>NC_090935.1:1378626093-1378939063 GCF_040938575.1 Ambystoma mexicanum
AAACAGGCGTTCATATACCACCCTAGATTCCTGTTTAGAACTCAAATGGGTTGCTAGGAAAGGTCGACTAATTACACTTATTTTCTGGAAATGGATTGAGAATTAACTTGATATGATGGTTTTATGAGAAGTGTGCATTCCAAGTCGACCGAAGGCAATTCATTAAAAAAGTTTGATAGTTTCCATCCCAGAGCTTTGGAGGGGAAAGTATTGTGTAGACAGTTTCTATGTTATAGGCATGATTGTAGTGATTGTAGTTGAGAACCAGCCAGTACAATTGAAAAACAGACTGTGTGAATGTGTGTACCCCCAAAAGGACTGTGAGCCAGGCATAAAATGTGACCATAACAATTTAATAGACAATTTATTGAAGACAAAATGGAAGAAGCCATCTGACAACCTGGTATGTGTTGGCACTTTTTCTCAGCTGAATAATGATTTGTAGAAAAGCATTCTCAAAGACTGGTCTATTCTGAATTTTGGTGGCAATAAGTTTGAAAAAACACTATTTGTTCTTAAACGAGTTCCTAACATCAGAGGTATTGAGGCTCATACTATCACAGAACCAGAACAAGTGAGATGCCAGAGAACATTAGAGGGTATTTCTCCAGAATAATGCCACACACCACATGGCATCGTGCCAGCAAGATTAAATCAATAGAGGCTAGATAAAAGTAGGGTATAAACTTCTGCTACTAACTGTAACACAACTTATATAACTTACCTAATTGCATGCCCTTGTGCTCGGAGATATAAGGGAATGACAACTCGCCCTGTGAGAACTCAGATGATTCAACACTAACGTTGTATTTGAAATGCAGTGACAACTGCACCTTCAGTGTCGCATTGCCAAGCAAGAAAACATAGTTCTGATGATGCTCAATAGACCTTCTTGGAAAAGGTTTCAATGTGTTTTCGAGAGCTGCTGGAACAACAATGGATCGGATTCGTCTGGAGAGATCACATGAGATTCAATGATTGTATTGAATGGAAAAGATTATTAACTACGGCCAATTAACTTTTTATAGTGCTAGGCCAGAAGCTAGTCTTAAATATGTGCACTTGCATTAAGGTATGGACACTCAAAAACATCCACATTTTTTACAGTTAGATGCAGGGATCAGAGTAGTTTCTTGTCGTAGAACAGGGAGCAGTTCACAGGTTGCAAACTGACGAGTTTGCTCAAAGTGGTCACGGAAGTTCACAGAGACGAAGAGCAGATAACCAGCACCTTCACGGGTTGACTAGCAAAGCGCAAAGAAGTTCTCATTAGAAATATGAAGTGGGTTATAAAGAATTCGAAACAGGGGTGTGTTTGTGAATGAATGACGTGTATATGTCGTGGCATTATGCGGTCTGCAGTGGGCCGTCCAGCGTGAGGGGGGATGCTTGGCAGGAGACACAGGGTCTGGAGGTAGACATGGGAACAACAAACCCATGCTCTATAGACCACTTTGAAGTGTACATGGTCTTTGGCACCTCTTGGCCTTTATCGCTCCCTGACAGCTCCACTTGCCAGCAGCGCAAGTACCCCGGTGCGAACTGCCTTTGATAGGGCGGGGGGTGGATCGGGGCGGTGGTCGTGCAGACAAGACACAGGAAGACTCGTGAATGGAGACACACTTATGTGGATTGCAGGGGGCCGTCCAGCGTGAGGGGGGATGCTTGGCAGGAGACACGGGGTCTGGAGGTAGACATGGGAACAACAACCCATGCTCTATAGACCACTTTGAAGTGTACATGGTCTTTGGCACCTCTTGGCCTTTATCGCTCCCTGACCGCTCCACTTGCCAGCAGCGCAAGTACCCCGGTGCGAACTGCCTTTGATAGGGCGGGGGGTGGATCGGGGCGGTGGTCGTGCAGACAAGACACAGGAAGACTCGTGAATGGAGACACACTTATGTGGATTGCAGGGGGCCGTCCAGCGTGAGGGGGGATGCTTGGCAGGAGACACGGGGTCTGGAGGTAGACATGGGAACAACAACCCATGCTCTATAGACCACTTTGAAGTGTACATGGTCTTTGGCACCTCTTGGCCTTTATCGCTCCCTGACAGCTCCACTTGCCAGCACAAGTACCCCGGTGCGAACTGCCTTTGATAGGGCGGGGGGGTGGATCGGGGCGGTGGTCGTGCAGACAAGACCCGTTTGCCGCAGGGCCTCACCAAGGAGAGGCCATCTAACTGAATGTAAGAGGATGGCTGCAGGATCTACTACATGGAAGGCAGGGGGGTGAGTTTATAAATACCTCACCCTCCCAGGAGAATATACACTAGATTCATTTAAAAAATCAAAACAACCATTGTTAAAATATATGTTGGGCTTTATTTTAGATTTTAATTAAACATAAATAATAAACATTACACATTGTAAAGTTGAGGTTGCAGCACATCGAGGGAAAATCCGCGGTATTGTCCACTGTCACTGGGGAAATGTTGTCTAATGGCAAGCACCGCACAGGCAGGTATTACTCTCCGAACGCGGTGTCCGAGCCTCCTGTGAAGCCACCAAGTGAAGCAACGATAGGCCACCAGCCTGTACCACCTGTGAAAAAAAAAGATGCAAACTGTATTAAACTGACCAAACTTTCTTATCAATGTCGATTCAGGTAACACATGTCATTTTTCTTAGAAAAAAATTATATCTAGAAAATGCACTATATGGAACAAATTTACATGCGTTCGAATGATATGTAAATGTAATTTTATATGTGGGAGACGACCATGAAATAGTGGTGGCATCACTGACATCACAAACAGAGTATACTTACTCATTACTCGGATTACGCGGACGAACAGTGCCACGAAGTTCGTGCATAAGCACCATCATCATCCTCAACACTGTCCGTGAGAGGCAGGCTTCCCTGAACTCTGGCAGCTCGGTGATGCATTGCGGACTTTGCTCGCCTTCCTGCAGACTTTGCTCGCTTTCCGAAATGTAGGCCAAGCACCCGGAATTTTCACGGCAGCAGCAGTTCTCCTCCTCAGTTGGCATTAGCTCGCACCGATTGCACGTGCACCAGGTGGAGACGCCGTCCATGCGACATGGTCCAGGCTCTTCATCCGTTGACTGGTCCTCCCAACTGCCGTCCGAATCCCCATCGTTTTCGCGTGCTTGCCTTTCCAGTAGTTCCTCCTCGGTGTACTCGGGCTCGTACATATACGGCATTATTGTGGCCATTGTGCGGTAAAGATAGTAAAATAATTTACAGAGATGGTACAGGTGTTCACACGGGCTACAAGCGGCGAAGGTAGCTGACCAGAGCACTGAAACGAGTCACAGAATACTCAAAGTAACACAGAGAGAGGAATGGAATCGAAAATCTGCTGCTGTATGTTGTGAAACGGTCTGTTTATACTTATTGGGGAAAGAGGCGTCCTGCCATTTCCATGGCAACACGTCAATAGCTGAGGCGCAGCGATTGTTGACACGAGACGTGCTTGAAATGGGCAGTACGCGTCTGCTGATGTCAGGCTCAGGGGCGGGGGATTTGATTTAGTGCCGCAAAGGCAGGTGAGCCAGGTCGATGCGGCGGAATGATAGGATTATCACAAAATGGAGGCTGATTTCGAGTGCGATAATGGGCGAAAAGTCGGGTAAGGTCCATAGGAAAGTTTCCTACGATCTACCGATTTATGCTTACAAACACATGGCCGACCCGTAGGGACAATAAAAAAAAAGTCCCGGAACTATCCTTTAACTGATGCCTCTACGTGTCCAAAAAAAAAGTCTTCTTGTGATTGACGAGGGCTACACGAGACATGCTATATTGAGGTGAAATAGTGAGAGAGTTTACATATCTTCATAAACATGATTTATTATCGGTTGTGCATGCATCCTCCCCATACCCCCCTTGGCACAACATGCACTGGCTAGGGATGGCATCTTGCCCTCCCCACCCCCTGCCCTGAGTCGCTGTACTGTTGGTTTCCAGAACCAGACATAGGACTTTATCCCAGATCTCCCCCTTTACCACTGGCTCTTCTCTATGGAACTTTTCATGAAAGACTGGACCATATAGGAGGTATTATTTATTTCGGGCAAGACATCCCAGGGCTACTTGTAACCCTTGGTCCAAATGGGTCATACACTTGTGGGGTTACAAGGAACTTTGCAAAAAGGGATATGCAATAAAGAGTGCACTAGCCAGCTGGCAAGCACCCATACCACCTGCCCCACGTACAGAAAGAATAACTGCACAATTGAGTTGCTTTAGTAACATTATTGAGAAGTTGCTCTTGGGCAGGACATACTGTGTGCATACCTTGGTGTGCCAGAAAGTGATAATAAGGACCGCATATTTGTGGCCCTTTAACAGGGGTTGCAGGGAATGTTGGTACTAGGCAGGCAATTATTGTGTTGCTTGCAGCAACCTTTGAAAATAGACAGATTGGGAGAAAGAGGAAAGGAGGGGGACAGCAAGAGGGAAGCAAAGGAGGCTGCATACAGCACCTCAACTCTGATGTATTTATCCCTTCTCTTGATGCTGTGTATGTGGCAAAGCCAGCAGAGTGTACGTCAGAGCTGCAGAAACTCGGATGAAGGAAGCATCCTGGACAGCGTGAGAGGATCATCCCAGGGAGGAGTTGGCGTTCGGGCCCTTACCACTGTGGAAGGAGGGCCGGAGTGCCCACTAAGGAGGGGCAGGACACTGTGGAGACGAGGCCAGCAGGTATGCCCTGATGAGATGGGGGCAGGGCATGAGCCACTGGGCCAGGCTTAGTCCTGGCGAAGATATAGCAGAGTGCTGGACAATAAGGAGCTCCCATTCGGATCTGTAAGCAGTGAGCCCTGGCACGGGAAGGCAGGATGTACCTGCCTGCACACCATAAGCACTGCTCAGGGGCACTGGTAGAAGATGCATGAGCCCCACACCCTGAATTGAGAACACCCTGCATCAGCGCTGCATGGTGAAGTAGTCTCTTGGAATTGAGTGATGGGGTGCGGACTGTGGTGGGGTTTCGCCACCCAGTTACGTGACAGGCCCGGGCATGGAAAAAGAGAGTATCTAATTATGGTGGCTATTGGTTTACAGTATTGTGAGCAGTATGTATATGCAGGCAAGACTTAGGGAGAATTCACTTTCTGTATCACAAGTTTAGGCTGACACACAATGTACTTGGCGCAAGAACCCAATGTGAACTATTACAGTAGGGGGCTCCTGGCTGTCTGAAGCTGAAAAGAGCAGGTCTTCTTGATGGCGCCAAAGAGGTTAAAGCAGTTACATTTGAATGCACATGTGTATGTCAAATATTCCCCTGTTCTAGGGATGGGCTTATGAGCAAATGTTTTGGTATGTAAATGCTATGTCATGTACAAGGAAGTCATCCAGTAGGCTGTCGAAAATAATATAGTGAGAGAGTATTCTTATGATGAATGCTATTTTTGACAGGTGCACTCCCCTCCCTGCTTAACCCTGCTGATCTCTTTGAGCACATCTTGAACATATGGGTTAGAGTGAGGGCTGTACAGGGGTCATAGTGCAGCCACTTAGGAGAGCTGGACTTATTTTTAGGTCAATGTGATCACTTAGATACCTGATTACAGATTTTGGAAGAGGTGTGGTGGTTGACTTCTATACTGTGATGGGAGGATAGCTCTGTGGCAACACGTGGGTCGTGGAAGCAAGATCATGCTGAGCAAACAAAGGTTCGAATCCCAGGTCTGTGCTAGAAAATCCGAGCACGTTATAAATAACCTGCACTTCCACAATACAATGAAACTAGCGACTAGATAATTATGAGTTATGTGCGCTGCAAATAAATGCAAAGAAAAAAAAAAGGAAAAAAAATGTCACCAGCTGAAATAAAAGTTCCTCCATGATAACTCCACCTCCGAGTTTTATTGTTATTTATAATGGTGCTCCTCTTGGCGGGGTACAACTCTAATGACATAAGTCACAGGTATAGGGCAAGCTGATACGGTATCATAGCTATCTTCATTTGGAACTCAGCAATAAGCCCACTCTTGCTACCATTCACAGAGGCACCCTGGTGAGTTGTGGTCGCCCTATGAACTGGTGAAAAACAATTTCAACAGCAGCCCATTGTAAAAATACCATAATTAAAACAATGCAACTCCTTTGGTGGTTTTCACAATCATGCGGACACGTCCCAATGTAGGGACTTTGGCTCTTCCACCTGAGCCATCTTAAACATTGAAATAACCAGGGAAGGTCCTAGCCGGGGATTTCATCCTGTAATATTCCGGGCAGCACTGCCAGTCATCTCCAACTTGCCCTGTTCTTCTCATACATTGAACTGGGCCTTGGAATATAAGTTGCAATCTCTATGAACAGATGTGACTGGGAGCAGGTTCAGGGGATTTACTTGTCCTAAAAATACCAGGCCATGGCTTGTCTGCTGCCAGAGATGAGCATGGCCTGGATGGGCTGACAGTTGAATATGATTGGTAGAGAGTAAACTTCCCCAGTCGGCCCTGATGCAGGATATCTGCTTCTTCCGCATTTTTGAATGTGTGGTATTGTCTATACTTGATTTTACTGTGGCAGAATTCTTCGTGGCAGAATTGACCGTGGTCAATTTTGCTGTGAAAACAATTTTGCTGTGGCCAGATCTGGCAAAACCTTGACCCCGCCAGGACCTGCAATACACCCCCCAACCCACATACCTGTTGCCTCTCCATTTTCTTCTGACCCTGCAGCATCAGTTCTGTCCCTCTTACGTGGGTCGCATCGGACGCTGCAGGGTCTGCTTTTCTCCTTTTGTATTTCCCGTCCTCCACCTCCAGTCCTCCGGAAGCAGGGGACAACCCTGCTACTCCCCATGGCAATCACTACCAAACAATCAGAGGACACCCCTGCAACCCTAGCTCCCCATGTTCGGTATTGATTACCATATTTGTTTGAATGTAATCGATCAAATGGTACTGGTCGCATTTGGGCAAAATTCCCATTCGATCAATTAAATTCGAACAAATTGGGCAATACCAAGGTATTCTGGCTCCAAACCAACAGTTCTCATCAGAGCCATCTGCATCTTCTGGGAGACAATAGCTTGTGCCCACCAGCTCTGTTGCTGGCAGTATGTTACAAGCATGAGCCATATGTCCCATGCATGCCACCAAATTGACGAATGCGTAGGTTTAACTGGAGTAACTTCCTGGGGTACGCCACTGGCTCCAGCCTTTCCAGCTACACTCCCAGGGGTTGGTTTTGTGGCATCACTGCTGTTTCCGAATTTCATTAAAATGTTTGGCAGGGTCATTTTCCTGGGCCTGCTTTTCAGCAATGGTCATGTTCCGACATCAGGTCTGATATCTCTTGTGGGGAATGCTGGTCCTATCAAGCGGGCGACAGATTATTGCGGTTCGTCTCCACTGTTGGACCCACTGTACTCTGGTGGCTTCTCCCGGGTCTCCTAAGCAAGTTTCTGAGGGAGGCCATAAACTGCACCAAGAATAGTTTGTCTTTAATTTCTTCCACTGTCTTCTGTCCCATCCACTTCTCAAACATGGATACAATCCGGTAGAATATTTTTGACTGTGGATTTCTTTGGGTTGCAGATGGATGTCTTTTAGATTTTGCCAGTGATATTTGGAATATTATACCAAACATTTTGGAACGCTATTATGTTATATTAGTACCCGCCGAGGGTCAATGGGCTTGTTAAAAGCTAGCTCATTGGCCCTCGCCCGGGCCTTACCTGCCCGACAAGGCTCTGACTCTGCGGTGTCCCAGATGTCTTTCCCGTGAGCGGCCATCATGGAAAGGGAGAAGGGACTATGTGTCGTCCCTTTTGCCCCTTCCATGGTGGTCATTTCGTTTGTTTACTTTTTTCCAATTCATTTTAATGGCCGCCATGGAAAGGGATTTCTGCCCGATCCCTATTGGCCATTTTATCTGCTTTTTGTTTCTTGCGTCGAAAAACGGTCGCAACACCATTTCTCAACTTGAGAAAAATTGTTCTTAGTACCCTGGTACGACGTGCTGGGGTACTAATGGCAATATAACCCTCAGAGGGGGGCATTTCCAGTAAGGTAATGCCCCTGGGAGCTTCATTAAAGCCCTGGCTTCACTGGGCTTCTAACTACGGCCCCTGGGGCATTACCCTATTGGTAATAGCCCCCCTCCTCGGGTTATAGTCAGTTTGTTTGTTTGCTTTGAGAAATTGTTACACTGTCTGGAGTGCTCCCATGAGAAGAGGAGCAATATGATGGGACGAGCTGATTTTCTCCCATCAGAGGGCCTCTGCTATCCTCCCAAAGTTCTTGAAAAATGATTCAGGATCCTCTCCTTTTATATACCTTCTGTCCACCCATCTCTTTGGATTCTACTACCTTCTGCTGAACCTTTTTCACTGCTGCCACCTCCTTCAGATCACACTCACTTCTTGAGGTTACATAACTCCTTCATTACCCTTCAGCTCTCACCAATTCCGCTTGCACTCCAATGCCACTACCTCGCCAGACGCCTCTGTTTTTACAGCCTTCACTCCCTCCACCACTCTCCAGCATTTTCCCAACATAAGCCTCGTTCTCCTGCAACACTATTTCAGCAACTGCACTTAAACTGCTTCTTCCTACCTCTAGTTGGGTTTTTCATGAAGGGTCCACACCCGTCAGTGTTGATTGTGTGAGGGATGGGACTGGCTAACTTCTCCAAAGGCACCTGGAGCCAATTTGGCTGAGATGGTTGAACTAAGCTTATACCTTGTTTGACCACCATCTTGGATGTTATATTTATTCCTCTGACCCTAGGGCTGCTTTCACTGAGCTAAGGTCCTTGGTGTTTCAAGTGTGAGTTACAGGCTGCAAACACACTGGGTATGCTTTAATACCTTCACTGATAAGATTGCACCTGTGCGGACAAGATACTTTGTATTCTCGGAATAAGATTTCATTGCGTGGGAATACTGGCGTTCCCACGCTGCTTTCTCTGGGTTCAGGAAGCTACTGACAGGAAACATTGTATCTATGGGACTGCAGTGTTCATTGTGGTTCCCACACACCTTCAACATTATTCCTTTGATATGCCGGGTGGGCTGGCAAGAGTAGCAATGTGCATGTGACCTTTGTTAATCTCAAGGAAAGTACTTTCCATAAGGGATAAAGGGAAAGTGTTCCTTTTTGATATTGGATACTTGGATCTGGTTAAGGTGAGCTTTAGGCTTTTTTTCAATTTGGCAGGGGATGCTTTTCTACTAGCATGAAGATTATAAGACTTTAACATTTGGTTCGAGCCTCTAGGGCTGTTTTTCCCGATGGCCCAGTGGAGTAGGGAGTTACTCAACTCTTGGCAGTGGTGAGGCAATGTGACTGACCCCTACCATGGCCCAGGACAGGGCAAATTGAATGAGGATCATCCCCATACTGCCCCAGAGAATAACATCCATTGGCATAGAATGGCAGAACCAGGCAGGGTATTTTGTCACAATATGGAATCATACATGTTGTACACTGATGTTTATAAAGGTTATGGTAAAGAGAAACACATTGATCAAACATGCTATAGTGGCCATCTGTATTTAAGTGATGTTAGTGTTATGAATATGTGGGAGCATGTTAATGCCCTGAACCAAGATGTTGCCTACTCCGCCTGCCCAGATAACGCAATGATGTCAACACCGACGACAAAAAGAATGCAGTGATTCTATGAGTGAAAATACCTACACTTGAAGGTAGTCATTTTTAAGTGTTCCTGTTGACAGCTTCCATACACCCACAGTTAGGTATGAGCCAATGTGTAACTGCTGTCGATAGGTAGAAGAACTCTCTGGGGAATAGGAAGTGAAAGGAGTACCCGATTAAATATGCCCCACCCTATGCTATTGTCAGGAATGGCACTCTGTCAAGAGTGGCACAGGGTACCCAGGTAGGTTTTGGGTGGCTGTGCTGAAGTAAGGTAGCAGATAAGCACACACAGCAGGAAGTGTTCAACAAGAAAGAAGAGTAGGAAACTGTAGCTGTGAGCCAAAAGGGACAAAAGATACAAAGGTAAAAACAAACTGGATTCCCTCTTGGGGTGTATGCTGAAATGGGAAAGAGTGTTCCACGAACCTTAGGAAACTCTAGCCTTCTGCACAGATTGCTATAACAGAGGCCCACGCTGTATGCTCATGGCTGGGAACAACAGCAGTGGGTGTCTGTAACACTGAAAACGGGACAAGGGAAGGGGCAGAGGTTGCCTGCCGGAAACCAACAGGCAAGCTCTGTACAAAGGGATTACATAAGACACATGAGAAGACAAGAACAGGTATATCCAGCGAAAAGTAAGTCAATGAGCAAACTAGCAGAAGGAAATGAAGGAAAGGCAGTTAGACTGAAGTAGATAACCTAAGGTGGAGTACAGAGGACACAAGGAAGAGAACAAGGGAGCAGCAGTCAGGAAAACAGAAGGGCTGCAAAGAAGGAAGCAGGTCTGCAGTCAAGAGTGGCACTAGGTGCAGGCAAACTATAGTGGACTGCAGAGGACTGTAGTAGGCTGCAAGGCAGGGAGTCCAGAAGAACAGGACAGAGAGAGATTAGTAGTAGGCGACAGACAGAGAGCCCAAAAGAATAGGGCCGTGAGGTAGGGAGCCCAGAGGAGCAGGGCCGTAGGTAGCTAAGTGTAAAACAGGCTGGAAGGCAGAGGAGTGTAGCAAGCCGCAAGGCAGGGAGCCCAGAGGACAAGGGCTATAGGCAGCGGAGGGAGACAGGCTGCAAGGAAGGAGCCCAGAGGACACGGGCTGTAGGCAGAGGAGGGAGCAGGCTGCAAGGAAGGAGCCCAGAGGACAAGGGCTGTAGGCAGCGAAGAGGTGCAGGCAGCAAGGTAGGGAGCCCAGAGAACAAGGGCTGTAGGCAGCCGGAGTGAGGCAGGCTGTAGGCAGGGAGCCCAGAGGACAAGGACTGTAGGCAGCCGGAGTGAGGCAGGCTGCAGGGCTGGGAGCCCAGAGGACAAGGACTGTAGGCAGCCGGAGTGAGGCAGGCTGCAGAGCAGGGAGCCCAGAGGACAAGGGCTGTAGGTAGAAGGCAGCGGAGCAAGATCGGCTGCAAGGCAGGGAGCCCGGAAAGGGCACTGGATCAAAACAGGATAATGCAGCAACAGGAACAGCATACAATGTAGCAGGTCACGGCAAACAGGAGCGGGGAGATCTCAAGATGCAAGACACTGTGCTCCTGCAGGCAGCTGCTTATATACAGCCCTGCCCTGTTCTGAGGCAGGCTAATTGACAGCACCTGTAGCAGCACACCTGAAGACAATCTGCCTCCTCCCTCTCTGGTCCTGAGCAGGTGGAAGCAGCACTGGCCATTAGGGCTTCTGGGGATTGTGGTCCCAATAACGATGAATGAGAATAGCCAGGAATTGAGGACTGCAGCCAGGTGCATTATGGTAAATGTAGTTAATTGAATAAAATAAGAAAACCAAAGTTGAGCAAATGGAAATAAAAGACCAAGGCGTGAAAAGGAGTTGTTCAAGGAGTATTAGGAGGATAAATGAGTACCAAGTAGTCCATGATGGTTGCCAATGCGTGCGCCAACGGCGCGGGCATGACAGTATGCCCCTCTCCAAGCCCCTCTCCAGGCCCCCTAAAGACTGACCAACAAGAAGAGCCCGTCCAAGGCCTGTTACACCGCGACAGAGTCTTATACCAAAAAGGCACATCATGAAGCACCAAAAACTGTTTAATGCTGCAAGGTGAGAGTCTTGAAGGGAGGAGACATTACCAATGTTTCGAACCTTTGAGGTATAATTCAGAAAAGACAACTACTTAGGGACCAAAAACCCAACAGTGCGTTCATGAACTGAGGAACTGTGGAGATGTGCTGCAGACTCCATGGAATATATTGCTTTGAAAGAAGTGTCTTCCTTAGGACTGGCAATGGTACAGTGCTGAAAGGTGGAACCAGAGATTCAGCTGAATTGGTTGCTCTAGGACGGTCGTCCAAATAGTCAGAAGCAGCAATGGCAATATGAAGATTTGCGACAGAGACTTCTGGAGTAACAACTGTTGCCGGAACACCATGAGTTGCCGGAAGATCAGGAATGGCAGTAGGAAGTTCAGATGCTGTAACAGCTAGAAGTATAGGTGTCACAGGATCACCAGCCGACAGGGACGCAACTGAGACTGATGGCATCGTGACTGGTAGTTTAAGTGCTGCAGAGGCACCAACAGGATCTACCGGAGCTGTAGCCTTAATAGGAGAACATTTAACTGGCTTTGCAACAGGTACTGTCCTTGCAGGCAGAGAGGAAGGGGGTGCTTCGACTGCAGTAGGAGTGATCTGAGATGAAGCATCAGTAGCAGATTCAGGAGTACTAGCAGGGGGAGCAGCAGAGATTGGGCTAGCAGATCTTGTAACAAGTAGCATGGTGGATGTAGGACCAGGAAACGGTAAGCCTTCCGAAGGCTGGCCTGCAAAGTCTTGTGTGCCCAAGTTGATACATGGATCTGGGGTATTGACAGTAGGCAAAGTTGGATTCCAGACAGGTACTGGGTATGTTTCAGGATCTGACTCATGGTCAGGAGTGCCAATGTTCATAGAAGCAGAGTACATCTCAGATCTTGTCACTTCAGTAGAGGCTGTAAGTGGGAGTAAAGGACTGACATCAAGGGCAAGAATGGAACAATCCTTTGACTCAGCAGAATGTCCAGTCAGATGATTACACTTGATCTTTGGTGTAATGGCCGTGTGAGCGATCTGGCCCACTGGAGGAGTCCATTCTTCACTATCTGAACGACAGCCTGTGTTACTGTGGCTTGTAAGTGAATGAGCGGCGTCAAGCTTTAACTGGTATGTATATGCCAAGTTCAGGTCTTCCAGCTGCTCTGTATAAGTCTGTATCCTCTTCTGTGTTTCCAGTACAGGCCTTAATCTGTTAAACTCTAAAGACAGAATGTCGGGTGTTGGACATAGTGCCAGATGTTCTGGTAAATTGTGTCCCTTAGCTAGATTCTTATAATGCAGATAGACAAATTCATCATAGAGGTCTTCAGTTTGTCTTTTAAGGCTTAAGAGTTGTTCTTGTAACAGGTATGTTCCATTAGCCTGTTCTACAGCTTCAGAATCTGGTGCAGCAGAAAATGTGGGTGTTGCAATAGGAAGACTGACCTTAGAGTTATCGTGGTTAGTAGTTACAGGGGAAGCATTAAGACAACCGATGGTCAGTATTGGTCCTTTGTACCCAGGACCAGCTGCTCTAACTTCAGGATACTGAATGTCTTGTCCTATTAAATGAGTGGTATCGGTAGTCTGGGGAGGTTGTCTAGCTTGCCAAGCTGATCTTGAGGATGTCACTTTGGCAATAACGTACTCTGGTTGAGAGTTTGCCACAATGAGTGCAACATCTTTGGTTGAAGCAGTGTCAAAAGTAATGCCGGAAAGCGCATGAGTGTTATCCACTGGTTGGGCTAACAAAATCTGCAAGAATTTGTTATCTTGCTGTAGTTCTTCTACAGATAGAGACTGTGGATCATAGTTGCAAATGTCATAGTAGTTATACATAGAAGGGTCAGAGAGCCAGTGAGTGTAGTACTGTGCTTGTAAACCTTTGTTTACTAGGGTGAGTCTGTCCTTTAGACTAGGTTTTTTTTTTGCTGTCCCTGGGAAAACTTTAGATTTTTGTAGAGGTTTCTTGAACCGAAAAGAAGGCATCTTTGGTCTGTGTGTGCCTTTCCTGCCTATGGAACAAGAATCTTTTGGGTCTTGCATTCTGTCAGGAATGGCACTCTGTCAAGAGTGGCACAGGGTACCCAGGTAGGTTTTGGGTGGCTGTGCTGAAGTAAGGTAGCAGATAAGCACACACAGCAGGAAGTTCAACAAGAAAGAAGAGTAGGAAACTGTAGCTGTGAGCCAAAAGGGACAAAAGATACAAAGGTACAAACAAACTGGATTCCCTCTTGGGGTGTATGCTGAAATGGGAAAGAGTGTTCCACGAACCTTAGGAAACTCTAGCCTTCTGCACAGATTGCTATAACAGAGGCCCACGCGGTATGCTCATGGCTGGGAACAACAGCAGTGGGTGTCTGTAACACTGAAAACGGGACAAGGGAAGGGGCAGAGGTTGCCTGCCGGAAACCAACAGGCAAGCTCTGTACAAAGGGATTACATAAGACACATGAGAAGACAAGAACAGGTATATCCAGCGAAAAGTAAGTCAATGAGCAATCTAGCAGAAGGAAATGAAGGAAAGGCAGTTAGACTGAAGTAGATAACCTAAGGTGGAGTACAGAGGACTCAAGGAAGAGAACAAGGGAGCAGCAGTCAGGAAAACAGAAGGGCTGCAAAGAAGGAAGCATGTCTGCAGTCAAGAGTGGCACTAGGTGCAGGCAAACTATAGTGGACTGCAGAGGACTGTAGTAGGCTGCAAGGCAGGGAGTCCAGAAGAACAGGACAGAGAGAGAGATTAGTAGTAGGCGACAGACAGAGAGCCCAAAAGAATAGGGCCGTGAGGTAGGGAGCCCAGAGGAGCAGGGCCGTAGGTAGCTAAGTGTAAAACAGGCTGTAAGGCAGAGGAGTGTAGCAAGCCGCAAGGCAGCGAGCCCAGAGGACAAGGGCTGTAGGCAGCGGAGGGAGACAGGCTGCAAGGAAGGAGCCCAGAGGACACGGGCTGTAGGCAGCGAAGAGGTGCAGGCTGCAAGGTAGGGAGCCCAGAGAACAAGGGCTGTAGGCAGCCGGAGTGAGGCAGGCTGTAGGCAGGGAGCCCAGAGGACAAGGACTGTAGGCAGCCGGAGTGAGGCAGGCTGCAGGGCTGGGAGCCCAGAGGACAAGGACTGTAGGTAGAAGGCAGCGGAGCAAGATCGGCTGCAAGGCAGGGAGCCCGGAAAGGGCACTGGATCAAAACAGGATAATGCAGCAACAGGAACAGCATACAATGTAGCGGGTCACAGCAAACAGGAGCGGGGAGATCTCAAGATGCAAGACACTGTGCTCCTGCAGGCAGCTGCTTATATACAGCCCTGCCCTGTTCTGAGGCAGGCTAATTGACAGCACCTGTAGCAGCACACCTGAAGACAATCTGCCTCCTCCCTCTCTGGTCCTGAGCAGGTGGAAGCAGCACTGGCCGCTAGGGCTTCTGGGGATTGTGGTCCCAATAACGATGAATGAGAATAGCCAGGAATTGAGGACTGCAGCCAGGTGCATTATGGTAAATGTAGTTAATTGAATAAAATAAGAAAACCAAAGTTGAGCAAATGGAAATAAAAGACCAAGGCGTGAAAAGGAGTTGTTCAAGGAGTATTAGGAGGATAAATGAGTACCAAGTAGTCCATGATGGTTGCCAATGCGTGCGCCAGCGGTGCGGGCATGACAGTATGCCCCTCTCCAAGCCCCTCTCCAAGCCCCTCTCCAGGCCCCCTAAAGACTGACCAACAAGAAGAGCACGTCCAAGGCCTGTTACACCGCGAGAGAGTCTTATACCAAAAAGGCACATCATGAAGCACCAAAAACTGTTTAATGCTGCAAGGTGAGAGTCTTGAAGGGAGGAGACATTACCAATGTTTCGAACCTTTGAGGTATAATTCAGAAAAGACAACTTAGGGACCAAAAACCCAACAGTGCGTTCATGAACTGAGGAACTGTGGAGATGTGTTGCAGACTCCATGGCATATATTGCTTTGAAAGAAGTGGTCTTCCTTGGGACTGGCAATGGTACAGTGCTGAAAGGTGGAACCAGAGATTCATCTGAATTGGTTGCTCTAGGACGGTCGTCCAAATAGTCAGAAGCAGCAATGGCAACATGAAGATTTGCGACAGAGACTTCTGGAGTAACAAATGTTGCCGGAACACCATGAGTTGCCGGAAGATCAGGAATGGCAGTAGGAAGTTCAGATGCTGTAACAGCTAGAAGTATAGGTGTCACAGGATCACCAGCCGACAGGGACGCAACTGAGACTGATGGCATCGTGACTGGTAGTTTAAGTGCTGCAGAGGCACCAACAGGATCTACCGGAGCTGTAGCCTTAATAGGAGAACATTTAACTGGCTTTGCAACAGGTACTGTCCTTGCAGGCAGAGAGGAAGGGGGTGCTTCGACTGCAGTAGGAGTGATCTGAGATGAAGCATCAGTAGCAGATTCAGGAGTACTAGCAGGGGGAGCAGCAGAGATTGGGCTAGCAGATCTTGTAACAAGTAGCATGGTGGATGTAGGACCAGGAAAGGGTAAGCCTTCCGAAGGCTGGCCTGCAAAGTCTTGTGTGCCCAAGTTGATACATGGATCTGGGGTATTGACAGTAGGCAAAGTTGGATTCCAGACAGGTACTGGGTATGTTTCAGGATCTGACTCATGGTCAGGAGTGCCAATGTTCATAGAAGCAGAGTACATCTCAGATCTTGTCACTTCAGTAGAGGCTGTAAGTGGGAGTAAAGGACTGACATCAAGGGCAAGAATGGAACAATCCTTTGACTCAGCAGAATGTCAGTCAGATGATTACACTTGATCTTTGGTGTAATGGCCGTGTGAGCGATCTGGCCCACTGGAGGAGTCCATTCTTCACTATCTGAACGACAGCCTGTGTTACTGTGGCTTGTAAGTGAATGAGCGGTGTCAAGCTTTAACTGGTATGTATATGCCAAGTTCAGGTGTTCCAGCTGCTCTGTATAAGTCTGTATCCTCTTCTGTGTTTCCAGTACAGGCCTTAATCTGTTAAACTCTAAAGACAGAATGTCGGGTGTTGGACATAGTGCCAGATGTTCTGGTAAATTGTGTCCCTTAGCTAGATTCTTATAATGTAGATAGACAAATTCATCATAGAGGTCTTCGGTTTGTCTTTTAAGGCTTAAGAGTTGTTCTTGTAACAGGTATGTTCCATTAGCCTGTTCTACAGCTTCAGAATCTGGTGCAGCAGAAAATGTGGGTGTTGCAATAGGAAGACTGACCTTAGAGTTATCGTGGTTAGTAGTTACAGGGGAAGCATTAAGACAACCGATGGTCAGTATTGGTCCTTTGTACCCAGGACCAGCTGCTCTAACTTCAGGATACTGAATGTCTTGTCCTATTAAATGAGTGGTATCGGTAGTCTGGGGAGGTTGTGTAGCTTGCCAAGCTGATCTTGAGGATGTCACTTTGGCAATAACGTACTCTGGTTGAGAGTTTGCCACAATGAGTGCAACATCTTTGGTTAAAGCAGTGTCAAAAGTAATGCCGGAAAGCGCATGAGTGTTATCCACTGGTTGGGCTAACAAAATCTGCAAGAATTTGTTATCTTGCTGTAGTTCTTCTACAGATAGAGACTGTGGATCATAGTTGCAAATGTCATAGTAGTTATACATAGAAGGGTCAGAGAGCCAGTGAGTGTAGTACTGTGCTTGTAAACCTTTGTTTACTAGGGTGAGTCTGTCCTTTAGACTAGGTTTTTTTTTTGCTGTCCCTGGGAAAACTTTAGATTTTTGTAGAGGTTTCTTGAACCGAAAAGAAGGCATCTTTGGTCTGTGTGTGCCTTTCCTGCCTATGGAACAAGAATCTTTTGGGTCTTGCATTCTGTCAGGAATGGCACTCTGTCAAGAGTGGCACAGGGTACCCAGGTAGGTTTTGGGTGGCTGTGCTGAAGTAAGGTAGCAGATAAGCACACACAGCAGGAAGTTCAACAAGAAAGAAGAGTAGGAAACTGTAGCTGTGAGCCAAAAGGGACAAAAGATACAAAGGTACAAACAAACTGGATTCCCTCTTGGGGTGTATGCTGAAATGGGAAAGAGTGTTCCACGAACCTTAGGAAACTCTAGCCTTCTGCACAGATTGCTATAACAGAGGCCCACGCTGTATGCTCATGGCTGGGAACAACAGCAGTGGGTGTCTGTAACACTGAAAATGGGACAAGGGAAGGGGCAGAGGTTGCCTGCCGGAAACCAACAGGCAAGCTCTGTACAAAGGGATTACATAAGACACATGAGAAGACAAGAACAGGTATATCCAGCGAAAAGTAAGTCAATGAGCAATCTAGCAGAAGGAAATGAAGGAAAGGCAGTTAGACTGAAGTAGATAACCTAAGGTGGAGTTCAGAGGACTCAAGGAAGAGAACAAGGGAGCAGCAGTCAGGAAAACAGAAGGGCTGCAAAGAAGGAAGCAGGTCTGCAGTCAAGAGTGGCACTAGGTGCAGGCAAACTATAGTGGACTGCAGAGGACTGTAGTAGGCTGCAAGGCAGGGAGTCCAGAAGAACAGGACAGAGAGAGATTAGTAGTAGGCGACAGACAGAGAGCCCAAAAGAATAGGGCCGTGAGGTAGGGAGCCCAGAGGAGCAGGGCCGTAGGTAGCTAAGTGTAAAACAGGCTGTAAGGCAGAGGAGTGTAGCAAGCCGCAAGGCAGGGAACCCAGAGGACAAGGGCTGTAGGCAGCGGAGGGAGACAGGCTGCAAGGAAGGAGCCCAGACGACACGGGCTGTAGGCAGCGGAGGGAGCAGGCTGCAAGGAAGGAGCCCAGAGGACAAGGGCTGTAGGCAGCGAAGAGGTGCAGGCTGCAAGGTAGGGAGCCCAGAGAACAAGGGCTGTAGGCAGCCGGAGTGAGGCAGGCTGTAGGCAGGGAGCCCAGAGGACAAGGACTGTAGGCAGCCGGAGTGAGGCAGGCTGCAGGGCTGGGAGCCCAGAGGACAAGGACTGTAGGCAGCCGGAGTGAGGCAGGCTGCATAGCAGGGAGCCCAGAGGATAAGGGCTGTAGGTAGAAGGCAGCGGAGCAAGATCGGCTGCAAGGCAGGGAGCCCGGAAAGGGCACTGGATCAAAACAGGATAATGCAGCAACAGGAACAGCATACAATGTAGCGGGTCACGGCAAACAGGAGCGGGGAGATCTCAAGATGCAAGACACTGTGCTCCTGCAGGCAGCTGCTTATATACAGCCCTGCCCTGTTCTGAGGCAGGCTAATTGACAGCACCTGTAGCAGCACACCTGAAGACAATCTGCCTCCTCCCTCTCTGGTCCTGAGCAGGTGGAAGCAGCACTGGCCACTAGGGCTTCTGGGGATTGTGGTCCCAATAACGATGAATGAGAATAGCTAGGAATTGAGGACTGCAGCCAGGTGCATTATGGTAAATGTAGTTAATTGAATAAAATAAGAAAACCAAAGTTGAGCAAATGGAAAAAAAAGACCAAGGCGTGAAAAGGAGTTGTTCAAGGAGTATTAGGAGGATAAATGAGTACCAAGTAGTCCATGATGGTTGCCAATGCGTGCGCCAGGGGCGCGGGCATGGCAGCTTTCTGCGAGTGGTACTATGAACTATAAAATGTATTAACTTTCACGTCTGGTACTACTATTAAGGAATTGAAAGAGATGGGATGGGGTTCATCGCTATTGATAGCAGAAAAAAAGTAAAGTGGGGGTGTAGATGGGACATTTGAACTAACACGGCAAGCATTTCTCTTCTGAAAATGAGCTGTGCAATATGTTCATAGAGAGGTCACCGCTTCTAGACCATTGTGTGAGACCTCTCAGTAGGAGTCACATGAACCATACTTGAGGCTTAACATGGAGGGGTTAAGCATGGAATTGGATATGAATTGCCATTGTGGGGCACTCTGAAGAAACATAAGGTTAGATGACCATTACTGTACCCTGCCTTTGACTAGGATGTCATTCAAAACTGTAGATGAGTCACCAATTTTCCAAAATGTAGGAAGCACCCACCGAAATTACATTGTTTATCCATTGGACATTATATATCTCTAATTCATGTTTTAGTCATTGGACCAGGTAAGATCTCTCTATACATGATGATGAATTTACTATGGTCCTCATCAGGTGTCCGACGGAGGCTATTTTGTCGCCTATTTTGCCATTAACTGTATTGTGTGATGGCTGTTAACTCCATCCTGTAACAGAAGAAAGAAAGAGACATGTATTGCTATGTGTCTGCCCACAGTGCACTCCAATGGGAGAAGGAAACCCCCCCAGTCTATTTGTATAGTAAGTAGTAAGCCTAGGTTGTCTAATTTACATAATTCAAATTGCGATAATCCATGTATATTTTCAATATTATCAACAAAAACATTCAAAGAGAAGCATAAGTTTGAAAAAAGGAAAAACAACCTTTTACTTCTATTTTTTCGATTCAAGAAGAGAATTAAACAATTATCTGTATAAATATATTAGGACAGAAGTCACTTAGAATTTATGTAACACAGCAAATTCACCACTTATGTTGCCAAACACAGTACACTGTCAAAATTCAGAAAGACAATTCTTCCTTAAAGAAACACATAAACCACTGTGCAACTCTCATTTTCTTTGGCTGATTATTTGTATAAGGTCCTGTTGTCTTCCAGGGCACCGTGTTTCAGTCCATCAGTGTGAGTTCAAAAACATTACTAATTGAGGTTTGTCAATCCCAAATAGTACCAAGTCAATGTATATAATTTGTTGCCAATGCGTTTCGGACTATCAATCAGTCCATCTTCACGGCAGATGATACCATTGGTTCCAGAACATGTGTTCATTCGTACATTCAAAACCTAGGGCGGAATATAAAGAGGGACCCACCATTAGGGTTATAATCAACACTATTGTTTTCATTAAAGACTGTTAAATGGTTAAAGTGTTGTTAACCCACCTCGTAAACTCTGTTGGTGGGATCTATAATCCCAAACTTAATAGCAGACCCTGCTGTTAAACAGTGTCACAGCATCCGTATCCTAGAGGGTGCCTTGATCTCACTCCTAACTGTGGTCCATTCAGGACTAGTCACTTCTAAGAAAAAGGCCAACATAAATCGAATTTAGTATCTTTTAGTGTAATTGAATTAACTAACAGTAACTTGTAGATGTACTATATATATATATATATATATATATATATATATATATATATATATATATATATATATATATATATATATATACTATAATACTTGTAATATTCCTGCATGTACTTTCAGCATGTCAATAAGAGTGCCCTTCCCACTTACTATTACTGTTAAGGAGAACTCTGTTTGTCATCCCATTATGCAATGGTAACACTCATCTCATATACTGAAATGGGTGAGGTGTTCAGTAAAAGCACCAAAGAGAAATAAACTATGGACATACTTCGTCATCAATCCTTCTAGATATACTCAGTAAGTATAACCCTGCCTCAATTCTCTATTACTAGGTGTCTACCCGTGATAATCAGACGGTCAGGTTTCCCTGCATGAGGATCAAATCTTATCCATTCATAAGCGTAAGGTGTCACGAATGAAGCTCCTAGCATCCGGCGTGGGAGTGAATGTCCTCTCCCCGGGCTCGAAGCTTTTTATGCTGTTAAGATGCCTCACTGGTCATGCGCGATGTGTGTAATGCCGCGGTGTGAAGCCAGCAACTACTCACTTGCGCATGCGTATTACTGGTCGCATAGGCAATCTGAAAAAAATCTAAGTGACACATCCGCGGGGTGAACAGGGCCGACGTATCACGCTGGCTACTGCTCTCCTACGCATGCATATTATATGATGGCGCGGGCAATAGACCCACATATCCATACAGTCGGAGAGTAAAGTCTCTTGTTGACATCATCTGCGCATGTGCGAGGGAGAGCCCCTAAGCGTACGCCTCTCGCACATGTGCAATCACAGTTGGTTCGGTCTAAGGCAGTGTCTCATCACCAGGAGGACTCTGCATTGAGTAAACAGGTCCAATGCTCAAGAGTCAGAAAGAAAACAGAAAATGTAGTGATCTTGCGGTAAGGCAGAAAACCAGTATATACCTTATCCAAAATATGTTAAAATCCACAATGCTGTTTGGCACACCGACCGCGATCAGCCCCTATGTCGGTGATCAAAATATTTGAGTATGTCACTGTCCAGCTGAGTGGTGAAAACGCAGAACTAGTCTGCTCGGGTCCCCATGTCTGCCGGGCTACAATGTTTATGTAGTGGAACCAATGGTAGGTGCCTTGCGGGATTGAAGTTCAAATGGATGTGTTTGTAAAGTGCCTACCTGCCGTCAAGTAAATTGAAGAAAGAAATAAAAAAGTACGTCAAAATCCTAATAGACGTTCACATTCTAAGACATAATTATGTGAGGCCAAATAGTGTAGGGTCCTCCTGTATCCTATGTCTCAAATTCTTGCACCTTCTTAATTACATCAGTCATTATACTCAAATACCCCTTTGGTGCATTTTAAACATAACACATAAGATCAAAATCCACATTCATCCCCCTAGGGCTGAGACAGTCTAGTGAATCAATCCACCACATTTCCCTTTGTTGAAGAATTCTTACTGTGTCACCTCCTCTAGGGTTAGGTTTGATTTGTTCCAATATTACACATTTCATTTGCGCTTTTGAATGTCTAGCTTCTAGGAAATGCATAGTTACTGGTGACTTTAGATTCTTGGTTCTGATGTTTGACTTGTGCTCTGACCATCGTATTTTCGCTTTTCTGGTGGTCATGCCTACATAAAACATGCCACAAGGACATTTCAGTCCATAAATCACATTCGATGAATCACATGTACATGAGTGCTTCAAAGCGATGGTTTTTCCTGTGTGGGGGTGTCTGATGGTATTGCCTTTTATGATATTACTGCAGTGCTGACAATTTAAGCATGGGACTGTTCCTTTGTAAGTTGGTGTTGTGGTTCTTGTGGTACCGAAGTCTGCTCTCACCAGACTGCTCCGTAGTGATTTGTTGTTCCTATAGGCGAATGTCGGGGTGTCCGGAAAAAGCTGTTGAAGTTTAGGGTCCATCCGTAACATGTGCCAGTGTTTATGAATAATTCTTTTGATCCTTTTGCTCTGCGTTGGGTGTGTTGTTACGTATACTAGTTTCTCTTGATCTTTAAGGGGTTTAGGTGTCAGCAAGGTTTCCCTATTGATGTGATTCACTTTTTCCTTAACTTCAGAGATCAACGCTCTATTGTATCCCCTTTCAATGAACTTGGTTTCTAAGGTAGATGATTGTCTTGAGTATTCAGTATTCTCAGAGATGTTCCTTTTATACCTTAAAAACGGACTCAATGGTACACTGTCCAGTGTTCTTTGTGGGTGAAAGCTTGTAGTGAAAGCTTGTAGCCAAAAGCAAGCTGTTTCTATCGGTTTTTTTTTTATAGAAAATCTGTGTTTCCAATTGTCCATTTTTCACATAGATTTCGACATCCAAAAGTATATTTTAGATTCGCTTGTGGATGTTGTGAATTTAATTTGTGGGTTCATGTAGTTCATCCCTCCATCCTGTAAACCTGGTCTGACCACTGCTCTGTGACCAGCAGATATTTAGAGTGACGTTCATTTTTGTTTGTTTGTTTGTTTGTTTGTTTGTTTATTAATTTACAATGCGCGCCAGACCCTGAGGTAACAGGGCGCAGCAGAAAGAATATGCAAAGCTTACAATGTTACAAAGATCTACAATTTACAATGTTACAGAAATATACAGTTTACATACTTACTCACAAGTATATGCAAATAGTTAAAGTAAAATGAATATACATAGGTGCAGTAAATTTACAAACAGTGTTGAGGTTATATACATTTGTTGACAGAGTTTTAATAATACATATGTACAATATTTTTGAATTTTTGAATTTGTAAACTCAGTCAAACTGTATGGTTTTTGGGCTTTCTGCTTGGTCCATGGGAAAAGGGTGGTAAATAGTGTGTTTTTATTCAAGGTGCATGCAGAATGTTATCACCCGTGCAAGACACACACAAACACACAGCATGGGTTGTCCATGGCTGGCAGTGCACTGTGTTGGGACATCAGCAATATTGCAAAAAAGCCCCTCACTTTGGTGCACGACCTGATGCCCAACGGGTGTATGAAGGCCCTTTTCACATTACAAATGTACTTTTTACCGATAGACTTGTTGCACATGAAGATATCGCCCAACTCAAAACCTTTGTTGATGTATTTATCCTGTACAAGCCTGCCTTGTATAATTAACAATGTGATAGTTTTAGGACAGGTTTTCTTTCCACTCACTTTCCCATTTGCTTCCATATAGTCTTGGTTATTGGCTTGACCGCCATGAGCATAACACAAACTTTACTGGAGCTAGTCAATGACTTTGGACTACTACAACTAATTGCTTTCACAACAACACGTCTGAGGACATACACTCAATGGTATCTTTACCCCAAAAATCGTTTATCACCACGCACCCGTCTCATAGCCTTAACTTTTCCATTCAAGTTGGTGTCCCGTTTGATATTTGACTCCTGTCCTCCCGCATTTTTACCAGTCATGCACACCCCTCCAAAATGTGTTAAATGGTTCCATGTGAATAGTGCTTCTCCGGCTCACTTGTATCCTCAGGCTATACTCCGAAAGATGCATACCACATCCCATAAAGAATTAGTTTAAGTAGCTCCTGTAAAAATGGGTATGTCGACACAGTACAATCATGTACATTCTTGGCACACCAAAGATCAATGTGCCCAAAAACCCAATATTCACAGATGCGTAGACAATAGCTATAAAATCATGGTTTCAGAAGACACAACTGCAATACAAAAAGTAATTCGTCACTACAAGCTCATGTTTCTGAAGAAAGATTCTCCACAGCTGATGTAGAAAAAGCTACTTTCAAACTCTTTGATGGACTGAAAAATTCATCTGCAGTGCAGAGATATACTCGGGTCTTTCTTAAGCCTTGTGAAGTTTATTTAAAATATAGACATTCTGACCCTTCACACTCATGCTTATCAATGATGCTCTCAATACCACAGGGGCAAAATTGAAAATCCTAATACAGTCTCAGATTTCCCTCCTTTGGCTGATTCCCAAGCGCAAATATCCCTGGTAAAGGCCAAAGCATTGGAAATCCTAATGACATATACTCAGCCCACATTTTCGAAGTGATGTGCCTTCCGCAGTCAAATCCAATTCAGGCAATCTTCTCTGCTTCCTTCACACAAGGCACTGTACTCATAATTTAAAACTGCTCCAGCTCTTCCTTTGTTAATAAAAGCCTCACAGGATCCCATTGTTCCAAACAACATTCAACAAATGTTGCATCTCACCTTCACTGGAAAACTGGTCGGAAAATCAGCTACCCGACATGTTGAATTGCTGTTAAACAACATTCTCTCACCTCCTCAGACCAGCCTCAGTCCAAGAACAGGGGCTCAAACAGTGGTTGCGGCCATCATAGATTGCCTCTGGAGGATGGTGGCATGGGCGGTGTCGGTGATGTGATGGTTTTGGACCTGTTGGCAGCATGCAGCACTGTTGGCCACAACATCCTGTTGGGTCCCATCCAATTATTCTGCTTCACCAACCTTTCCATCAAGTGACTAAACGTCACCCTTACTAATATAATGCAGTCTATTACATGAATGCCCTTTGAATTTAAGAGATGTGAGGTGAGGTGCAGAGATCATGAGGGATTCGTGCTGCCCTGCCTTCTTTTTAATGCACACTTTAAAGTCTGTCTAAAATCCTTCATTCCTCTGGCCCTCATTTGCCTCCTGTGCTGGCGATACACAGATGTTGCTATGGCTAAATGGAGATCCTGGAACAATCCAAGAGTGTTTCTCCACCTGTCTCACTGTGAGAGGCACAAGGATGAAACCAAACAGACTCACAATCAATGCAATTAAAACTGAAATTATGATTGGTGGGACAAACCTGAATTGGTCTTTCTAACTTCTAGTGAACTCTGGTGGGACCTAGCAGTGCAGAAGGTTCACATTGTTGGTGTAATTATGGATGGCCATCTTTATTTAGAACCCCAAACCAACAAACAAAAAAGTGACCCAAGCCTGTTTCTTCCAAATCAAAATGTTGAAAGGATTGTTCTCCTCCATCTCTTTTCCTCATCAGTTCGTGTTGAGGAGCACAGCTGCCAGAATTCTCCTAGAATAACCTCAAAGAGCCACGTGATTTCAGCTCTCTAACAGCTGCACTGATTGACAGTTCAAAAGCAAATCACCTTCCATTCAATGTACCTGGTACATACGGCTTTCTAGATCATGGTCCAATGCATCCTGGCGCATGGATTTCTTCCTTAAAAAACATTTAGGAATCGGCATCCTGTGTCCTCATCTCTACCTACTCTTTTCATCAAATAGAATGGGGTGGTTGCTCTGCCCCCTTTCAAGTTCTACGTCTTTGGAACAACCTACCACCAAGTCATAATAACAGGAAGGAACATATACATCACGCATTCAGGAAACCACTGAAAAAACATTGCTACCTCTCTGCCCACTCACTATACCACCATCCTCAAAGAAGCCAAAATGTGCCTTGGAAAAGGTGCAAGCCTACACTTAAAAATACGTCCATAACATAACACACCGTAGCATAACATCGTACATGCCCTGAGTCCCTATCAGGGGAACATGTGTTATAATGGTGCACATGCTTACATGGATACAGATTCCGTTTATTGTGAACATACACAGTGTCCCTAGGCTGCCACACTGTGCGATGGATTGGAGTGCAACAAGTCAGGGGGTGGGGGAGAGAGAGAAAGAGAGAGAGCAAGAGAGAGAGAGAGAGAGAGAGAGAGAGAAAGAGAGCGAGAGAGAGATCATATATAAACATAGGCAATGACTGCAGTATGCACCATAAAAGTACAATATTTATAATCTAGTAATTTCACATAGTACAATAATGAATGCTACCTTATCAGAGCTTTGAGTAATGTTAAACATTTAATAACTAGCTAACAATTCAAGATTTACAACACTTGTGCTAGAAAAAACAATACATCTGAAGAACCACAACGCATAATAATCAGAGGCACATACAGGGAAACTAAAGTAAGGAAGAAAGAAACAGCATCATCAGACAATGTTAATAACATTAAACTTTATCTTCATGTTTACAAATGAATGGTGTGTTTGAGGCCTGCTCATTTCCCCATGTATGTGCACCATGAGCTGAGACCAAACCCTAAGGAAAGTACTTTAAGAACATATAACAAGGTTAACATCTAGATATATAGCACCTTTTCAATTTTAATATTCTGTCAGTGAACAAAACCACCTGGCCTCTATATGTTAGTGAACAAAAACAAGTGGCCCAGATATGTCATGTCATCTTTGATGTCCTGGGTGTTAGTCTTAGCTGTGCACAGTGGTGGCACGAGTTATGGTTGCTTAGCTTGGCGGATTTATGGGGTTTTACGGTTTTACTTATAACCATAACGTCCCTTTAACAAAGTTTTTTCATTGAAAAAAAAAAAATATATATATATATATATTTATATATATATATATATATATATATATATATATATATATATATATATATATATATATATATATATATATATATGTATTTTAAGACACATCCTAACCAGGGGATATCTTTATCTTAAAGATTTTTAAATTGTTCTTAGAGGTATTTCTACTTATATTTGTTTTTGGGATTTTTAGGCAGTACTTTGCTGAGGGCTGATGTTTTTTTTAATAAAAATGTGCGTATTGATGATCACATGTTTTCACAATTTGTGAAATGTTTTAAAGCTGTGTGAGGCTCATGTTCGTGGGGGCTTGCATGGCAGGCGGCATTTACGATTACAAATATATGCTGTCAGACAGCATTAATTTTGAATTGTTAACACTGCTTACCCGGGTAAGCAGTGTTCACAAATGAAAACTAAATACTCTTTCCAACATGCAAGCCCATCAGAAAGCCTTTAATTTTAATTGTGAGCATCACTTACCATGCAAGTGTGGCAAGTGCCACTCACAATCAAAAGTAAACTATGCCTGTCATGCTATCAAATTTTGGTCATTTGCATTACAAGGTGCAAATGACAAAAATGTGGTGGCGGGGACCCGCTTATGTTACTGTGTAAACATAATGGGTGCCCACCATCAAATTGCTCAAACTTGAGCCCCTATATGTTTTACGGATATATTTGCAAGTGCTCGTTAAACTCTACGTCTTGTAGCATAATGTGGATGTTAGAGGGACTTGCATGAGAAACTCACAGGCTCACACCATGTTCAGGGACTGGGCTGACCCATCCCCTACCCAATGTATTTTGTGAACCCCACTGGGTTGACCTACCATAAATGAGTCTTGCAGCAGAGTACCAGCAGAAATAGCAACACTCTGCTTATACATCACTGGTCGGTTCCACAGTACGAATAGACCATGGAGTGTTGTGGAGTCACTGATAATGCCGAAAAAGAATCCCAGACTGCAGCACCTTCCAAGGTCACGTTTAAAGGCTTGTGGTTCCAAATTAAAGCTAATAGGACCCAGAAAATAACACAAATCACCAGAACACAGCGAATAATTATTTAAAGAGGGAAATTAAGAATCTTAAAGGGGATACTCAATCTCAGGGGAGAGTTCATGAGCATAGGGGGGATAACTAATCAGAAACAGTGATAGAAAATATGTCACAGCCTCATGGGTATGAAAAGAGATGGGAACGTTCATTTAGTCTTTTGGCTAGGGAGGTGGCATGTAGGATCTAGTGTGCTCACTTGGTACAAGGTGGAATATTGAAGGAAAGAAGGCTGAGAGAATAGTCGCCCGGTGGAAAGGAGTATAAGAAGAGGATCAAGAAATGGTTGCTACCTCGAAGAAGGCATTACAGGAGCTGGCATTTATGAAGATTGCCACCTGAACAAAGACAGTCCCAGAGAGGGGTACTGTGACGTAAACTGACACGTAGAAGATAGTCCAAGTCTGGAGAGATTTAAAGGAGACATTGGAAGCTTCTGATGCCTTAGAGCCCTATAGAGAGAGACTGATGAGAGCGGCTGAGAAGAACCACCCTAGAACTTGGTGAAACTGGAGAGACAGAGGTTAAGACTTTCCACCAGCATCCCCTGGGAAGGAGAAGGAACCTGTAGGGAAGTCGCACATTCCCCAACCATCTGTGTACATCTGGGAACTTCTCTACCTTGGAGAAGGCATCCTGCAGCAGCTACCCTACAGAGGTCTAATACAAAATCCAACCGACCAGAAGATAGGATAGGCATAGTGGATGGCCTTCCTATTGACTCGTGGCAGGAGGGTGACATAATATCGGCTTCCTGAAAAGCATCCTGAATGAGAGGATAGAATACCAATCGACCCCAAGGTCTGAGATAGACCTTTTGGGAATGGTGTGAACCACACATCTGTGAAAGACTCATTGTGAAAGCTGAAGACTCTCAAGATCTGGGAGACACCCTTTTTGAAAACTAAAGATGCAAAAGGCTGTAATACAGCCTAGAAAAGGGTACCTCATTAAGGGGCCCAAAAAGCCTGGATAGGTCTTCGCTTGGCTGGTGAATGGCAGAAGACAGAGGAGCATCTAGACCAGGTGTGCACAACTGATTTTGACAGAGGGCCGAAAGTACCTTACATGATGGCTATAGTGGGCCGAAAAGTAAATGTGGGCGGGGCATGGCAGAAGGCTTTTTCAACCCCCAATTTGTATTAAATACATGGAAAAAGAATATGTTTTTGAGGGGTAACTATTTTTATTTGAATTTCAAACTTACATTTTGTACTACACATTTTCCATTGTTATAATGTATTCCTATTCAGTTATTGAATATTGTCTGTTTAATTAAATTATATATATATTTTATTGACCCTTGATTGGACATTCTGTTACTTTGGACTGCTATACTTTGTTGTTTGGGTTGCCCAAGAGGAGTATGGCCTTCGTTGAGTCAGGTTTCCTCAAAAAGCAAAGGATGTACATCTCCTTGCTGTGCTTGTTTTAGCTTTATTATTGGGTTCACTCTTGGAGTGCAATACTACGCCCCATGGCCCCCACCCCTCAAGCAAACACTATGCCCCATGGCCCCCACCCCTCAAGCAAACACTATGCCCCATGGCTCCCACCCCCAACCAAACACTATGACCCATGGCTCCCACCCCCAGCGAAACACTATGCCCCATGTCCCTCGCCCCCAACCAACACTATGCCCCATGGCTCCCACCCCCAACCAAACACTATGCCCCATGGCTCCACTCCCAACCAAACACTATGCCCCATCACCCCCTTACCCCCAACCAAACACTATGCCCCATGGCCCCCTCACCCCCAACCAAACACTATGCCCCATGTCTCCCACTCCCAACCAAACACTATGCCTCATGGCCCCCTAACCCCCAACCAAACACTATGCCCCATGGCCCCCACCCCCCAAGCAAACACTATGCCCCATGTCCCTCACCCCAACCAAAAACTATGCCGCATGTCTCTCCCCCTCAACCAAACACTATGCCCCATGGCCCCCTCACCCCCAACCAAACACTATGCTCCATGGCTCCCACCCCCAACCAAACACTATGCCCCTTGGCTCCCACCCCAACCAAACAATATGCCCCATGGCTCCCACTCCCAACCAAACACTATGCCCCATGGCCCCCTCACCCCAACCAAACACTATGCCCCACGGCCCCCTCATCCCCAACCAAACACTATGCCCCATGGCCTCCTCACCCCCAACCAAACACTATGCCCTATGGCCCCCACCCCTCAAGCAAACACTCTGCCCCATGGCTCCCTCCCCCAACCAAACACTATGCCCCATGTCCTTCACCCCCAACCAAACACTATGCCCCATGTCCCTCACCCCCAACCAAATACACTATGCCCCATGGCGCCCTGACCCCCAACCAAACAATATGCCCCATGGCTCCCACTCCCAACCAAACACTATGCCCATGGCCCCCACCCCCAAGCAAACACTATGCCCCATGTCCCCCACCCCCCAACTCAGCACACAAACTCTCATGCAGGCACCTATACAGACCCATAACCCCCAACTCAGCACACAAACTCTCAAACATGCACCCATGCAGACTCTAAGCCCCACCCCAGCACACACTCTCAAGCATGCACCCATACAGACCCAAGCCCCTCCACCCCCAACTCAGCATACAAACTCTCAAGCATGCATCCATACAGACTCAAAGCCCCCACCCCCAACTCAGCATACAAACTCTCGATCATGCACCCATACAGACTCAAAGCCCCCACCCCCAACTCAGCATACAAACTCTGAAGCATGCACCCATACAGACCCGTACCCCCCACCCCCAACTCAGCACACACTCTCAAACATGCACCCATACAGACCCACACCCCCAACCCCCAACTCAGCATACAAACTCTCAAGCATGCACCCATACAGACCATACACCACACTCACACTTAAAAACAAACATTCATACAGACCCGACACCCCCCCGCCCCGCATCTCAACATACAACACACTCACACTTAAAAACAAACATTCATGCAGACCCGACACACCCCCACCCCCGCATCTCAACATACACCACGCTCACACTTAAAAACAAACATTCAAGCAGACCTGACATCCCCCACCCCCACATCTCAACAAACACTGCACAAACATAAAAAAACAAACATTCATGCACACCCAACACCCTCCACCGCCGCATCTCAACATACACTGCACAAACATACAAAACCAAACATTCAAGCAGACCCGACACCCCCCGCACCCCTGCATCTCAACATACACCACACTCACACCTAAAAACAAACATTCATGCAGACCTGACCCCCCCACCCCCGCATCTCAACAAACACTGCACAAACATACAAAAACAAACATTCGTGCACACCAGACACCCCCCCACCCCGCATCTCAACATACACTGCACAAACATACAAAAACAAACATTCAAGCAGACCCGACACCCCCCACCCCCGCATCTCAATGTACACCACACTCACACTTAAAAACAAACATGCATGCAGACCTGACACCTCCCCACCCCCGCATCTCAACAAACACTGCACAAACATACAAAAACAAACATTCATGCACAACCGACACCCCCCACCCCCGCATCTCAACAAACACTGCACAAACATACAAAAACAAACATTCATGCAGACCCTACACCCCCCGACCCCTGCATCTCAAGAAACACTGCACAAACATACAAAAACAAACATTCATGCACACCGGACACCCCCCACCCCTGCATCTCAACAAACACTGCACAAACATACAAAAACAAACATTCATGCACACCCGACACCCCCACACCCCTGCATCTCAACAAACACCGCACAAACATACAAAAACAAACATTCATGCACACCCAACACCCCCCACCCCCGCATCTCAACATACACCGCACAAACATACAGCAGAACAGACCCGACACACAAACACAAACAAACAGACCACTTACCAGATGTGCTGGAAGGCAGGCTGGCTGGAACTCTGGCGAGGTAACTGGAGTGGTACTACGGCTGGTGTGGCAAGGCTGAAATGCCTTCCGGCATCAAGCCTTATTGACCAGGCCAGCCGTAGTGCTGGCACTCCATTGGTTCAGCACACATGCACTACGTGGCTCGTAGGAACTACGTGGTGCAGGTGTGCTGATCTAATGAGGGCCAGTGTTTTGTCCTGCCCGGAAGAGAAGAGTTTCAAAGACTTTCCTAATGGAGGGTGGCCGATGCTGCTTGCGGAAACACTCCATTAGGAAAGTCTTTGTACCTCGTGGGCCAGACAAAACAGCATGGTGGGCCGCAACTGGCCCGCGGGCCGTATGTTGTGCACCCGTGATCTATACCGTGAGTAAGCTTCAGAATAGTCTTCCCATAAGGAGTTGTTTGTTTTGCGTTATTAGCTTAGTGCTGGATATTTCAAATACATTAGGATTAAAGAACTCATGTGTTGATCGAACCTTTGTGTTGAAGCTTAGTGTAGCATGGAGACCCATGACCGATAAAGACTAGGTTTTGTAGACATTCTGTAAGGCACAACATTTGAACATTTCTTTGAAGAATAGGATGTCCGAAAGAGGGACAAGGACATACTTAATTGTTTCTAACCTTGTGTTTGAGTCATCGACACGACAAGGTGCTGGACACAAGATCTACGATTATGTTGTCCAATCATGAGACTGTTTGATTTAGAAACATCTTTGCTTTTTGCGGTTCAACCGTTAGGTATTTCGTCCAAACCCTCAAGAGCCAGCAATACAGCTGGTTGTTGATCCGAATGTGAGTGTGGCATGTCTGTCATTGCATGCCCTTGGCGCAGCGAGCATGGCCACCTATTTGCACCAGAACAAAAGTGCTACCTTAAATAGTGCTTTGACAGAATCTATACTAGGAATCTCAATGCATGTGGAATTCACAATGATCTTAACATTTAGTCATTCTTAAGGTGTACTGAATTTAGATAACAGCAATACTGGTTGATGGACACACTCATGACCATTGTAGACTATTCAGAAACACAATTACACTTTGTACTTGTTCCAATACCTATTTTTTAGATGTTGTATGCTTCCAAGACATCGGAACTGCCCATTCACCATTATCGCCATCCGGGTGCACAGAGCTTCGCATTCCTCCATGCTGCAAACATGAAAAGAAAAACATTCCATGAATCTTATAGCATCCCGGAAATAATGGATTGTAAACAAAGGATCTTTAAGCTGTTGGTAAAAGGGTTATTGACCCACATTGAAGCATAATCACAAACCTCATGGTTAATACAACGTGAAAAGACAATTCTCACTTTAGAGTGGCACAAGCAATGCATCCTGTGGCAATATGCATGTATGTGATGGCAGATTAAAACATGTAGGAAAGCTGCCTGTCTTTCTGGGCATTATGGGCACATGAGCAAATCATAACTTTAAAGGAACAAAATACCCATTGAGGAGCCTTCAACTCTAAAACACAGGTAATGAAATCATACATGGTATTGCTCAAGAGGGGGGCTCTAACAAAAACGTATGTGAATAAGAATGAGAAGAAATATGACCCTCAATCCAAGGTCTGAATAAGGGAATATGTATTGGTTTCTGCATCTTGTGTAAGTCATTTGGCACTGAGAAAAGAGTCGGAGAATGGGACCGAGGGAGGCGGGAACGTTAAGGTCGCGGCACGGTCCAGCGGGGCGTCTTGTGAGTCCCACACCTTTCCCCCAGCAGTCCAGTCTGCATCTCTCGTGTGCATGTGGGAAAAGGCCGGCCCTCATGGCATTAGTGCCACCTGCTCTGCCCACGCTGAAAACCACGCTGCACTCCACACTTTTTCTCTGGCATTCTGAAAAGCAGAATTGCTCCCAGACCTGCCTTAGGGCTTCCCTTACACTCCACTTTATTCCAAGTTTTGATCCATGACACCCCATACCTTGCTGCTTTTTTCTGGATTCATTTTTCACATGTGCATTAGGGGCCAGAGCCTGCGTTTGCTGCTGTGGCATCACACTGTGGCATCTGGCAACAACGAGCGCCACCTGCTAGGAACCTGAGGCTGATGCACAAAATTATCAAGTATTATCCAAAGTGCTCTAAGATTCCAGTCATTGCATGATGGTATGGCAGGTGTGCTGTACATTGTGGAGGGGATATTGCCAAGCGCTGTGTCTACAGCATGGACTTGTCTTTTTGTTAGCCTTATGTTCCCATCCCTACTCAATGGGCCTCATTATGATGTTGGCGGTGATGGCATGAATGGTGCCGTTCATACCGTCCCGCCTACTTACGAGTTATGCGCGCGGGTGCCTGACAGCCCACCAGGCCTTACCTGGTGGGCTGTGCGGCACCCGCGAGCATAATTCGTAATTGTGCCGGCACCGTTATCAACGGTGCCGGCGCCCATGCTCCCCACCCACATTCTGCCATGTGGGGCAGACTGGGGATCGAGAGCCCGGCAATACCGCCACCCGTGAATGGGCAATTACCGACCAATTCAACTCGTAATGGGCCGGTTATTGCCCAATCGCGGATGGCGGTGCCCTTAGCGAGCATGGCGGTAGCCGTGCCTGCCATACAGGTACGGCTACCGCCATGCTCGTAATGAGGCCCAATGTCTTACTTTCTTCCTACCCTTTTTTCCTCGTTACTAGTGAAACACAAGGCTCAAGTGTAATCTGAGTTAAACTATGGACGACAAGGGAGTGAGTGAGGAGAGAAAGGACACATCTAAGAATCTTTACCCTTATACCTCAGTGCCCAAAAACATGAGCCCAACACAAAATTAAACAGCAGTCTGTAAAAAGGTAGCCTTGAGAATCATTGATGATCATCTATAGAATTTATCTCTGCAGCTATTAACCTCTTAAGATGATGGCCCTTGAGTACTCAATGGGGTTGTTCGATTGGCATCATTTGCACAGAAAAGGATGCTCTGATAACCCAGTCAATCCTGTTATCCGGCAGGATTGTGTCGGCAGAATCAACGGCACCTTCATGTGCTGCCCGATGGATGAAATCGTGAAGCCTGGGGAGCATCTTAGCATCTCTTATTCCTTTATATGTATTCTATATCAGAGTGAACATAGGTCCCAAAGCCTACTACAGGAAAGCAGGAGAGAAAACCTAGAAAAGCCAGCTTTAAGAAAATCTAGGTAAACCATTGATCAAGGTTCCAGGGATAACGGGTTGAAACCATCTTAAAATATAACAGACATAGTGAGGGGCCAACAGGCCCTAGAATATATGATATCCCCAATGGTGTTCAGGGGGAACATTAGTGATAAATCCTTAAAGGCGAAGGCTAAGGAAAAAAGGTTAGGCTGAGGTAGAGAAGGGATCTGAGGGAGAATGGGCCTCGTTAAATCAATCTCCAATAGCGACTGATCTTGTAGCTTTTGAAGTGAGAGACCGAGGAAAACGAAGGACTCCGGATACCAGACCCGAAAAAAAAAGAACATCAGCATCATGAGGATTCTGCAGTCTTAGATGTACATCAGAATTCAGCTGACCAATAAGAAAGCGTGGTGAGAGTTAAAGGATTCGGCCATCCCCCACACAGGGAAAAGCAATTAGAAAGGCCACTTGCATGGCCTAGATTAGAAGGAACCAGGAATCAAGCAACATAAACTGCTCTGAATCAGAGGCCTGAGAGTCAGGAAATAAAAGTCTTGGAAACTATTGCCCTGAAATCTGACAATCACTTATCTAACTGCTACAAAGTTAGCTGTGCATCAAACCAGATTGCCATTATGCACACTGAATGACCTGGCCTCCATACTTCCAGCTGCCGGTGACACACTTCTAAGTTGCTGCAATGCAGGAGGAGGTGAGAACTAAAAGGGCATTTTTGAAGGTCAAAAAGAACATGCCCCAGGTCAGTGAAAGTGCAACTCACGCCCTTATTTACTAAAAAAAAAAATAATATTATCACCACATATGTTGCCAGAATGGAAAGTGGCATCTCCACAGGCACTTAGAAAAAGAGGCTGAGATTTGTACCCAGGATGGTATGTTTGCAGCTCCTAAGATGGATCAAGAGGATACTAGAAAGGAATCCAGAAAAGAACTGCAACCAGCGTCATCAGGTCCAGAGGGATCTACATGATATCGCTGTAGATTTACCCGCAACGGAAATGTTTGCATGGTAAATTCACAAATACAAAATGTTCATACATTTCCCATGCGAACATGCAGGGTTGTCCCTGCAACCCCTGCTCACTAAACTATAGTATACCGTGTAGTATAGTGAGTGGCATGTTGCGAGGGGGACACCCAAGCCCCCCTGTTTTCTTTTGTTTTTATTTGGTTCTGTCCCCTGGCAGCCTTTTAAAAAAAAAAAGTTCACACCGACCCCACCTAAACAACTTAACACATACCACGAAAAGTTCAAACTTTTGGTAGAACTTTTTGTGGTGTGTGTTTTAGGTCTTTTGGTGGGGTCGGTAATTTTTACTTGGCCATTTCGTCCTATTCCGTCCGGAGATGGAAGCTTTCTCAACTTCTCAACTTCCTTAGGAGAAGCAAGGAACTCAGTATGTGAGTTTCTACCCTAAAACCTATTTTGGACATGTTATCGACCCATAGCTCTTTTGCAACATTACAATGTTGGCATCTTATACATGTCATTGTACCTCAAAGTTTTTCTCAAGTTATCCACCCAGTAGCCTTCCCCTTCAAGTCCCCCCGGGTGATAAAATGTAGCTTGAGGGTTTATTGTGTTTATTATGTCATGTATTTCCTATGATGAGGACAAAAGGCTGGTTGCTCTTGGCGCGCCCTGGATTGCGACCCCAATAATGATGTTTCATCATTTAGGCTAGTGAGAGTTACGATTTTGGGACACTTGGGCCCGAATCATAGAATATTTGGCCAGTTCAAAGTGAATATGAACTGCTGAAAAGTGACTTTGCACTGCCGACACAAACCCTGATTCATGGAACCGTGCAAAGTGTATTTTGAACTGCACAAATGACAATGCACAAACTTTGCCAGACGTTGCCCTGAAACAATTTACTTTGCACAGTTGCATGACTCAGGCTTTGTGTCGGCAGTGCAAAGTCACTTTTCAGCAGTGCAAATTGACTTTGAACTACTCTATTAGGCGTGTCAATGGGCGTAAAACAAAAAAAACATCCTCTCTGAGGGCCACGACAAAAGGGACACTTGCCTATTCGACTGACTAATACAGCTGTTATTATTATACCTCACTGTGTTTTTCTAAAGGCTCTGGAACCAAAAGTCTACAAACATCACAAGGTCAGAAGGGGACAGAACAAACAAGCGAGGAGGGGGTGACCCATAGGCTAGTAAGGAGCAGCACACAGGTTCAGAATGGGGGCACAGAAGGTCAGTCAAGGCAGTACACAGCCTCAGAAGGAACAACACTCAAAGTCAGAATGGGGGCACAGAAGGTCAGACAAGGCTTAGAAGGAACAACACTCAGGTTCAGAATGGGGGCAATGAAGGTCAGACAAGGCTTAGAAGGAACAACACTCAGGTTCAGAATGGGGGCACAGAAGGTCAGACAAAGCTTAGAAGGAACAACACTCAGGTTCAGAATGGGGGCACAGAAGGCCAGACAAGTCTCAGAAGGAACAAAACACTCAGGTTCAGAATGGGGTCAAAGAAGGTCAGACAAGGCTCAGAAGGAACAACACTCAGGTTCAGCATGGGGCCACAGAAGGTCAGACAAAGCTCAGAAGGAACAACACTCAGGTTCAGAATGGGGGAACAGAAGGTCAGACAAGGCTCAGAAGGAACAACACTCAGGTTCAGAATGGGGGAACAGAAGGTCAGACAAGGCTTAGAAGAAACAACTCAGCTCATCAAGGGACGGAAAACACATTCAGAAGGGTGCAGCACACAGTATCGGACGAGAGCAAGGCACGGCTTAAATAAGATCATTATATATGCTGAAATAAAAGGTAGGCACAAAATGTGACTTCTTAAAGGATAGTTCCGGGACTTTTTTTTTATTGTCCCTACGGTTCGGCCATGTGTTTTTAAGCATAAATCGGTAGATCGTAGAAAACTTTCCTATGGACCTTACCCGACTTTTCGTCCATTAACGCACTCGAAATCAGCCGCCATTTTCTGATAATCCTATCATTTCCCCCCATCGCCCTGGCTCACCTGCTTTTGCGGCACTAAATCAAATCCCCCGCCCCTGAGCCTGACATCAGCAGACGCGTACCGCCCATTTCCCAACGCCAAAGCACGTTTCGTGTCAACAATCGCTGCGCCTCAGCTAATGAAGTGTCACCATGGAAATGGCAGGACGCCTCTTTCCTCAATAAGTATAAACACACCGTTTCACAACACACAGCAGCAGATTTTCGATTCCATTACTCTCTCTGTGTTACTTTGAGTATTCTGTGACTCGTTTCTGTGCTCTGGTCAGCTACCTTCGCCGCTTCTAGGCCTTGTGAACACCTGTACCATCTCTGTAAATTATTTTACTTTCTTTACCACACAATGGCTACAATAATGCCCTACATGTACGAGCCCGAGTACACCGAGGAAGAACTACTGGAAAGGCAAGCACGCGAAAACAATGGGGATTCGGACGGCAGTTGGGAGGACCAGTCAACGGATGAAGAGCCTGGACCATGTCGCATGGACGGCGTCTCCACCTGGTGCACGTGCAATCGGTGCGAGCTAATGCCAACTGAGGAGGAGAACTGCTGCTGCCGTGAAAATTCCGGGTGCTTGGCCTACATTTCGGAAGGCGAGCCAAGTCCGCAATGCATCACCGAGCTGCCAGAGTTCAGGGAAGCCTGCCTCTCACGGACCGTGTTGAGGATGATGATGGTGCTTATGCACGAACTTCGCGGCACTGTTCGTCCGCGTAATCCGAGTAACGAGTAAGTATACTCTGGTTTTGATGTCAGTGATGCCACTACTATGTCATGGTCGTCTCCCACATATAAAATTACATCTACATATCATTCGAATGCATGTAAATTGGTTCCATATTGTGCATTTTCTAGATAGAATTTTTTTCAAAGCAGAATGACATTTTTTACCTGAATCGACAGTGATAAGAAAGTTTTTTCATTTTAATACAGTTTGCATCTTTCATTTTCACAGGTGGTACAGGCTGGTGGCCTATCGTTGCTTCACTTGGTGGCTTCACGGGAGGCTCGGACACCGCGTTCGGAGAGTAATACCTGCCTGTGCGGTACTTGCCATTAGACAACATTTCCCCAGCGACAGTGGACAATACTGTGGATTTTCCCTGGATGTGCTGCAACCGGAACTTTACAATGTGTAATGTTTATTATTTATGTTCAATTGAAATTAAGATCTAAAATAAAACCCAACATATATTTTAACAATGGTTGTTTTGATTTTTTAAATGAATCTAGTGTGTCTCCATTGAATAGTCTTCCTGTGCCTTGTCTTGTCACACCACATGTCTCCGGCCAGCATCCTCCCTCACGCTGGCCGCCCACCTTCAATCCACATAACCGTTGAACCCATATGCAGCAGACATACATATGTTATTTTGCGGGTTGGCATCAAGCCTCCCGGCCTTGCCTCCTCCCCCAAAAATACTTACCACACCACTTTGTTCAAGCGTTGGCAATAAAAGGAAGGCCGTTGGATTTTATTGATACAAAACATGGTTATAGGTAAATAATCAATATGGTTAATCATAATAAATCATCCTTTTGGGCACCGGGTACAGAGATGACCCCCTCTGGCCCTCCTGGGAGGCTGAGGTATTTATAAACTCACCCCCCTGCCTTCCATGTACTAGATCCTTCAGCCTGCCTCTTACATGCAGTGAGATGGCCTCTCCTTGGTGAGGCCCTGTGGCAAACGAGTCTTGTCTGCACGACCAGCGCCCTAATCCACACCCCCCCCTCCCTATCAAAGGCAGTTCGCACCGGGGTACTTGCGCTGGCAAGTGGAGCTGTCAGGGAGCGATAAAGGCCAAGAGGTGCCAAAGACCATGTACACTTCAAAGTGGTCTATAGAGCATGGGTTGTTGTTCCCATGTCTACCTCCAGACCCCGTGTCTCCTGCCAAGCATCCCCCCTCACGCTGGACGGCCACCTGCAATCCACATAAGTGTGTCTCCATTCACGAGTCTTCCTGTGTCTTGTCTGCACGACCACCGCCCCAATCCACCCCCCGCCCTATCAAAGGCAGTTCGCACCGGGGTACTTGTGCTGGCAAGTGGAGCTGTCAGGGAGCGATAAAGGCCAAGAGGTGCCAAAGACCATGTACACTTCAAAGTGGTCTATAGAGCATGGGTTGTTGTTCCCATGTCTACCTCCAGACCCCGTGTCTCCTGCCAAGCATCCCCCCTCACGCTGGACGGCCCCCTGCAAACCGCATAATGCCACGACATATACACGTCATTCATTCACAAACACACCCCTGTTTCGAATTCTTTATAACCCACTTCATATTTCTAATGAGCACTTCTTTGCGCTTTGCTAGTCAACCCGTGAAGGTGCTGGTTATCTGCTCTTCGTCTCTGTGAACTTCCGTGAACGCTTCGAGGAAACTCCTCAGTTTGCAACCTGTGAACTGCTCCCTGTTCTACGACAAGAAACTACTCTGATCCCTGCATCTAACTGTTTGTTCGTCGAGGTAAGGCCATGTACCATAATCATTTTGCGTCCAATTTCTTTTCGTTCAAGACAGTACATGCAAGGAACTAGTCACATGTTCTGAGTTTACATTGGTATTCATAGAGAATTGTTGATCTTTACTTTTCAGAACTTTCCACAATGCCTGCCTGTTCCATTGGCGGTTGCCCTTCGAAGACCCATAATAAATCTGAAGGTACTATAATGCATGTTTTCCCTAAAACAATAGATCAGATAAGAGAATGGGTCCGATATTGCGGATATCCACCGTGTGAGCTTGAAAGTAGAGTCCTAGAAGTCTTTGTGGACAAGAGGGGTGATCGATACCGCATCTGCAGCAGGCACTTTAGCTCAGACATGTACTCCACATCATTGCTAATAAAGAAGAACACACCGCGAGCGAGGCGAAAATTGCTCTCAACCGCTATTCCCACTCTATTCGTCCACATCCCTCCACTGGTGAGTCAAGTTTACGTATTTATCTCTCGGCCTTGCGGTAGTGTGTAGCATTAGCTAACAATAATTTCCCCATTTATGTATCCACTCAATATGAAGGCGGAAGATTCTCCATCCGTGTCGTTATTGCAGTCATCAGCCACTTCAAGCGCCTATCGGGTAATCTTACTTTGCTATTCTGCCACTGACTTGTTTTAGGCATGTAAATCAATAGTTTTAATTTATCGTGTAATTATTTTACCTAATGGTACACCCTTGTACTCGTCCTCTAGTCTTTGTTTTCAGTTATAATTATTGTTATCCAAAATAATGCAAGTACTGTCTTTCAGGGAGATGCTGAGGAGTCCAACGTATTGACGACTACCATTGATGTCACTCAGATGCTCGAGGTACGTTTCCGGACAGTTCCATCGATGGAGATCATCAGATCTTGCATTCTTGTAGCGTGATTGTTACACACAATGTTTCTTTCGTTTTTAGCCATTGATATGTCCTTCTGTCGTCGCCCTCCTATATCTCTTCTTTTTTCAATATTGTGTTCATTACTAATGAAAGTCCTATGTTTCAGGGAGTCGATGGAGCATTAGTCCAAGAAGAAGGGGGAGCATGCAGTTACGGGTCGGCGCAACAGCTTGCAGAAGTGTGCACCGCAGTTACATCGTCCCTTGATGTTCTTATGCATTTCGAGGTATGGATACTGACAGTTCGATCAAGCAAAATCATATGACGTGATTACATCCGCTATACTTCCTTCTTTATTAACGCAAGTACTATGTTTCAGGGAGATGACGGAGCTTCTTCTACAAGAACATCACCCCTAGTAGTTGATACAGATCTCTGGGTGGTGACACTTCCAACGATCGAGCAAATCGAATCATATTTACATTTCCATTATTTATTTTAGACAACTGATCATTTGTGCAGGTCTATTTAGATGAGCCGTTGACGCCTGCACAAAGTTTATGTTCTTTTTAACAAAATAGAAAACCATACTAATGCAATTACTGTGTTTCAGGGAGTTACTGAAGCATCATCTTCAATAATATCATCAATGGAAGTCTATGAGGAGCCCGAGGTATGGATCTTGACAGTTCCATCTAACTAGATCAACAATGCGTGAATAATTGTCGTTTGAATGTTCTACACAAAGCGTTCATTCGTGTTTTGCTACTGAGATGTATGTGGGTATTGGTCCCCAAGTACATTTTGTGTTTTCGATATTATTATACATACTAATGAAAGTTCTATGTTTCAGGGAGTCGATGGAGCGTCAGTGCGTGATGGATGTGCTTATCATGAAAATATAGTCGTTGCAGCGCAAGAGGAAGTGGAGACATGCACACACGAGTCGGAGCAACAGCGTCCTGATGTTGAAGTTCGAGGCAAGAAAGTTTCAAAGAAAAGAAAGCAAAAGAAGGTTAGTGTCCTGGTCACTATATTATGTTGTTTTTCACTGTTAATAGTTCAATACTGTAAGTTGTGTTTAAACTGAACATCCCTTTTCCAATCTGTCCTCTAGTTGCGAGTGGGTGTACGAACTAGATCTACACAGACAGTGAAGCGAACGAGAGATGTTGCTTGTCAAACCTTTTGGCAGGGACTTGAGACTGGAGATGCATCGTGCCAATGGGAAGAATATGAAGTGATTGACAACGGAGCTATACCACCACCAGCCATTGATAGTGAATGTCCTCCTGGTAGTTCGGATGCAGTCGGAGATCAATTCACAGAATCCACACCCGCAAAAACTAAGACCGTGAGAAAGTTGAAGAAATTGTTTTATTCACCCATCGCCGGAGAAGGAACAGATGTTGCAATGGAAGAGAATGAAGTGGACGACAATGAAACACCATCAATATCACTGAACATAGCGGAAGACGATATCAGAGATTCTACCTTTCATGTGAGTGACATGTCCTCAACGTTACAGGCCGAACCAGCTGGGATGCAGAGTGACAGTATAAGGAAAGAGGCCAAATTCATTGTATTCGATAGTTGTTTGATTGATATTATTATTCGGATGAAATGTGGGCATTCGGTTGGTGGGGAAGTATGTGGGGAGCCATTGATTAATGTGACTCGTGCAATTCGAGGCACTAACCTTAAAATACATGCCACCTGTACAAAATATCATCCTTTCTCATGGTCTGCACAACCCATGCTGGGGCAACTGCCAGCAGGCAATCTACTTTGTGCAGCGGCTGCACTTTTTAGTGGTTCAAGTTTTAAAAAGTTAGAGTCTTTCTTTCAGTTTGTGGGAATCCATTTCATTGCGAAAACTCAGTTCTACAAATACCAAACCGATTATCTATTTCCAGCCATTAGCGAAGCTTGGAGAATGGAAAAAATGTCTATTGATAGTACATTCGCGGGCAAACGGTTCAGGCTAGCCGGTGATGGACAGTGCGACAGCCCAGGATTTTCAGCCAAGTACTGCACCTACCACTTTCAGGACATAGAAAGTAAGAAAATTGTGAGTTCGGTGGTCGTGCAGGTGTCACAAAGTACATCCTCAGTGGCCATGGAGAAAGTTGGCTTTGTAGCATCATTGCAAGAACTACAATCGCGGGGAATGGTGATCGACCTGATAGCCACGGACAGACACGTTTCAATTGCCAAGACAATGAGAGAAGAGTACAAAAATATAAATCACCAATTTGACGTTTGGCATCTTGCAAAAACAATCAATAAAAAAATGTCGGCTGCAGGTAAAAAAAAAAGATATGCAAGGTATTTCACAGTGGTCCAAGTCAATCAGCAACCATCTTTGGTGGAGCTCAAAAACATGTGGAGGGTCGTTGGAAATTCTACTGGAAAAATGGCGGTCAGTAATGCTACACTGTACCAACGTTCACCGTTGGAACACAAACCAACATTTCCACAATTGTGAACATGGCCATTTGTCCACAGAGGAGGCACGGAAGAAGAAGTGGTTGATTCCTTCATCACCCACTCACAACGCCATTGAAAAGATTGTATTTGATAAAACTATAACAAGAGATTTGAGGGGACTCACGGAATTCTGCCACACAGGAGATTTGGAGGTGTTCCACAATATGTGCCTAAAGTACAGGCCAAAACGATTGCATTTTGGCATGGAGGGCATGATAAATCGGACTCTAGCGGTCTTGGCACATAACCATAATGTTGGCCGTCAACAAAGTAGGACGACCGGAACTTTAGGGACGCTTCGCTACAATAAGGCCTTCACTAAAAGAAGTAAACAATGGATTATCAAACCAGTGTTTGAGGATATGCAATATGACTTTATTGAGAGACTTATTGTTGATGTCCTAGATAGGCACATACATGGAGTTGTGAACGAACCTGTGCAGGGGACAACTGCATTGCCACCCAACATTGCCTCTGTTCCATGTCCACCTAAAGAAGAGCTCATTGAGAAATACACATCACGGTTTAAATGATTGTAATTTGATTGTCTGTTCTCTCGAGTCTCCTCATGTCGCAGGCCCATTGAATATGTGTATCTATGTAATGTATAAATAAAAGTGATTGCTCAGTGTACATGCAATGTGTCTCTCCACCCTTGCCCCTCCCTTCACCGTGCAGTAGTGCGAACCACCCGGGTGTCACCTGTGACTTTGCTCTCGAGTCTCCTCATGTCGCAGGCCCATTGAATATGTGTAGCTATGTATTGTGTAAATAAAAGTGATTGCTCAGTGTACATGCAATGTGTCTATCCAACCTTGTTCATTTGCGCATTAAATTAAACCAAACAGTAATATAAATCATTTTTCAAAAAATATAGAATGTCTCCGTATTTATGGTTCTCTGGGGCTGCAAAGCACGCAGACAAAATGCAAAGATGGAGTGTAAATTTCAAGTCCTGTGAGATGGCCTTACACTGAATGTAGCTAACTAGGAATGTGTGCTCGTTCAAAGTGAAGGTCAGCTGCTTTGATTTTTTGCTCGGGTGCCGGAATGGCCCACGACTCAGTATAAGGTTCTATTGTTATTTGACCTTGACAGGCCGGGACCATCCCGAAAGACTTCTTTTTGGGGGTGTGGTGCAATAACGTAAGAAACGATAATGAATAAAATTTCAGAAACGATAGCCATTTAATGTTCGTTCATTAGAAGAAATAACGTCGGCATAGAAGGAGTGGTATTTCGGGGCTGCCCTACGCACAGACACAATGGAAAATGCAAATATAATGTAAGAACTCTTTAGATGAGTTTATACCGCAATTTAAACTTGTTCGTTCTATGTGGCATATTGTTTTGTACCGCGCACTATCTTGAGGAGAACCATCTCCTTTTACGGAAGCACCTCAAAACCTTCCTCTTTGCTTCTGCTTTCTCTCTCCCTCTCCCCTGCTACAACTGGTCCACTGTCTGCGACCTCGGTCCTGGGCCCTTCCACTCTCCACCTGCACTGCCTCCCTGTCAACCCCTGCACTGGGGGACTGTCTCAGTATCCTACAGCCGCCCCTTGACGTATAATACCCAGTTGCACTGTCCTAGCTATGAAATAATTTCCCGACCTAATATATAAAATGAATAATTTTAATAAAGATCTGATGGTGAGACTAATTTCATTTTTTATGTTTTTCAAACAGGTACATCATTCATTATTGTATGTGTCACGAGTACCAGACACCGGCGGATGGCTTTTTTAACCGCCAGTTGCTTCTCCGCGTGAACAACGTTACCACCCTGACCATTTTATGGGACGATCGCCAAGTACAAGTATGCCCTTACGCGGTACTAACGGCTAGATGCAACATACAGACCGTTGTGGTGGCCTAGTGCCTCGTTGTTGGAACAGCCATGCGATTATCAGTGCGACCGAAGAGCTTATTCTATCGTAAACCAACACCCTGTGTACTGCACACGAACATCGCTTGCCTCAAGACGAACTATTTTGGATCGAGAGCAAATAAAAATGCAAATCGCTGAATATTCTCAAAACATTTGATGTCAAATAAATGTACTTTGCCAAATGTACAATCTTGCTGTTTGCTTTTAAACCACAGTTTCATATTCCGAATTGTGGCGCTGTATTGTGAGATGATCTAAGACCCTGTGTACAGCAAAGGAACATCGCGTGCCTCAAAACGAACTTTTTGGAACGTGAGCAAATAAAAATGCAAATCGCTGAATATTCTCAAAACATTTGATGTCAAATAAATGTACTTTACCAAATTTACAATCTTGCGGTTTAATTTAAAAGTACAGTTTCATATTCCCAATTGTGGCGCGCTGTGTTGTGTGAGCTCATCTGTGTTGATTTCCGGGTTCTGTGTGGAGTCGCGTAGAAGACGCCTGGGCGCGTTTGCCTACGCAGCTCAGTCACGTCACGGATAGAGGCGGGGAATATGAATGTTTTGATAAAGTCTGTTTCAGGGGCGGGGGATTTGATTTAGTGCCGCAAAAGCAGGTGAGCCAGGGAGATGGGGGGAAATGATAGGATTATCAGAAAATGGCGGCTGATTTCGAGTGCGTTAATGGACGAAAAGTCAGGTAAGGTCCATAGGAAAGTTTTCTACGATCTACCGAGTTATGCTTAAAAACACATGGCCGAACCGTAGGGACAATAAAATAAAAGTCCCGGAACTATCCTTTAAAACACAGTGAATGTGGCCTTGAGGACAAACAGAAACAGTAAATCTGCTTTCACAAGCAGGAGACTGTGCACGTACAGAGCACCTCTGACATCACTGGACATCAGGCACTATTTGCTATCGAAGGGAATGGGCAGAATGTGGAAAAAAACAAAAGGTGACCTGGAATGGATTGTACATGGTTGGGGAGTATCCCCCCGGTATTTCAGAACAAGTGAGAGTGCAGGTTGATTTAAATTAATGTGAACATGTGCACCTATTAGGTTAGTGTTATTATTGATGATTTTAACAGAAGCACAAACATAAAACTGAACAGTGCCTGATTGTAAACCAGGCAGTGATGATAATTTCACCCTACTGGTCTACGACAAAACACCTATGCCCACATCTCAGAGATGTGCCAGTGTAGTTTCTTGAAAGCATAGGGAGCCATTGTCTCGGGAGGATTTCTCAGGAGCAACACGCTCACCTTGGAAACAAGACGATGTGGAGCAACACAGATTCGATCTCCGGGTCCATGCTTAGAAATCTCTGGGTATTAAGCGCGTTATAAATAACCCATTACATTACATTGGGCAATCCCAGTGCTTGATAGCGGGACAGAGGCAATTAAGAATTGGAATACAGTATAACCTGTATTGCAATATTTGACACTTGAACTATAAATAATCTTCCCACAGGCATTGTTAGGCACTTTGGCACTTGAACTCCAATTCCTAGGTCTATGTGTCAGAGATCTCCTTCCCGTAAAGTCATTTCAGAAACGTCAGGCACATGACTACAACTCCCAATATTCAGTGTCCAATCTCTTTTTTTTTTTCTCACACTCTTTAATGGAGGCTTTGATAATTTACTGACATGCCGCATGAAGCCTAACACATGCATCCATGCATCCAGGATCTCTATTCCACTTGGCCGTGTACTCATAATTCTCCTTGTTCCACCTCGATTTCTCCTTTGAACTTCCAATGTGGCAGCTTCTCTGACTTCCCATGGCACAACCACCATGGCAAGTAAAATATCAGCCGCAGGTTTCCAGCCCCCAAAGGTACTCTCATGGCTGTTGGGATGGCATACCGTACTCCTCGGGAGGCACTTTATACTGTGTTTGATGCCCTCTTTCTGCACCTGCCTCTAGATCACAGAACCCTCCATCCGTTTGTTTTCGAAGGTACAACCTGCCACATGGCTCCAGATCACCCACCCTTCAAACAGCTTTCTCTGGACCTCACCCATTGGTAGGACGTCCTCTGTCTTGTTCTCATTGGTCTCATTTGCCCACTGGTACTTGGGTCCTCCTCACTCCGCAGCATGTTCAGTCTTCGACCTGTCACTACATGGTCCATGGGATGGAGGTGATACAAGCTCATGCTGCCATCTTGGACTTTATTGCCATTTCTTTCCGGAGCAGTTTGGTCAGAGGTGAGTGCTCATTATTATCCTGGGTTTTCAAGAGCAAATGTTTTTTTCTGCTACCAACAGGGCTTGCATGCAACAGATTAGACCATCTTTATGTATTATTGTGAACCTGTAGGGAGTCTGAGTGTATTAATGACGCATTAGAGACACTGTATCACACTAAGCAGACTTCTGCATTATTAATTCCTTTTAGTAATATTAATTAATTGGCCTCTACATACCTCTAAAAGCAACATATATTGTGCATGTCCCGAGAGGGCATATTGCTCACAGCTGGACGGCATTTGGTGGGTAGAGAGAGCATTTCAAACCAGTACTATGTACGATTCAATGGTGACTATACCCCGACAACAACTATCCCACCATGCCCTCGAGAGAAGTCTTACTTTTACCAACATCCACTGATATTTACACCATTTACGATAATTAAAGTATTAGCGAATGCTCATATCACAAAAGGCACACGCAATAACAAGATGGGAATTGGATCACTGCCATCTCTGTGGTGTGGCCCTCAGCGTTTTAAACTCTTGTTCCAAACACATCCCCCTGCTATGAAGGTAGGAGGCTCATTGTGTGTGTGGTACTATTGCTCACAAGAGGATGTATTTTAAATGCACTTGTGCGCAGGAGCCCTTGAGCTCGGGGAAGTGTAACCGTTGCACTCCTCTTTAAATAAAAATAAAAAACGAATGTATGTTTCCATTCGCCTTTAGAAACGTAGCTCATGTTCATGTGGTCTTTGTGTTTGATCTGTAAGAGTCTTTGCCATGTGTGTCTTTCTAGAATGCAGCAATAACATACTCAAGTGTGTAACTGAAGCAACATACACTAACAACTTTGTACGCTGGGTGGCTAGTCTTACACATATTCTGCAGAAAACACACAGGTTCTTCTGTTTTCAGGTCACCCAAAATGGAGTTCTGGTGCAGAGTGTAACCCTGGCGCCCTACCCCAACAGGAAATAGTGCGTTGACTCTCTATACAGGCCAACGAGAACTCGTTAACCACAATCCCCACCGTGAAATTCAAGCACTCTTTCAAGGTGCAGACTTAAATAAACATGCTTCAGGTAACTTCATTTACAGGTAGCGTATTAGATTCCTCTAAAATGTGTATGGTATTTATAGAGACCCCCTAGTTATTCGGACTCAAATAAGTGAAGAATTAAGCAAATAAACAAAAAATAAGGAAATCAGGTCCATGAGCACAACATGTCCCATGAGGCATCATCACAATCAGGCAAAGGGTAAGTGGTATGCAGTGGGTCAGATCTCAATGGAGTCTCCTGGAGCAGATTCTTCACTCAATGCTGATGCTCAAAAGGTACTGGATCAGAGTGAAGTGGAGAACACGTTGGCAGCAGCCAACCGGTTACTCCCACATCATGAGGGCTACCTGTCGCCCATGCAGCTTTGGGTGGACAATGGCCAAGTGTAGAACACGTGATGGATAAATAAAAAAAAGTGATGTAAACTCAAATTCTATGTTCGAATTCAAGAAAGGGAACCTCTTTAGCTACCTGAAACTGTATGAATATGCGTTGAAATCTATGGAAAAGGACAGACTAAAATGCTGCCTGGCTTTATATAGAAATAAGGAAGGCGAGGGGTAGCCTTTCCAGATATCCGGGGTGCAGACATACTTCCGATGTATTCGCCAGTCTAGTGGTCAGTGAGTTTGGCCCAATGATCAGTGAACATTTTAAAATTAATAATCTGTTTTAAAAAATAAATAAAATCAAAACCTGTTAAAATTACAAAGTCCATGCCCACCTGGAGGCACCAGTTTGTCATCCCTTTTGAAAATGGCCTCTTCCTTCTGGCCACTTCCATTGTGGCTTTGGGGTGTCTACTTCATGGGTTATTTTGAAAACAAATATGTCTAAGCAATAAATACCACACTATTAAGGGCGTGATTTATGGAATTTTCAGCACCGGAGCAAAGTCGCTTTGCGCTGCCAACAGAAACCCTGATCCACAGAGCGGTGCAAAGTGTATTTTTTCAGTGAAAAGCCGCTTAGCAGTGCAAACGTACTCTTTGCACTGCGCTAAATGTGCCTATTCACGGTGCAAAGTGACTTTTCACTACAAAATACACTGCCCACCGCTCTGTGAATCAAAGTGTTTGTTGGCAGTGCAAAAAGGTGGAGGTGATATTATGTGTTTCCCCTGTGCATCACAATAGGGTGTGTCTGGCATTAGAAGTGGTAGCTAACCCGTCATCCTCCAGTTTTATCTTACAACTCCCATGATGCCTAAGTTGGCTGAGGTGGGTGGGCTTTGTAAGCAAAAACATCTGGGAGGTGAAATATCGGCCACCTCCACTGCAGATCATCCTGTCCAAACAGCAGTGGCAAATCACAAATGGAGTAAAAATAGAGAGATGCCAAAACACGGCAGTCATCAAAGATGCTTCTGGGGTTTTCTCTTCTTGGAACATCAATGGTCTGAAGAGCTGTCACCTCCCTTGCATTTCCATCCTTCAAATAGGGATGAGAGTGCCTTTTTTTTAAACCTGGACATGGAGCAATTAGAAATCCCGACATTTACCGTATGGAGTAAATTACTAAATACTGCATGCCTGGGATGCCTATCAGCAATAAAGTCATAATTAATTATTATGCTGTGATAAGTAATAGGGTAAAATGTGCCGAAGTCCTTGGAGATCAGTTCTCCTCGCGGCCTCCATGGATTTAGGCACAGGGATTACACCCTATCACTTATCCCAGCAAAATAATTCACTATGAAATACTTGAAGATGTTCTATCGTGCTTAATACTTGGTACATGTCCGGTTTCCAGGAACGCCAAAGGTCGAAACACGTGTCACAGTAACGGACAAATGTTATGAACACAACGCGTACTACTGGCACAACCTGTGTGGTGGCATTGATCAATGTATTGCTAAGAAGAGAGCAGTGGGAGCACTCTCTGTCTGCACACAATGCGACAGAGTAACCTTTTGTAACAGTATCATTCTAAATGTAATCACGGATGCTTGTCCCAGCAGGCACCACTCAAAGAAACCCACAAACCCGTTTTCGTAAAGTCATTTTTGATTTGGTGCGGTTCAGGCTGCGACTATTGCTGAAAGGCACGTACGTATAACATGCACTCTGTGTCTGATGGGGAAATCATTGTAATCTCAATAAACCACCATGTGTGAATGGAGTCATTTGAGGAGAACTTACTTTTTTATCGTTGCTATTGCCATACATATTCTACACAGCATCGTCTTTTCATTCAAAAACAATAGATTGTACATATGACGACAAATAATGCCCAGAATCAGGAACACATCGACGCCACTGGGATCCTGTTCCTTTGGTGGGGGATGGCTGTGCATGGACCTCAGTTCGCAATATTACTTGTCTCACGAAACTATCATTTCATGCACGTTTACTGTTGAATTTTATTATTTGACTGTTTTTCGGTTCCCTCCCTCTTCAGAATTTGAATCAAATGACAAATGACAACTGTGCAGCCACTGGGATATCACGCCCATGCTAAATACACATTGTAACATAACAAGCTATGGATGCATTAGCAAAGTGGGAAGGGGACAAGGTGGCAATTGCCCCCCCCCCCAGATTGGCTTGGGTGTTGTGTCCTGGGTCAGAGCTACAGCTCAGACTATTAATGCAACCAATACAGGGGCCTGTGTTTCACCTCATGGTCACAGGTTCGAATCCTGTCAGGTCCACTCAGCCCTTCATCCTTCAGAGGTCAATAAAATGAGTACTTCTAAGTTGGGTAACAATAAACATCTGTTATCTGTCAGTAGCACCAAGATGCTGCTCTGTGGGTGAACATGTGCTCTACAAATACACCTGTTATGTTAAAAAAAGAAATGAGAAAAGATCAAATCCTTCTGAATCTAGGCTGCCTCAAGGGAGCCGAGTGCTTCACGGCCTGCTCGGCTTCTGCAAAGATGGAGTGAGACACGCATCTCGATTTTAGCCATTTTGCAGATGTACCTGGCTGGCCCCCACAGATGGTCCTTCACTGTGATTAAGAGGGAGAAGAGCCTAGGCTACAGGTGCATGTTTATTTCACCCAATGGCAATGAATGCAGTTAAATGACATGTCCTGTGATCCTGGATGGCAATATTGGCACCACTGCAGCCCATACACTATTGCTCTTGTACAATCCTCAGCAGCTTATCACAACCCCTACTTGCCAAGGGAGTTAAGAGTCCATATCTTAGAGTTCGATCTCAGTGTCATTCTGTAAGAATGCTTCCCCTGTGCTTGGGGTGAATTTCCTGATCACTGGTGAGTTCTTTACACAAAGAATTTAGGGGGTAATTCATAGATTTCAGCGCAGAGGCAGCACATGCGAGCAGCGCAGAGAGGGATCGTGCGCCAGCGTGCGCCAGCTGTGTGCGTTAAACAGCATTCTGGCGCACCGCGTATTCATGGAATTCTGACGGCAAAAAGAGCCCTGGTGCAGAGAACATCGCGCAGCGCCAGTTACGCCCCCAAGAACGCCCCTTGCGCAAGAAAAAGCCATACAAATCCCCAATCCAGCGCAATGGGGTGTGCTGGAATTATCACACGCGGTAGGCCCTGTGCGAGTGGGGTACGTGTATTACTGGGGTTCGCGGGGAGTTTCACACGCAGTAGGGTCTGTGCGAGCGGGTTACGTGTATTACTGGGGTTCGCGGGGAGTTTCACATGCGGTAGGGCCTGTGCGAGCGGGGTACATGTATTACTGGGGTTCGCGGGGAGTTTCACACACGATTGGGCCTGTGCGAGCAGGCTACGTGTATTTGGGGGGTACGCGGGGAGTTTCACACGCGGTAGGCCCTGTGCGAGCGTGGTACGTGGATTTCGGGGGTGCACGGGAAGTTTCACACGCAATTGGCCCTGTGCGAGCAGGGTACGTGTATTTCGGGGGTGTATGGGGAGTTTCACACGTGATTGGCCCTTTGCGAGCGGGGTACGTGTATTTCAGGGGTGCGCGGGAAGTTTCACACGCAATTTCGCTGTCAGAGCGGGGTATGTGTATCCAGTGGGGTGCGCGGGGAGTCCCACATGTGAATTGGCAGTGGGGGTCCTCCCAGGTGTGCCCTCTATCCCCTCCACGGGCCTTGCAGGCAGCCCACACCACAGGGGACTACCCTGCACCCCTGGTCATGTCCTACAGACAGCCCATCCACCATGGGCATGCCCCCCAGCCAGGCCACATGTCACCTTGCACTAGTGATCACCAACTCATGTCCCCCTGCACCCCCACCCCCCAGCAGTGAGGGGCAACTGCCAGCAGGTCCCCACTCATGTCCCACTCATGTCCCCCTGCACCCCCACCCCCCAGCAGTGAGGGGCACCTGCCAGCAGGCCCCCATTCATGTCCCACTCATGTCCCCCTACACCCCCACCCCCCAGCAGTGAGGGGCACCTGCCAGCAGGCCCCCACTCATGTCCCCCTGCACCCCCACCCCCCAGCAGTGAGGGGCACCTGCCAGCAGGCCCCCACTCATGTCTCACTCATGTCCCCCTGCACCTCCACCCCCCAGCAGTGAGGGGCATCTGCCAGCAGGCCCCCACTCATGTCCCCTGCACCCCCACCCCCCAGCAGTGAGGGGCACCTGCCAGCAGGCCCCCACTCATGTTCCCCTGCACCCCACCCCCCAGCAGTGAGGGGCACCTGCCAACAGGCCCCCATTCATGTCCCACACATGTCCCCCTGCATCCCCAACCCCCAGCAGTGAGGGGTACCTGCCAGCAGGCCCCCACTCATGTCCCCTTGCACCCCCACCCCCAGCAGTGAGGGGCACCTGCCAGCAGGCCCCCATTCATGTCCCACTCATGTCCCCCTGCACCCCCACCCCCCAGCAGTGAGGGGCACCTGCCAGCAGGCACCCATTCATGTCCCACTCATGTCCCCCTGCACCCTCACCCCCAGCAGTGAGGGGCACCTGCCAGCAGGCCCCCACTCATGTCCCACTCATGTCCCCCTGCACCCCCACACCCCAGCAGTGAGGGGGACCTGCCAGCAGGCCCTCACTCATGTCCCACTCATGTCCCCCTGCACCCCCACCCCCCAGCAGTGAGGGGCACCTGCCAGCAGGCCCCCACTCATGTCCTCCCCCTACATGACATAAAGAGGGACAATCATGGCCCACTTCTACACCAAAATACCACAGCATGCCACCCCAGTCTTGAGACGCAATGATTTCCCAATCCACCCCACACTGACATGCCTATCTCAAGACACAAACCAAAAGTCAACTATGTACATCAACACATGTCCGTCACACACACACACTGGTTGGCATTGATTGTGTAAACCCACATTTTCACATGCATGAACCCAATGAGCGAATCACACACATGGAAGTAAAATATCAAAATGTATTATGGACAAAAATAAAGCAATGAAATGAAAGCATTAAAAAATAGCAAACATGAAATGAAAAGCATGTCCAAAAGATGAGTAAATGAAAAGTATAACCAATCCAAAGAAATCCAAAAGAAAAATAGTCCAAAATCTCCCTCCACCAATGCAAATCCAAAGGAAACGTAAAAAGAAAAATCCATTGATCCATGGTGAAATCCAAATGAAAAGTTCAAATAAATCCATTGTCCAACTATGTACAATCCATTGTCAAGGGTCCATGAGCCCAACAAAAGAAATTAAATCTACCTAAGAAACTACCTAAGAAAAAAACTATATACAAATGTGTGGGGCATAGTCCAATAACCCCAAATCAAAGGAAAACGAAAATGAAACCTAACACTAAAAACTATCTACAATGGCGGCGGGCTAGTCCGACGGCTCACTTTTCGATGTCTTGGGCCAGGGCATCATCGAACTCCCGCTCAATGTTCTGGAGGCGGTCCTCTTCCATGGCCCCGAGGGTTCGCAGGGACGATGACATGTTGACCTCCAACTCCCTGCAAATTGCCTCGAGGCACTCGGCCCGCCTCAATGCCGTCCGCATGGAGTTCTCTGCCCTGACTATTGTGAGCCGTGCCTCTTCCGCCCGTCGCCGCTCCGCATCTATGGCGTGGCCCAACGGCTGCCACACGGAAGACACTTGTAATCCTGGGTCTTCCTGCCCTCTGGCCGATGCCTGCCCCTCCGATGTCGATGGCCCCGAGCCATCATGGCTGCAACCTTGTTTCTGCTGCTGCTGTGCCTGTGCCCCTGCTCTTGCTGCCTGCACGTCCTCCTCTGGCTGGGGTGCAGTTGTCGTGGTGGCCCCCCTGCTGGACGTCCGACTCTCGACTGTGGCAGGGATGTGTCCCCCACCAGCCTGGCCACTGGGTCAGAGGCAGCTCCACAGGGTACCCAGGTGATACATGGGTGGGAAGATGGCATGGAGGACGACTGGTGCATAGGGTGTTCAGGTGAGGAGGGGGTCGGAATAAGGTCCAGCAAACAGAGGAATCCAGCCCTGGTGACCAGTCAACGCGGTCAATGAGGCATTCGAGATGACGTGCAGTGTCTTCATGAAAACACTGCAGGTCGCCTCGCATGCCCCGTTGACGTAACGCCATCCCACTCAGGACAGGCTCAACCCGGTCCCGGATAGCCACGTCCGCAGGGAGAGGAAGGCCAGTTGTTGTAAGCGGATCCCCTCCCTGAAAACGGGTCTGGACGTATGCATCCCTGCTGGTGCGGGATGATGCAGTCACAGGATCGGGGACAGGAATACACACAGGCACCTCCACGGCGGCCTGTGCTGCCTCCTGTCCCTGCCCCTGCACCACTAGCACCAGTGGAATCCCCACCTCCAGACCCTGTGTGTGTCCCTTCCACAGCCTCCTCCTCCACCAAACCCCCCACCAACCTGGATGACTCTGTGCCATCTTCCTCCATCGGACCCTGTGGGGTCTCAGCTGCCCCTTCTGCTGCTGAGGAGTCCACCTCCAACCTCCGCCTCTTGGACCTACCCTCGGCAGCTGCGGCCTGGGACGCGGCACCAGACTCCTCACTCCCCGACAAGATGGCAACCTGGGAGGGGAGCCGGGCCTTGCGTCTCCGGCTGGTGGTGCGATCCCTGCCGCTTTGCTCCACAGCACTCTCTCCGCCCTCTTCATCAGTTGACGCTGCAGACAGGGAGAGATAGAACACAGGCATCAGGGCACTGGACAATGGACTGATACACACATGACAGTTGTACATGAGTGTCAGTGTCAAACTTCAGACATGGCATCACACTCCCCAACACACATGTCATTTCAACTCACACACATGAGAAATTCAACAGCATTATTGCACCAGGCAGCACCATCCATACACACACAACAGCACAAGCAGCCGAAGGTGAGCCTGATGTCACATGAAACACGGGGAGTGCACAACACATGCACACTGGCCACCACACTTACATGCATGTGTACATCTCCACCAACTGTCACAGTGATGAGATCGTCATCCATGTCACATCTGCCATTCAGCCTTCTACATGTCAGTGTCACATGCATCCATGTTGCATCACAGTTGCACACTTGTCAAATACATACACATGCACATGTACACAGTGCAGATACATGCAGCAGGAACCACCATCCATGTGTGACACCACAACCATGCCAACGTAAATACACAGTAATTCAAACATGTGTGCTCCCACACCTGCATTTGGCCTACATGCTTACCAACACATACACCATCCATTTGTCTCACACATGAGAGGACTCACATGTGTCAGCCTCACGCCCCTGTACAGACACATCCATACATGGCCCTACAAAAACACATGTGCAACCTGCACACTACTGGCACACCACAACACGCACAGCGTCCATTCAATATGCATGTACACTTACCGCTCGACTCCAGATGGGTCTGCCTCTCAAGGACCTGGACGTGGAGCGCTGGGCGTGTGCGTTCCAGGACCCTCATTTGGTGGTCCGACAGGTGGCCCCGGAGCCCCTTGGCATCCGCTGCCTTCAAGTGGTGCTGGGCCTTGTCGAGGGTCCTGGACCTGAAGTCCTCCCAGCGCTTCCGGACATGTTTGATGTCGCAGACTGCTACCCCCTCCTTGTTGATGGCAGTCACGATGTCCATCCAGATGCTGGTCCGTCCTTTATTGTCGGCGCGCAAACTTCCAAAGAGGGCATCATACTGCCCCAGGACTTGCTCCACCAGGACACCAACTTCCCTGGCACTGAAGCTGGTGGCCCTCTGCCTCTCTGGCAGGGGGTTGCCAGTGGTGTCAGATGGTGTTATGCCCGACATGGCAACCCCAGAGGCAGGTGTGGGTGGGCAACTGGGTCCTGGGGCTGGGCTGTGGAGCGATGGTATCCCAGTCGGGAGTCTTCAGTTCCAGCAGGGGTGGTCACAGCAACTGCACCCCTGGCTGACGTGCAGGCAGCAAATAGCAGGGCACGTGGGCAGCAGGCAGTAAGGCAGCAGCAGATGGCAGGTGGGAGCGTGCTCGGGGCTCTGGGGGCAGGAAAATGGCCGTTTGGGAAGGAGCGTGGTCTTCCGTGTGTATTTACGTGGCCAGCTTGATATGGAGTGATTTGGCACGTGAAAAAATGTCACGTTAGCGTGTAATTCGAGGAAAGGCCCTTACAGCGTAAGCGCGTCAGTGATGTTATGCGCGCAGGCGTTGCCCACAACACGGGTGCATAGTGAATCAGCATGTGAGAAATCTGCATGCCACCGTGCTATTGGACCAAAGGGCCTTAGCGCGTAAGCGTCTAAGTGACGTTTCACATGTCAGCTGGCTTAAAAGGTACGAGTATCACGCTATTTCCTTGTACGTGCTTTTTGTGGAGAGCGAGCGGGTGTATCTTGTACTTCTTGTCAGTTCACACGCGATTACTTCACAACGTTTCCAGTTCTTACTCCCTGTTTCCTCCGACTGCGTTCTTTTCTTGTTTTGGCGGGGGTGTTGCCTACGCGCACACGCGTGTCTTTTGCATGTTCTTTTTCAAGGCAGACAGTGAGTCGCGCACGTATTTTCCAACTGTGGTTGCCCCCGTGTGTCGCATACCCCTTCAGAGGTCATTGTAGGCTGCGTGTAACACACGTACGCTTATTTTTGTGTTTCTGGGTGCCACAGCCTAGTCCGGGTTTATTTTTCCACGCACGTGGTCTATCAGGGGTTGCGTGCACGTGTGCTTTTGTTTTTGGGGTGCCTGTGCATTGCATGACCCGTCATCTTCCCCCAGGGGTCACATACAGCCTTGCTAGAGCATTAGGGTACGAATTCCATCTAGTACCCTATCCCTTTCACCCCAATTGCCCAGGACAATTGTTTACTGCAACTCCCATACCCACAACAACATCAGTGCCATGGTTGGGAGGCGACCAAGCAGTAAGGGAGGCAAAGGTGGCCGACCTCCAAAAGGTGGGGATGGTGGGCGCGGTAGGGGACGTAGCCAGGATTTGCAGGGTGCCCCTAGACCCCCGAGTGTGGAGGACCAATCAGGGACATCCATGCCCCACCCCATGGTTGTGGGAAACGTAGCTGACACCATCCCAGCTCAGCCCTTGTTGGACCGGCCCATTTTGGCACCTGAACCGGCACAGGATGACTCCCAGGCTGACTTCCAGGTCAGCAAGTCTAAACCACGTGTGGCGGTGCAAGTTGCTGTCACCAGGCCACGTGGATCTGGGGCAGCAATGTCATCTGCTGCCCTAAGTAGGCAGGGTGGGGAGGCTGCAGGGGCAGCTGCAGCTCTATCCACCCCAGCTCTGAGTCTGCCAGCCGAGACAGTGTCGGTCCAGGTCCATCAAACCGACGTTGGCCCTGCCAACATCACCCTGCAGCCAATGCCTGCACCAAGACATATGGTCATTGTGCATTTGGACACTTCTAGTACCCAGTCCACCTGCGCTTCTGCCCCTACTGACCAGAGTGGCCTAAGTCACTCAGGATCCGCATCACCTTTGAAAAAGAAGAAGAAGGGTGCTCTGGCACTACAGGCTGAGACCTCAGATACGGCTACACACTCCGGCACGTCAAGGAAGCCTAGCTTTAATGACGCCGAACTTGATGCACCTGTGGCCTATGTGTCGGAACTTAGCCGCGAAATGGTGGTGACTGCAGGGTGCAAGACCACACCTGGTCAACGTAGAGCACACTGGCAGACCATCGCGGGCCACATTAGTGCCCTTGGATTTGTGAGGCGCACAGCTGATGATTGCTACAAGCGGTGAAATGACCTGAAACGCAAAGCAAAGAACAAGCTGGCCTCAAATCATGCCTCTACTCTGGTGACTGGCGGTGGGTCTCCACCAGAGGACAACCAACTCACTGAACACGAGTCTGTTGCTGGAACCTTCGTCACAGAGGAACAGATCCAAGGCGTGGGAGACTTACCAGATTACTACGCATTGTCCGGTGAGTGCCCATGCATGTGTTTGTAATCCATGTGTATGTTGTTTGGGTGACGGGTTCTGATTGAGTGCCAGGTGAGGGTGTGTACTCCTGAGTGGTATGGGTCACCCATGTGCTTCCTCCAAAACATTCACCGGCCTTGGATTTTGGTATGACAGTAATCCCTTCTGCCCACAGTAGCCAATTAGCACCACATTACAGCCCTTGAACTGCCATCTTGCAACAACATTTTTCTGAATTTTTCAATGTTCATTCAGGCTGATTGTTTCAATTCTCCCATTTATGCAACACATTTTTCAGCCCTAATGCCACATATGTGACATGCTTCTGTCATTGATTACACCCCACATTGACCCACATTTGTTGCCTTGTTATGTGAATGATTAGACCATTCGGGCTGATTGAGTATTGGCCTGCTCACATTAATTTTTGGGGCCTGTTTGAATGTGGAACATGATAGTTGTTTCCTGTCATGTTGAAGTGACCAACCATTGATGTGTACATCTGCCTTGCCTGCGACCACTGTATTATTGTACATTGGATGTGTTGCAGTGTGTGGCACATGCGTATTTTGTCACACTATTTAGCATTTTTCATCTCATCATGTCCATCTCACATGGATGGGTGACAGTACTCATTCACTGATACATGGCTGTACTTGTCAAATGTAACATGGCTAGGCAACATGCCATCGGTGTGCTGTCATGTGTCATGTATGTTTATTGGACATGCCACTCACAGGCTAATGTGTGATGCCAATGCTACCCAGCATGCAGCAAATGTGCTGCTTTTCCATCTTGGTGTCCTCAGTGTCTGCTTCTTGCCTCCCCTTCCAACTCATTGACAGTGCATGCATACCAGGGTTATTGTCATGTGGGACATGTGTAAATCATGTACTGGATCTCTGGCTTGTCAGGCCAATGTGTGTGCTATGGTGCTCATGCCTGTTTCCATTTGTTGTCTTTCATGTTTTTGCAGGTGATGATGCACTTGATGCTGTTGAGGTTGAGGAGATGGTGCAGACCCAGGAGGAATCTCAGGCACGATCGGGCACCAGTGGAGGACGAGGTGTGGTGGTGGGTGATAACCCAATCTTATTGCAGACCATACTGTCCAGGGGTGTCTCTGGTTGCACCTCCCCAGACCTCTATAAAACAGGTGCTGAATCGGATGTTGAGACTTATGTGCTGTCGCAGGTGAGTGTTTCTGGCAGGGATTCTGTTCTGTCCAACCCAGCTGCACCAGGGGTAGAACCCTCTATGGGGATGTCAGTGTTGGTAAGTCCGCCTTTGGCGGTTACAGATGCAGGGTCACACTCCACAATATCTGATCCTATTCCTGGGCCAGCAGATCAGAGAGGGAATGCAGTCCTGCAGCCTCAGGCAGTGCTGGCACAGCCAGGTGCAGATCGCCTTGCCCCAAACAGGTGTGGTGCCCGCCGACGCGGTGGCCATACGCCACCAGGCAATACTGTATGGGAAAACTCCATGTAAAGGTATAGAAGCACAACAGGGAGCATCAGTTGAAATGATGGCTCAGGCAATGGAGAGGGTGGCCACTTCCATTCTCCCCCCTGAAAGGCAGATGGAGCAACAACAGCAGGCAACAGACTCCATTTGCCAATCACACAGGGAAGACATGGTGGCGTCCAACAGGGACCGACGGGCGGCACTGGAAACTCTGTGGGAAGCCATTTCTGTAGAGTCACAGGGCCACAGGGAAGCCCTGAGGTTAGAACTCCAGTTCCTCAGGCAGACTCTAAGTGAACTTGAGGCTTCCCAAAATTTAAGGTCAGAACAGCAGCTGGAGCAGCTCACACGTTCGCTCTCAGCTGAGCTGCAGGCAACTCGGGAGGAGATCCGGGCATCACGCGAGGCCATGCGTGCAGAAATGCAGGCAACCCGTGAGGTGCTGCATGGGGATCTCCGCACTATCATCCTCCAGAATCAGACCTTCAACACCCGCAAGCTTGCTGCCATGGAGGACCATACCAGGGCTTTGCGTGGGTTGCCTCCCATAGCACCACCACCTCCTGATACAGAAGCAGAGGGTGAAGAGAGCGACAGCAGCAGTTCTCCCACAATAGTGCAGACGTGCAGGCCATGAGCCCATGGAGGTATTTTTTTTTTTTGTAACATCCACGCAGGTGGGTGTTGGTGTGCACCCTGTCCTCGAACCTCCTGGGTGCCCCCCCCTGACTCCCACATGGCCATTTTTGATTTATCTTTCTTTTTTTTTTACAGTGTGTTGCCTGTGTGGGTCCCGTGGGCATCCATTGTGTATTCCAGCTGGGCACATGCAGGCTTGTCCTGTCTTTGGGTTAGATGCTTAGGTTCCTGACACACACACCCCTCCTGCTTCCCTTTCCATGGGCTTGCAAAGGGTGTGACAAAGTGACAGTGACTTACACAGTGACATTGGGCTCCCATGAGCTGTGTGGGCAGTCTGTAGTCAAAACTGTGTGTACATCCCTAGTGGGGATTGTTGTTGTATTGAACACTGCATGGTGTATTGATATGTGCTTGTGCATCCATGTCTTCCTCCTTATTCACAGGTACCTTCTTCATGTCTTCACAAGGCCGTCTCCTTTGCGGATGCAGTTCATGTTGTATGCAGTACACTGACACATTTGCCTGACGTCAATACTCTGCAGTTGGAAGGGGTGGATGTGCCGGCGTATTCAGGTTGTAAAACTTGCACTACTTTGATTTGGTACTGTCATATTTTGGCAATGTTTCATTCTGTGTTGCTGTATTGTGTTGGTGGTAAGTATTTGGTTATGTGTGCTGCGTGTTATTGATTACTGGGAGCATATTGTCTATGGCCTGTTTCCATTTGGGACAGTGCACTTTGTGACACTTGTGTCATGTGTTGTGCATTCCTTTGTTTGCTTTTACATTGCATGACATGCCATGGTGTGTTGGGTAGCGGAGATGGGGAGGGGTTGGGTGACATGGCACTGTTTCCATGTTCTATTTTGCAAGGGGGTAGTTATTCATGCAGCATAAATGTGTGTCTTTCTGTGACACAGCATTGGTTGTCTTTAGGTAGGTAGGGATGCACACAATGCAACACTTCCAGGTGACCAATCTCAGGCTGGTATGGTTGTGACAGTTGACTGTCCCTTATGTCATCATCATTGATTGTCAGCTGGTATGTGCCAGGGCTGTGTGCACCCACAGGGGTGTGCTTTTAGGTGAAGTAATTAGCCACCAGCTGCGTATGGGCTGCCTCACCACATGCCCTTCCCCTCCCATGCGCAGCGGCTGTGTATGTGGTTGGGGATGTGGGGGCACCACCATGTCCACCGGCAGGCCCCGGCGGGTTGCAACGTTGTGCAAGACACATGCTGCCACTATGATCCTGCACACTACTGGGGGCGCATATAGCAGATGCCCACCAGAGCGGTCAAGGGAGCGAAAGCATGACTTGAGCACTCCGAATGTGCGCTCCACTATGCCCCGGGTTGCAATATGGGCTGTGTTGTATTTTACCTCGGGTGGTGTGGTGGGGTTCCGAATTGGCGTCATCATGTGGGTGCTCAGAGGGTAGGCCCTGTCCCCTGGGGAGGTGATGATGGGTATCATTAGTGGGGTTGTGAGATTACTCAGTATCTGACATGCATGCATGTGCAGAGGCATTTATACTCACCAAGCAGCCATGTATCGCCATGCCGCCCAGCTTATAGGTCCCGGTTTAGGGTTGACATTCTGAAAATGAAACTGTCATGGGTGGACCCTGGATAGTTGGTATATACTGAGGTGATGATTCCCTTGGCATTACATACTACCTGCACATTGATGGAATGCCAGTGCTTGCGGTTTCTATAGATGTGCTCAGTTGCCCTGGGAGGACGTAGAGCCACATGGGTGCAATCAATGGCACCTAGCACTTTGGGGAATTGTGCCACCCCATAAAAATCCTGGACGGCAGCCTGCCTTTCGGCAGGTGTTCTGGTTAGGTATATGTACCTGCGGACTGATGGGTGTGCAGTCATGATGGCCAACACCTGGTGTAGGCAACGTGACTGCGTGGCCTGTGACCCCCCCCCCACTATAGCACTTGTCCGCTGAAATGAACCAGTGGCCAAGAAGTGCAGTACATTGAGCACCTTTTCCAAGGGGCTCAGTGCTTGGGAGCACAGGGTGGGTGATGTGAGGTCATCCTCCCACTCACTCACCAGGTCAAGTATTATGTGAGGTGGAAACCTGTACCTCCCATACACCTGGTCATCAGGCATCCCAAAAAGGCTGGTCCTGGGTGTAAAAATTCTGGCCCTGACTATCCTCCTCCTCCTGTGGTGTCCCACGACCCCTGCTGAGAGGAACGGTATATTCATCGTAGCGTCTGAGCTTGTTTGTTGTTTGCGTGCACTTTTATGCTGCGCGGGGCCGCGTATGCCTGCTTCCTGCTGGCGTAAGTGTTTCCGGATTAGCGTGTCTTTTTTGTCGCACGTGTTTCCACTGTTCGATTCCATGAATACATGTTGTAGGCGCGCGTGTGGGCGTTCCGCGCATTTGCCTCCCGTTCTTCCCCCGTAACGCCCACATTTTCACGTGTTGTTCCCCATTCCGCGTGTTAAGTCCCGTGTTCCGCCTACTTTTGTTGTGTGCGCCGTGATATGTGCGCTTTCGCTGTGCGTGTAGCGCACGCCATTTGAAGACGTGTGCGACCGCATGCGCCACGCAGGATTTTAGCGCAAATCCCAGTAATTACACGTGCACGGTCTACCTTGAATCGATGTGCGCGGCTTTCGCACGCTTGCACTGTGATTTTCGCACTTGCGCTGCGATTTGCATGCTTTTGCATGCTTGCGCAGAGATTTTCGACACACATTAATTCCATGAATCGGCCTAAATGTAGCATCCTGAATAGAACCAATGGATGTTACTTCATGTTACTGCATGGTGCTTATAGAGAACTGTTTTTCACCGTTTTTCACCATATTGGTGGGAACAGCCCAAAAAAACACATTGGGTCCAATTAGAATATTTTTAACCTCCTCCTCTTAGATGCCAAATTTGCCAAATACCACTACTTTTACCATAACCACCCAACTCTGAATGACTCCCCAAGCTTTTCATTTTTAGTCTCATCCAGAACACTCTTATGTGACCAACAAAAGACACACAAACAAATCAACAACATATTTATATATAAAAATACATAATCACATGAACACTTTACACAGCATCTACTTTACACAGTCACAAATGCACTCAAACATATCACCATAGTCACACGCACCTAATATAAACACACACACCCACACTCCACCTTCCTTGAAAACACAAATATATATGAAAGGTCACTCTTCCTCCCTCTCCATCACCTGATCCTTTGTGTACTCCCCTGGCAGTAACCTCTGCTTCCATGAACTGAAATCTGCAGCCGACTTTCCATGAAAGGGCATCTTTGGAGCATAATAAAAGCCAAGTGCCCTCAGCCTCTTGCGTCTGCATTGTCCACGTGCAGATCCAGAGCCACAATTGCTAGCAACACAACAACCAGGGCTACTTGTCATGTCTGACAGAGGCTGAGTAGCAAGGCAAGGTGGTTGACCTCATACATGTGATCCAGGGCAACGAAAGGTGGTGAGGGAAAAGGAATTGGTGACAGAATGTGACACAGGAAGGGGAATTAGCTAAGGGTCAAGGGATGGAGCAAAAGGGGAATGGAAGTACGAAGGTTAATTGTAAGGGCGGGGTGAAGGGGTGGTCCAAGGTAAGGACACTGAAGGATGGTGGTTACCCAAAATAGGGCAAATGAGACAGAGGTTAAAATCGGGGAAGGGAGGTCAGCATATTGATTGACTGTTGCTAAGGTCTGTGCCTGACCTGTATGCCAATGCACCCAATTGTGGAACTGGCTCTACCCCTTATTTCTGTAAAATTGATGCATGCTTGCTGTATGAGCATATGTTTCAATTAAGACATCTCTTACATTTTGTCTGCTTGCTTTATTATGTGACTTGGTCCTTTAAAATCCAGATTTAATCAACAGTGTACCAGGTTAGCTCTTGCAAAACTACTTTGCAGAAAGAGATTTGTTGGTTCTAATATTGAAGGTGAGATAGAAGAAGATGACATCATCTCTGCCGTCTGAATCTAAAACTATGGATCTATGGAGCTACGGCTCAAATGCCTGCATTCCACAATTGACACATCATGTGATCCTGAACAAATCACTTTTCATCACTTTTCATCACTGTGCTTTTCTTTCTTACGTTTATCGAACAGAAGTCTCAATCATATGGGTTTATAATTTATAGTGTTACGCCACAATTACATGGGAAGGCAGGATGCCAAGTGAGGTTCTTATGTTGTGTGGGATTGGGGGATTGAGTTATGGTGTGGCAGGAATCAAGGTATGGGTGTTTTGCTCTGCCAGAACACTCTTAGAACGAAGCCAGAACCCAGCTGGTCTCTAACAATGAATTCTCTACCTTCTCCTAGTTTTTTTATTGCTCTAAAACTAAAGATGGAATGTTATGGAACGAGATGCATGGAATGAGATATAGCGCGCTGTGGAATTGCACTCTAGGACACCTGGGTTCAAATCCCAGCTTTCCATTTTAACCGATTATAGTGTCCTGGTGAAATCATTTTACTACGTTTGGTGTGTGGGGGAGGTTCCTTGTGGCCCAGGTCTCTGAGTAAAAACAGACATAGCTGAAAGATATGTTAAGTAAAAGTAAAGTAATGTCAATAACAGTGACTACATTTACTTCATAATGTGTGGGTGGGGAAGAGGTTCTTATTGAGGTTAGTTGTTATGAAAGTTGAGGCCATTGCGTTGTCCAGATGGGGCCACTGCACCACCGGCCAGAATATTGTACTCGCCCCACGGGCCAAAGGTTTCCAGTCCCCCCCTGCATGATTGGACGATGATACCTTATGAACAATTCATGTATATTTCTGCCCAGATCGGAGCACAAACACTGCAATGATCTGTCAGGCAATTCGCTTGTGGCACTGTAGCAGCTGTGGTGTGAAGCCACCGCACAATGACAACTCTCCATTTTTAGAGCAGCATTCTGAATCTTGCCCTTCCTGAAGAGAAGATTAGACGGTGGAGCAGCGGACTATGAGAGCCTGTCATTACAAAAGAAAACCGAGGAGGAAATGGCCATGGGGCATTAGTTGTGTAATCAGGGAAGGCGTCAACGGCCTCAATCTGTCAGAAAACCATACACGGAGCAAGGCCGCTATCAAATGGACAGTGACGAAAGAGCAGCGAGACTGGCATCTCTTGCCTGAACATGTCAGCTTTTTACTTGTCAAAGGAAGCATATTTCAGGTTTCGAGTCAAGTTCTTTTGCACTGTTTTTGCACGCTATATTTTAAATAAAATACATTCCAGTGTATTGATAAAAGAGTTTATGCACTCAAGAAAAAATATTGACGCCAATAAGAGATTTTCTCTTTATGGTAAATGTGCACAGCATGGGTGGACTGGGAACTAAAAGAGTCCCTGGAAATAATTACTGGGGATCAAAGGAGGCCCTGGAAATAATTACTGGGGATCAAAGGAGGCCCTGGAAATAATTACTGGGGATCAAAGGAGGCCCTGGAAATAATTACTGGGGACCAAAAGAGTCCCTGGAAATAATGTTCAAAGTGGCCCCCAATGACATGTCCAGCAAGCCCAATGCTTTTCCTATGATAACATTTGTAACATCACACAAAAGAGGCCAAGGGTGTATAGGCCCACTGGGAAATCTCCAGAGTTCCCTACAGGCCAGTCCACCCCTGGTGCACAGTGGTACAAGAAAAGGACAGAGGCTTTTCCCTTAACAGGATGCATCCAGGGAGGACACATCAGCTCCATTGCCTGAAGTACCACCTGTGGGATAATAATTACTTTTGTTATTTAAGCGCTCTGAGACCTATGGGTGTGTAGCGCTACATACAAAATAAATTATTATTATTATTATAGTTATTATTATTATTACTATTAACAGTAGCAATTATATGATATTATATGCCATTTATAACACGCCTGTAGACAAGTGTTTCTAGGTGCGACAAGAGAGGGCAGTCAGAGGGAGGACAAGACAAGCGATCTTACTAGGCCTTGTGTCATTCAGATCGTGCAAGTGTGACAATGCAAAATGCAGGGGCAGGGAAGGGGGAAGTGCAATCAGGGCAGCATTGCTCTGAGTAAGTGCAGCCAGGGCAGCGTGGCGCTGGGTAAGTGCAAGGAGGCAGGGAGCTGTAGAGGTCACAGTTACAGCCCGTAATAGCATGACAATACTATGCACTGCAAAAAGCATGGGCTGGATAAGGTCATGATGTTGAATATTCCAGTTAGAGAATGAGATGCAAACGTGAGAGTTAAGCCACAATGAAGAAAACGAGACATGTTTACCGGATGTGCAATAGTCTGGCTAATGATTCAGTTCGCAGATAAAAAAAAAACTCTCAGAATATTTTTGGTTTTAGGAGGAGATGGTTGTGTTTAATTGGCATCTGCAAGGGTAAAGGGTTATGAAGGGACAGAAAGGAGGTAGCGCAGGATGGAAAGTATCACATTAAGGAGAGAAGCTTGAACTAATAAAGTCAGGAATGTGCACAGAATTCATGGAGGGTTTTGTGTCAGAGTTATTTGGAACACTTTAATCAGAAAGTACTTCACTGAATATTAACCTAAATCACACCCCCCATATTGAAGTGTAGCATGGGCTTAGAAACATGATTAGCAACACTAAGCAAAGGCTCCCTTCACTGCATATTCATCCATCCTTTTAGCCCCACTCTGAGCATCAGGATAGCCTGATACAGGCACTGTCAGAGGCTTGAGGCGGAAAGACCCCACTTTTGGGTAATATAGTAGGCAAGACACAGACAGAGAGGGAGTCCTGCCTAAACAAAAAGGATATGCCATAAAAACAGACACGAAGCAACTAAGGTAGTCAACTGAAAAGGGCAGGGGATGACAGCTTGTCAATAAAACATCTGTGGCTCCCAGCTGCAGAATGCACAGAATAGACTCACGGTAACAAGAAAGATCTGTCCTTCTGAGCAAGTCTGCTCAAAGGAAGGAGCAGCAGAACTGGATACCTGTACTGGTCTCCAAGGCACAACAACCAGGGCAATATTGATCACAAGACGGCAGACTAAATTAAGCTCATTTTTGAGTTCCAACCTAATTGTATGGAAGGGACCTATTACTTTTACACTTTTGCATAGGCAGGTCCGCTCTGCACAATGTTCCTGATTTGCATGACAGAGTGCATAAGGGGAGTATGCTAAGGTGCTGTAGTGTAGTCACGGGTAGTATAGCTCAGTGGCAACGTGCTCGTTTTGGAAGCAGGACGATATTAAGCGTGTTATACAAATTGAGTGGAATACCTCATTTACATGGAGTCCGCCTGCTAACAGGTGGTGTACAAAGCATTCAGACTTCATAGGAGTACACAGCGTTTACGCCAGCCTGGAAATACATGGTGCAAATCGTGGACTATTGTATGACGGAGTAGAGGGCGGCGCCTGAATCAAAATATACAGTCCCCCCCCCTCTACAAATGAATGCCAACGAGTGTTAAAATCCACGCATTAATGAATGGAACAGCACATCATAAATGAGCTCTCATGAGAGTCTATCTGGTATAAACTGTGTCCTGATTACGAACCAGACAAGTGTTACCAGCAAATTGCTCAAGAGGCAAAAGTGCAGGGATTCAGTATAGTACAGGGTTAAATTAAATATGACCTGCTGTAAAGCACCGATAACAGCAAGGCCTCGCCTCCTGAGAAAAATAACTATAATTGATGCTGTAACTACTGGTTCAAGGTAGAGAACTGGGCACTGGTCTAAACAGATTAGGAAAAACTGGTGGATGAGGAGAAGGGAGGATAGCATAGGGGCAACGTGCCGGTCATGGGAGCAAGACCACTCCGAGTAACAGAGGTTCGAATCCCCGAACCATGTGCGTTACCAATAATACATTTTTTTTTAAAAAAATCAGCACCGGCCCAGAAGAGAAATATCAGGGATGGGAAGGCTCACATCTACAAAGTTCGGGTTAGTTCGTTGAGATCTAACCTCTGGAACTTCTAAAAGAGTTTGAGGAAGTAACTTGGAGCTGTGTCAACAGTTGAACGTGTTTGCCATTTTGATAACAACCAATGCACAACTGTACATGAAGAATTATTGTTTGTCCTTGATTGAGACCAACTGCCAAACAGAATGCCAACTTGTAATTACCATTAAAACTGACAATGTGTGCTTTTCAAAGTTTAACACTTTAGCAGCAGCAGGATGTCTATGCCGGCGCTAACTGCACATATTATCCCACGCAGGAAGGATGTGTATATCACATCTTTAGTGCTGCAACATAGAGCCTAATTACGAGTTTGGAGGTACCCATGCTCTTAATAAGGGCAACGGCTGCCTCCAAACTCGGGTCCGGGTTCCCTGAATGAGGAATTACCGGGCCATTCCGACCTTGGAGGGCCCGGTATTTCCCCATTCAGGGAACCCGGACCCGGACCATGCCCATTCCCATTGAGCCCCCATAGGGATCAATGGGAATGGGGATCATGCTATCAACGGCCCTGTTAATGACGTGCCCGTTGTTAGCATGATGGGCCGCTCAAGGGACTCTCTAAGGATGTCTGGTAAAACCAGGCATCCAGAGCGGGTCCTGCGAGCGGACCTCGTAATGGGGCAGTAAGGGGTTAATGGCTCCTGCACCTTTACCAGCGCTTTTAACCCCTTACCGCCCACCTCGTAATGAGGCCCATAGTGTTATTAACATGAGCTACATGTTCTTGTAAAGATAGGCAAAAGGTCTGTGGTGGAAGTGAAAGCCATTTTTGGTCTCTTGAACTTCTGCCCTGTACTTTTTGGAAAGTTAGTCTTTAAGGCATAACAATTTTAAAGAGTAGAAGCTAATCCAGCATTCGAAAATATCAGCCAATCAGGACACCAGAATGTACTAGGCGCTCTAATTGGTGGACGGGTCCGCACGTCAGGTCCTGCCTCCGGCTACACTGATTGGGCAGATTTTGCTGAATGAGATAAGTGGGTGGATTTCTCCAACTAAATTAGTGCAATTGAAGCTGATGAATGATTGTCCACCCATTCTGCCTCCTGCTTCCGTGGTAAAACAAATGGGATGTCCAGTCCTTAGCATTTGAATAGTGACATTTAAATTATGGGTACCATTAATCAACCGAATACTTTATTTTGGATTAAACAGTCCATGAAAGTGCATCAGCATGTAACATGTTAAAACCCTGAACTTTATAAATCTACCACCTCATAAAATAGGATACAAGCATAATATCAATATATAAATAAATAGACATGTATAAACACATCGATTTTAAAATGGTCTCCCTTCTTCTTAAGGCCACAATCATGTATGTTGCAACTAAAAACGAGTGAATTCATCAGGAAGAAGTAGCAAATGATTTGTTGCCAATATATAATTATCAATGTTGCACTTTTTTCCTTCGCCGGATCGAGTTACTGCGTCTAACATCCCCATACAGAGTGCAACATACTACAAAATGCAAACGAGTGTCACGCCCTTTTCCGCATGCACATACGGATTCATTACTATCTGGCACACTACTTGCAGCCCAGCCTACTCGTTGGGTTAAATGGGTGGGAGGCCTGATCTAAATCTCAAGCGCATTAACCAATGGCGGGTCGTTGTACCTTCTCCCAAGATTCCGCTGCGGGTACTGAAGGTGCGCATGTGTGGAGTGCTTTTACTGTGGATGGATTCTTCTGTCTCTCCTCACGCAATAGGTTTGTCTTATCACAACAGAGCTTGGGATACGTTCTTTGACACCTCCCTTCATTAGCTAAGGATTCCATTCCTAGTCCTCCAGTCCAATACAAGTAAGATAATGCTTTAGGATGGCAACCCAAGACTAAGAAAGTGGAGCTTCTCTAGGTCGTTATGGCACCCAAAGATGAGAGCAGTCGCATCAACCCAACATCCATCAGATACCGGATCCTAAGTGCATTTTAAATTGTCCAGACTGAGAGCATCAAAATGTAAGATAACAACTTCACAAATGAATTGTGAGCCCATGAAACCTATTAACATCTGCAAAGCCCCAAATAGCAGAAGTATATATCCACATAGAAACATAGTTTGACTTAAAATATTTTTCATAGCAGATCCGCTGGTTGTTGATTAATATTATTTGCAAGCCACAATATCACACCATTGGCTTGCGCCATCTTTAAGGCTCCTCATTTGAATGATCCGCCCATGAAAGAGTTAAGCTGAAGCTTGTGCAACATTGTCCGTAATTCCAAATTCTGCTCATGTACATTTCATGCTTTTAGAATGATTTTATAATGGACATAGCCATAGTGTTCACTTTCTTTTTTTAAGTGAACAATTATTCTGGCTGGTCCACCAACATTTTAAGATCTGCCGGAGTTCTAAACAATACAATGGCATTGTCTGCATAATTAAGCACTCAAATCGATCTTCTTCCAATGCGCACAGCATCTGTATGCGAGATTGAAGGAACAGTGGCAGTAAGTTGGTATGTGTTGTGATGTGCGGGAGACCTCCGGGCCCCCGCTGGCAGGCACACGTGCACACACACACTCACACGAAGGAACCGCATGTGACGCGTGTGGTCTGCTCGGGTCCCGACGGCAACTGCCTACCGGGCCGTTTTTATTTAACCTGCGCATGCGCGAGCCTCGTTATGGGCCACGCATGCGCATACTGCGTAATCACTATGCAACATCCCTCCTTTTTCCCCAAACAAACTGTAAACCTTAGTACACACAAATACAACTTGTAGCTTCACAACCAGTTCTCATCCTGTTACGGGGCCGAGTCCATGATAAAGTCCTGAAACCTCGGTGGCGGCTTCCACCCGTCTCAGGTACCTTCTGGGCTCAACTTTCGGTGACTCTGGGGCCTCGAGAGCTTCTGGCAGCCCCTCGCCCCTCGGTGATGGTACTTCTACGGGTCCGGGCGCCTCGGAAAATGGAGGAATGGGCACAGTTTCAATCTGCTCGAAGTACGACATGTTTCGCGTGATGGTGCCCCTGGCATTGGCGGCGGTAATCATAGACCCATTGACATGGGTCACGCCCAATGGCTGTGCTTCATACGGGAGAGACAACCTAGCTTCCGGCCTCCAAATTCTGACAAGCACCATGTCCCCTACTGCAATCACCTTCTCCGGCAAGTTCCGGCGGGTGCTCTCCCGCTCATTGTGGATGGCTCTCTCCACTCGTACTCGGTTGTTGTCAATAACTCTGGGACTGCGCCCTTCCACTTCGGGGATCAGTCCTCTAGGTGCCCGTTTGAAGAGAGCCTCGGCTGGCGCAACCCCAGTGGACTGGTGGGGGGTCGTGCGGTACTCACGCAAAAACTCCAACAGGTTGCAGCGGAGCTCCTCTCCTCCATTGATCAATATTCGAAAGACCTTATTGAGAGTCCTCATAAACCACTCCACCTCCCCATTAGCTCTGGGCCAGAGCGGGGTGATCTTTCGGTGCTTGATCCCCCTTTCCTCACAGTACTGGGCGAATTGCTGCCCCTGGAACTGCGAGCCATTGTCCGAGCAAATCTCAGTGGGGAACCCGTGGGTGGTGAACATCGTCTCCAGGGCCAGAATGGTGTGGTCGCTGGCCGTGGATTCCACCAGCTCCACCTCGGGATAGTGGGACCACTGGTCAATGACTGCAAGAAAGTACATTCACCTGCGCGTGGACCCGAAGTCCGCGTGCACGGCCCCATGGTTGCTCGCGCCTTTCAATTGCCTGAATGGGAGGCCCTCTCTCCGCGGGACACGCCGCCTGGCACGGTATGCATGCGCACACAAAATCATCCACCCTGCTCTCCAGGTCCGGGAACCACACCTTCAACCTTAGGCGTGCCTTCGTTTTTGCCGTCCCCTGGTGACCTTTGTGAGTGGGCTGTAGTACTTTCCCCACCCGTGCTCGCTGGATGACGATCTGGCACCCTCTGAGCAGAAGGCCGTCCTCAGCCACGGACAGTTTGTTGTGGACCTACCACAGTGCTTGGAGATCTTTACGTGCCCCACTCTCCCTTCTGGCATTGTTTGAGAGCACTTCACGCCACTCACCACTGTCCATGGCCGCCTTGATGACCAGGAACACCTTGTCCACATTTGACGCTTCTGCGATCTCTTGGCGCCCCAGGGCCACCGACAAAGCGGCTTCCACCACGTGTTGAACCACTTCGATGCAGTCCACAACCTTGTCGGCGTCTCGATGGCGCCCGCTCCCGGGTGACGGGACAGATAGTCCGCGGGATTGTGAGTGCCTGGGCGATATTGCAACTTGACCCCATTCTCCATAAGTGACAGCATCCATCTCTCAATACGCGGTGGGGGCTTGGATGAAGCACCGGCCATGATTGGAATCAGAGGCTTGTGGTCAGTTATCACAACCACGGGCTTCCCCAGAATGTAGATCCGGAAATGTTTGCAGCCCCACAGGATGGCCAGGGCCTCGCTCTCGATCTGCAAATAGCGCTTCTCCGTCTCCATCGGCACCTTGCTCGCATAGGCGATGGGACGCATGGTCCCCTGTGGATCTGCCTGCATGAGTATCGCCCCCACCACTATTTCCGACTCCCTGTCCGGATTGAAATACACCATGGTCTTCTGACCCAACAAAGCGTTCTTGATATCGGCGAATGCCCTCTGTTCTTTCAGCGTCCAGGCACGCGCCGCGTGCATTCCTCGTCAAGGCCCTCAGCGGCTCCGACATGGACGCCAGATCATGAATAAAGCATCCACACTAGTTTACCATGCCAAGGAAACTCCGTATCTCGGCCGGTGACTGGGCCACCTCACGAATATCTCTTACTTTCTCCGGGTCCAGCGAGATGCCTCCTGCTTGGAACACGAACCCGAAGAACTCTATCCGGTCCTTCAAAAACTCACACTTTTTCCGATGCAAAGTTAGCCCCAGGCTTTTGAGTGTCTCCAGTGCCCTCTCCAGATGCTTCAGATGCTCCGCCTCTGACTGTGCGAACACCAGAATGTCATCTGACATATTGATGACCCCTTTTAGTCCTGCCAGGGCCCCCCGGATGGCGTTCTGGAAAACTTCCGCCACCGACGAGACACCGAAGCTGAGCCTCTTAAACTGATACAGCCCCTCGTGAGCCGTGAAAGTGGTGATATATCTCAACTCAGGGTGAAGTTCCAGTTGGTGGTAGCCAGACCTCAGGTCCAGCTTGGAGAAAACCTTTGCTCCCTGCAGCTCACCGATGATGTCATCCAGCGTGGGTGTGAGATTGCGCTCCCTCTTGATGGCAATGTTGGGCAGTCTCATGTCCACGCAGATGCGGACGGCACCTGGCTGTTTGGGTTTAGGGGCAACAACAATCGGTGAAACCCACGGGGTCGGGCCCTCAACCCTCTCAATAATGTCCACGTCAACCAGCAACTGAAGCTCCTTCGCATGTGCCCTCAGGTGGAAGGGTATCCACCGGTGTTTTAGGGCTGTCGGTCTCACCGACCCATCAATGTGGAGCCTGATAGGGTCCCCCTTCATTTTTCCGTCCCCTTGAAAGATACTATCGAAACACTGCAGGAGGCGGTCAATGTCTGTGTGATAGATAGCCAGTGTGAAATGTACAATGTCAAGGGCTTCAGAAGCAGCACAGCTCAGCAGGGAGTGTGGGCTCATGCTTGTCACAAAAAATCTTGCCTTGATTTTATTCGGCCCATGTGACACCGGCGCTACAAACACCCCTTGAATAGACAGCAGCACGTCTCCAAAAAGAATATATCTGGGCCTTGGACTCCGTCAGCTTGGGAGGACCTGGGAGTGCTTCATAGTGCTCTGCTGCTAGCACGCAGACTGACGCACCAGTGTCTATCAGGACGGGAGTAGGCACCTCCCCAAAGTTAATGGTGCACGTTGGTTGCCTATAACCTCTGGAGCAGGCGGCGATGCTAGAGATGAAGAAGATTTCCTCCTCCTCTTCTTCCTCCTCGGCTATGTCCAAATCCTGCATGCCCTGCTCAATCGCCGACACACCCCTCAGTCTCCGGGGATTACTCCCGCCAACTCTCGCTGGCCCTCTTGACGCCATCACAAGGGTGGAGGCCCTGCACACCCTTGCGTAGTGTCAGACGTGCCACACCAGCCACAGACCCACGTCTTCACCGGGCACTCTCCCACATGCCGCAGGTCATACCCACAATATGGGCATGACTGTGGAGTACCACCCGCAGAGGGACTGTCCATTCTCTTGGGTGTCCATCGCACTCTTCCTGTGACCGCACGGCCGATGGCAAACGCATCTTCGCCTTTCCCAGGGTGCATAGCAGCATCCATTTTCACCTCTCTGGACTCTACCAACTCATAAGCTCTTCCTGTGTCAAGGATCTGTTGCAGCATCAGGCCCGGCTCCCGTATCATCTGCCGTCTCAGCTTCCCCGAGCTACACCCTTGCAGCAGCTGGTTGCGCACCATCTCCTCCTCATTCACCCACCTGCAGGTACTTGCGAGGTGTCTCAGCCGTGCGCAGAACTGGTCCAGTGACTCCTCCCCTTGCTGCTTTTCCGCACACATAACAAATCCGTCGAAGTCAACATTCGCAATTGGGAGAAAATAATCTTGGAGGGCTTGTTTCACAGCATTGTACGTGACCACCAGAAGGTTGAGAGAGTCATAGATCCTGTGGACCTCTGTGCTCCCAGAGTACACCATGGGAGCAGCTTTGGCATCATCATCCGTCTCCCCTGCTGCCCTGAAAAACATTTCCAACTTCTTGACCCATAGAAGCCACTTCGGCCCCAGCTTGGATGGTGGACCAGTGGTGTCAAATTCGGGCATAGAAGCAAGGGTGCTGTGCATCCTATGTGGAACTGGCGCAGGGGCTTCCTCTCCTTCTCCCTTCTCACCCATAATTGCAAATGGGGATGGGTACTCACAGTCAGATGGCCCCTGGGAACGAACACTCGCAGTCCAGCCTCAGGATTGATCTTCCAGCACCCCAGCAATGGATGATGGCACAGGTGGGACCACAGCAATGGATGGTGACTCTGTCAGCTGTCCCCACTGGCTTCCAGGGTGTTGTCTACTTTATTTTCCTTTTTTTTTTTGTTGATCCACGGCCCTCAGTTGAACAGGGCCATGGAGTGTCCAAAAATTGTTCTTTTATGAAAAAGGATCACAACTGGCGCACAAGCACCCTCCTGGGCTGCAACCGCTGCGATCCGTGATGCAGACAAGATGGCCGCCGTGTGTTCGTGACGGCACGGAGAAAGCACTTTCTCCGATTCACTCGGAGCAGTGATCTCTCTCTCCGCTGCCGCCGCTCCTCGTCACCAGTGTTTTGATGTGCTGGGGACCTCCAGGGCCCCCGCTGGCAGGCACATGTGCACACACACACTCACATGAAGGAACCACATGGGACGCGTGTCGTCTGCTTGTGTCCCGGCGGCAACTGCCTACCGGGCTGTCTTTATTTAACCTGCGCATGTGCGAGCCTCGTTATGGGCCACGCATGCGCATACTGCGTAATCACTACGCAACATCATGTAGGTTGAAAAGTGTGAGCCAGGACTACGTCCTGCACACCCTCTTCTCAACATAAACACATTTTTCCCGCCATATCAAACTCTACCTGAACTGTCTGAGTGTAGATCACTAATTACAACGAATAGAGTCTCAGGAATCGCCGGCTTTCTTAGTGTGACCCTCAAAGTATTCCTGTTAACCTGGTCAAACACAGCCATCAAATCCACAAAGACCATACATATATAAACCATAGCAATCAAAGGGATATACTAAAAAGACAAGGGGCCCGATTCAGTCATCACATGGATTAACTATTAAGGGCCTCTTGAGTAATCGCTCTTCGATGAACCTGAGAGTAGTTTGGAATGGTATGTCAAGCTTAATGTATGAAAAGTAAGCAGCCTGCAACAGGTCCTTCGTCCCTCAGGTGGCACAAAATCGAGGCGGTTCCATCCATGAACGTTTGCTGAGCAGTGAATTACCCGGGGAGGACTTGAATAACAACTTTATCATGGAAAAAATTGATCTTTTTATAGAATTTTTGTTAGATAAAAGCTAAAATGGTACAATGACAGACTCGAATAAGATGACAAGACAATGTTATTAAAATGAAACGTTTAATCTGTAAATTATATCATTTTAAATAAAAATTAAAAAAATAACAACTTTACAACCCTGTATTCTAAATCTGCCATGAAGGAACTTGTCACAAACCTGGTCCTGAAATCCACAAAAATATCTATTTTGCATAAAAGATCTGGGAGAATGAAGTGGATACGAGTGTGCTTGCTCTGCTGTCAGGTATCCCAGCCATTCCATGCCATTGCAAGAGTCAATAGTGATAGCCTAAGGTACAAATGAGAGAGGACAAGATACAGTGGAAGGGCAGATGAATAACTCATGGCCTGGCAGACTATACAATCCCTAGACATAAAGGACCGTAGAGGAGGCAGAGGCGTGGGCTACAATCAGGTCTTAACAGCAGGGATGGTGTCCCTGGTGCTGAAGAGAACCCATCATATAACTATCACACCAAGACCAGCAAGCAGGCTATTAGGTCACAAAGCAGTTATAACACCCAGTGGATAACGCAATTAGACCGTTCTTAAAGGAGGACAACCCGAGAGAAGACTGCAGTACAGGGGAATTCAGGATTAATTTATTTTTACATTGGTGGGGCCTCAAAAAGACTTTAGGCTTCAGCGCTGACATGAATATATTAAGAAAGTGCCCTACGCAGACTGCAGTTTTATTTCATTAAAACATTGTATTTTCAAAAATATTGGAAAATGGGTAGTGCAAGGACAGCAGCGGGTAGCAATAATAATTGTGATGCTCTATCTGTCTCCACTGTTTACAGTTTTATAGGAAATAATGCATATCACCTCGTGTAAGGATTTGCATGTAGGCTAAAATGGATTCCTGCTCACTGAAGAAGTGAGGAAGCACCCCATAAATGGTGGAGTTCTCTGGGGTTTTAAAGGCAGCGAAGCCAGCTGGTCTCCAGAGTTGGGGTAGGAGCAGAAAGGCATAAGTCTGTTCACAACATGTGTGCGGACTTGAGGAAGGTATCAATGGAGTTACCTGTTTTCCCCAATTCATCAGTCTGCTAGCTTGAACACGCGCCTTGATTTCCGGTCGGAGATCGCCACCCCGAGTCAACCTCTGGGATGCAGTAATAGTTATTAGTTCATCACACTCCATGGACTGAAGCCCATGGAGGTTGACTGGCACCTAGGATTGCCTCTGAAGAGCGAAGGCCCCCCAAGAGCACTATTCTTAGGCTTTCATAGGGATGGCCTTTATCTTGCCAGAAGGTGCAGGCAGGTGTTCTCTACACGCATTCCCGTGATCATTCCAGGCTTCCTATTTGTGCTTAGTTGGTGTACATGGTTACCAGTCAAATGGTCGAAAACATTTGGTCGACAGACAATTTGGTCGACACCATTTGGTCGAATGCCAAATGGTCGAATTTTTTTTTTTTATTTTTTTTTACCCATTTTTTGGTTTTTTTGGGGGGGGTCCCCCCCCCAACCCCCTTTTTTTCTTTTTTCTTTTTTTTCCCCACACGAAAACCCACAAAACACATATATATAAAAAAAAAAAAAAATCGACCATTTGGCATTCGACCAAATTCAGTCGACCAATTGTCTGTCGACCAAATCACTGTCGACCATTTGACTGGACACCGGTGTACATATCAATATACAAGGCTAATTATTCAGAAACCACTGCCTGGTGCATTTTTAATCTTCATTTGTTCTAGTACAGATTAACCCCTACCCTATCAATGCTCAGACCCTCACATCACACTACATTGCACCTTACAAATGCTTGTGTTTAGGTCTTTGTCATTATAGTATTTGCACTTGTTTTGTACAATGTCCTTCTCCGCATCCTACAGTTAGGCACTTGCACACTTTACTGTACACTTCTCCCTTCCCCTTCTCCTGGCACTTCACTGATCTGAATGCTTCCAAAACCTGCAAAGTATCGGATATATTGTCTCAAGAGGATAGCTATGGGGCAACAGGCTCACATTGGAAGCAAGACGACATGGAGCAACACAGGTTCGATTCCGGTGTCCGCGCTAAGAAACCTCTGAAAATTAAGCGTGTTATAAATAACATATCATATCATTCTGCTAATCATTCCCCTTTCTCTAGAGGTGCTATGCAATGGTTATGCATGTGGCTAGCACAATAATCCAATAAAAGTTATCTTCTAGTCAAAATTATATTTGTTGAGTTGTACCAGCTGTGGGACGTCATTGCACCAACTAATCCAAGTTACTATTTGAACATGGATTCCAAATCTGATTGAAGAAGAGTCAATTCAGTAACTTTGTGATGTCGGTCGTAGTGTCAATGGCAGAGAGATCTGAGGGAATCGTAGATGTAATCTAATATTGCCCTGCCAATATTTAAGGGGAGCACATTCCTACCTGACCTGGTCACCTAAGATTAGGGATGACAGATATTGAGGCTACTTCTTAATTGTATAGAACATTATGCTGTGCTCGCCTCGTGGTGAAAGGCTAACCCAGAGACATGTTCTCCTGTGTAAATACAGTGGAAACAGTGCTGCATTTGTTGTTGTTCTGTTCTAAATATAAGGCTGTTAGAAGGTTGACCCTTTACCAATACTGAGAGAGAATAACTTTAAACAAAGGCACAATGCTCCTATAATCTTACTCTGGGTAGCCACAATAAGGGAAACGTGGCCACTCTTGGGTTTTACAAGATGAGCGCTTGATTTCAGGGAGAGAGGGTTAGAAATATTAAATGTTTTGACTCACTGGACGGATGAATCCTTTATGTAATGTCAGATTTGAGATGAATGATGATGAGCATAGGAATTTAGTGATTATCTCTTGATTGTAATTTCAATCTTAAATTGATTGTGAATTCTGCATGAAGGAGAGCTAATGTATATTGTCATAAGGGAAAACATAAAAGTGAGTCTGATAACTCTCCACTGCCGTCCATGCTGAGGATTTCCATGTATTCGAACACGGACGAAGATCCACAGTCCGCTGATCTATTTGAGAAGGGCTGTTGTAGAATGAGCAGTGTGTGACCATTGCATCTACGGCATTCTGGGCAATAAATAGTGTTTTGCTTTGAACTACGGGCGTTCCTGTCAAACATGGGAACTGCAGATTAGAGGTAGATGAATATCTCTCCTCTTGCGCTGGACAAGATGCGCCAAACACGACTGGCAGGATTGGTGTCCCCCATGAAAGTCGTGCACCTAGCACTTTTTGGAGTAACGCTTAAAGTGTTCACAGATGACAAAAAATTGGTCATGCTGATCAACCTAATTGGTCATGCTGATCAACCTCTGAGGTATAGAGTCTTTGTTGACTTTTCTTGAAGAAATTCTGTCCTGAAGATGGCCTAAGAAAATAAAGAATTAAAGACACTAGAGATGGTGTCTGAAATAAAAAACGTCCGAAACATGTCGACAGCTATCTGAAATACCCTTGTGAATTAAGTGTGGGATTTTTCATGCAAACAAAGTGGTTTTAAAATATACAAACTTTGTGTTGTCTGCACCCCTGTGTTCCCTTAGTGCATTCTGCACTTTGGGTTTCTAACATTGAGATAAAGCTTTTTTACAAATGATGAGCTGTTTAACTGAACAATATTATATGTGTGGCATATGCCTTTTTTATTCATATACAATTTTGTGGTAATAAAAATGGAATGTATTTTTTTGTGATTACTGTGTTGTTGGGTGTCCTGACCCACGTTTGAGCTATCATGCTGCAACATTTGGTGCTGTGGGCTTAGAAAATCCAAGATGGCCAAAAAGCCCACATGTGCGCCAAAAACCAGGAGAACCACGCAGTTTGTGCACACTAAAATGGTTGCCTAACTTGCCACCAACCAGTGCGAGCAGGATGGGCCGGTGTGCCATGAGTGAAATGTGTGCCAAAGGAAAAACCGCACTTTAAAATCACCTTTTGTCTCTCTGAATGCCAGCTCAAAAAGCCTATTTTCAAACATTGCAACACATCCAAAAATCTCACTAAACACCAGCGGACATCTAGCAGAATGAAGTATGTGTGCATACTAAATCTGGGAAGATGAAGAGCCCAAAACAATGTTCATAACAAAACTGGCTGAGCTATGCATGTCAGCCGCCTACCTGAAACTGGATTAAAACCACCAAAATCGAGATGTTTGAATTAACTGAGTGACCTACTTTTGAGTGTCACATAGTTTGTAACTGTTAAAATGTCATAGTTTTGAACTTAGAATCAGCATTCTAGCTGCATATGTAAAAATTGTCTTGACTTAAACTGGGGAACAAAAAGTGACATTTTACCTGAAACCTGGCTTAAGGAAACTGGAATTCTGGCAGACAGCTACCCCTGACAGGAGTGGGGGCTTGCCCAACAAATGCATTCCCAGGCCTGGCTGCATTCTGTTGCTCCTGCCAAAAGGAGGTCACACACTCTCTGATTGAATTACCAGGGGATTGCAAGAAACTAAAGAAAGGGCCCAGGCAGATGGTTTATTTGGGTGGTCGTAAATGGCTTCCTTTTGAACAAAGCCCTTCCTTGACTCAGGCAAATGTTATATTGGGGGCCGTAAAAAAGCTTCCGCTTGGCAGAAGCTGGGAGGGGCAGGGTCTCTGAGCTTGGCAGAAACTGGATAAACTGGTTTCTATACCATGTGACCTGAAAAGACACACCCCTGTTGGCCAGAATATGATTCTAAGAAAGATGTATAACTCACAGTGCGGACTTGTCAAAATTATTTAAATGATACCATAATTCTTGTGATTTTTCGGTGCACGTTTTAAGACGCGTTGGGAATTTGTGTGATGTTCTGGGGCAAAACCCCGCTATTTATTGACACCACAGACTCTGTGTTTAAGCTAGAGGCATGGGAATTTACTGGAGTATGTATGGACAGGCCGTGTATATGTGTATAATTTTTAATGAAAAACCAATGTTGCAAAACCAGTTAAAAAACGCAAAATGTTGCCAGTTCTGAATGCGAGCTCTTAGAAACATCAGAGTTTGAACAGAGTATACCTCATGTGATCCGTGATGGGTGCATGTAATTTCAAACCACTGTGTATCTATGAAATATGTCTTTAGGTCAAATATAGATTTGTGTGTAATTTGACAGGGGAGTGTCCTTTCTGCAAGCCATTAAATGACATCATTCTGACACATAATCCTGTTCTCCAGTGAGAACGCAAAGAATTCTCCAACCTATCAGAACTCTGAAGGGGTTGGGCCTAGAAAGCTAGCCTCTCCACCCACTTTCAAAACACATAAAAAGAGACTGCTGGGACAGGTAGAGAGATTCAATTCCATTTGCTGCAGAGCATGCTGACCGACGACTTCACATCCAGAGATCCTACACTTAGACTTCCAAGCTAAACAGAGACTACAGAACTTTGAACCAAGAAGGCCCACTGCAAGCAAAAGTATTTGTCAGCAGGCCCAAAAATCATTTGCAGACTATCAACAGCCGGGCGAGCTGTTTGAATTCCCTGCCTAGAATATTGCCGGGACCGGTAGCAGTGTCCAGGAGCCGTGCAGATCAGCGCTGTGTCCGGAGAAAGCGGGACCAGGAGACGTGCAGACCGGTGCTAGACCAGACCAGCCGAACCCAAGATCCAGGAGCAGTGCCGGTGACCCAGAAAGCAGAGCTGTACTCGGAACCGGAGACCAGATCGCTGTGAAGTGCTGTGCGCAGTGACCGGATCCGTGACAAAGTCACCTTCCTGTCCAAAATCTCTTGTGAGTACTCAGCAAAATTCAGAACATATCCCTTAGTTTAATATAATATAATTCAATCTATTTAACCTAAGTAGAACTGTCACCTGTCATTTTCTAGCTGCAAGCTGAACCTGTCGCTTTGAACTTTTAAAATTTCAAATCCGAAAAACTACCTTTATTTAATTGTCCGTATCTCTGGAACCGTTTGGGCTAGGAACTTGGGTTAACTTTCCTCTGAAAGCTTAGAATCTCAGCTTTCCAACAAGCTTAGAACCTTAGACTCCTTATACTTTTGCCGTAATCACGATTCACACACTTGCAAATTTTACCGCGATTTGCGATTTGGTTAAAAATCCAGCCACGTGTAACCATCAGCAGTCATCTCTTTCCTTGCTAAAAATTTGTTTGCCTCTTAATCACCATCTCTGAATCATTGCTAAAGTGAGCCTGAACTCATATTAACTAGATACCACTCACCCTGAACCTCCTGAAGGGAATTAAAAGTATTTTCAGAATATTTCTCGCTGCATTGTCACCATATTCAAAGCATTTTGCCTGTGTTTCAAAACTCCTATTGTTGTATAAGCTTGCTGGGGTGAACTGAATTACATTTGATTGCATTTCTAAGAACTGTGTGCTCTCCTCTTCATTTCCTTACATTGCATAAGGGGGGGGAGTGGATTGCCAGAGAAAAGTGATTACATTGTTTTGTTGAAATCATATTGAGTATTTTCTGTATTGCATTTTCATTCAACATTGCATCCATCTGAAACTAGATAAAGCATTCTCTACCACCTTATTCTTCTGTTCCTATTCCCAAGCGTGCTACCTCATCCTTTATACTACTCCTGGGTAATCAAATCAGTTTATTAGTAGAACATTACCCATTGTTGTTAACTGCTCATGTTCTGAAGTGGGATATTAATTATTAATTTATTATAAAGTGTGATATATATATATTGTTTACATTCTCAAATAAACCGTTTAAACTTGCAAAACAGAACTACTTCTTGGCTCAGTGGGGTCAGGGGGGTTCCAAGAGAGGGGTGTTATATAGGGGTAGTCATCCAGAACTCATGAACTGGACATAAAGATATATCAATAAGGGTTTCCATTCAGTATCCCAGACTAGGCATTGACTTAGCTGTAGTGCTGGATTGAATCCTCTTACAGTGTCTATGCTGGGTTCATGTTGCTTTTTGATAATAAGATCAAATGGTATCTGTTGAATGTGTAATGTTTAACCTGTAATTGTCGGCCACTTTGAAACATTGGGGCAACGGAAAGAGGGGTTATCAGACTCACCTTTAATTTTTCTCTTTTGATTTAGTTCCCTTTGAGTTTTGATCCCCCGAGAAAAAAAAGTTGGGAACTTTACCTGGTTCGGGTAACACTATTGTCATAAGGACCTGTATTATTTTGAAATTTAGACTTTGACGGTAATTGTAGGTTCACACTGCGTTCCTTTTGGGGTGCATTTGGTTCCCAAAATAGGGATGTTCTGTCTGTCTGGACGAATGGCTTTCCTCCATCATATCTTCTCTAATCTTTAGGAATGACTGGCAATCTTAGAACACTACCACCCATTCTCTTCTACTGCTGGTACCCACGATACCGACAAGTGCCAGCATGTAATAAGCAAGGTACTTTCCTTAGTTGTACTTAATACAACATCACTGAGGAGCATCTTCACTGACTGTGTACTCTAGGTGCCTTATCAATGTATTGTCTAAATGCTGGCCTTCTACCAAACAATGGGTTTCCAAAAAAATTAAAACCAATGGTTTTATGAACGAGAGGACCAGGTCTGTGTCAGGGACTCAGGTAGGCAGAGACAAGGACAGGCTGGCCGCAGGGGTGTTGTGGGTACTGTTGTGGGCACTGGTGGGGAGAGACAAACAAAGCTGCAACCATACAAAAGGCTGCTTTGCCCCATGTGCAGGAGAAAGAGGTTAAAGACTGCATTTCCCAGCAGCCGGCGCCAAAGGACTACAATCCCCAGCATGCCCAGGGACGTTTTGGACCAATCGGGGACCAGGAAGGGAGCGGCCGCCCCATCGCGCATGCGCAGAGCCCCGAGCACGGGGCTTGCGCTTGAGACTCCATGCCGACAAGACGTTTGGACCGGAGCTCCAGCAAAACTACACGCGAGGGGTCCAGCCCCACCCGAGCAGCAGCCCGGCCCCTCGACGAGATAAGTACTCCTCCTTGCTAAGAGCCCAAGGGGATCGAGGGGGAAGTGCAGGGGGGATCGCTTGCCCACCCAGAGCCCCTGCACCGCTACGAAAAAGCTAAGTGGCCTAACTTTGGCGCTAAATGCGCCGGCGGCATTCTTTTTTGGTTAAATTAACCTGTGCACGGGCGATTTGTCATTTGGGATGTTTCCGCCTCTCGGAGACCATAGTAAACCCGTGAGGCGAAAACACAGCACTAGAGATACCTACCACAGATTTACAGCACCAATTGGTCACAAGGGTCTGCAGGAAGACCGCTTGTGCATTTTATCACGTTTGCAGGGGTCTGCAAGAAGATCGCCTGCGTAGCATAGTGCGAAAGCACTATACAGGTCTTGAGAGGGCATTTTAGTGTGTGTCTGTGTGAGTGGAAGTTGCATGAGGTGAATGCAGACAATGACAGTGGGCATGTTTTAATGCTTGTTAATTTCTTTTAGCTTGGACCTTTTGAAAACAACCCTTCAGACGTGCCAAGGACGCGACCGCTCTTCATGGACGAGACACAGAACCAGAGCTAAGTTGCATGCTAACTCCTGTACCGATCTGATGACTTAGGGTTAGGCAGTATAAGAATGTTCTTATGTGCAAAATGGTGCTTATGTATAAGTAGTTAGTAAGGGCTGAGGACACCAGAACAAAAGTGCGCAGCAACCAATCCTTCCCAGCAAAATACCCCATTCCCACCCATAACCTCTACCTCACCCTCAATCCGGTTTACCTAACTCCCCCTACCTATCCAACCATCGAGACCCTAACCCTCCTTCCCCGCTCTGGTCCAGGAAACCCGTGTAAGCCCTGACTTGCGGGCTCCACGACCAAAGTGGGGGTGGTTGGTACTACGTCGCTCCTGCGCCTTGGATTCTGGACTTCGTGACAGAAGCGCAAGCCCACGTAGTATTCAGGCGCCCGAGTGGCGTGGCCGCCCCCCCCATTGAAACCATGGAAGAAATAGCCAAAGCCCTGCAAGACTTACAAGGTGAACTGGCGGCGTCTAGACAAGACTATGCCACACTGTCCGCACAGGTGCGCAGTTTAGCAGCTCAGACAGCGCCCTTACCTGGCCAACCACCTACCCCGGTGCAGGTACACGTCAGTCCGGAGGCAATAGTTCCGTTGGCCCCTCCAGAGCGCTACGCCGGAGACCCACAAAAGTTTACCACTTTTATTACTCAATGTCGTCTCCATTTTCTGACCAAGACAGCAGCCTTTCGGTCCGTTCAGTCCCGAACGGCGTTTGTAATATCGTACCTCACGGGGGACGCTGCGGCATGGGCAAATCCATTAGTCCAAAAGGACCATGCCATTCTTTATGACTGGGATGAGTTCCTGGCGGAGTTTGAGAAAATATTTAACCGGCGAGCTGCCACCCTTTGCAAGGATCGGGAACTGTTAAGCCTCAAGCACGGGTCTAGGGAACTAGTGACGTACGTCACTCATTTCAATCGGCTGGTAGCCGAAGCCGACTGGCCCCATGACAAAAGGATGTCTCTCTTTTATCAAGGTTTGAGGGATGACATCAAAGACCTTATTGCCCAGGTTGATCCACAGCCAAGGGAATGCTCAGAGATGATTGACCTGGCCTTACGGCTTGACCATCGAATGGCTGAAAGGCGGGGCGATAGACGAAAAGGAGATTCACGACCTGTGCCTCGATTGGATCTGAATAAGGGATCCCGGGGGGTGGCGGCCAAGTCAGAGGGGGATGAACCAATGCAGATAGGTTCTGTTCGAGGTCCCCTCACCAAAGAGGAAAAAGAACAAAGGAGGAAGGACGGCCTCTGTATGTACTGTGGCAAGGCTGGACATTTTGTACGTGAATGCCCGAGCAAGCCCAAGACCCAGGGAAACGCTTCGGCTCGTCGGTAGTGGGGGTCACCCGATCGAGCCTGTTGAGTAGCAGGGCCCCAATGGCAGGCATTTCGAACTATGCTACGCATGTCACCTTGACGGGTTGTTTGGAGTTCCAAACACAGAAGAAACAGGTCACTATGTTTGTGGACTCAGGAGCGACAGGTAATTTTATTGATGCCCAGTACGTGGTTACCTTAGGTATCCCAGTACAACAAAAGGCAAACCCGAACCTGTACGTGCTGTAGACGGCACTCCCCTCAGCTCAGGGCCCATAACGCATAACACCTGTTTGGTGGCCTTACAATGCGGAGTTTGGCATAGAGAAAACATTGCCTTTGATATCATTGCTGCCCCACAATTCGGGCTGATTTTGGGATTACCATGGCTAAAAATGCATAACCCCCAAATTCATTGGACCACAGGTTCAATCAGTCTGGACTCACCGCATTGTCTAGAACATTGCCGGCAAGAAAGTACACCTTCAGTGTGTGCCCTCAACGTCTCGGTTAAGCAAAAGGAAATGCGTCCCGAAAGTATACCTCAAGAATACGCAGATTTCATGGACGTGTTTAACAAACAAGCTGCAGAATCATTGCCCCCACATCGGCCATTTGACTGCAGAATTGATCTGGAGCCTGGGGCTACTCTACCGTGTAGTCGTATATATGCCCTAACGGAGGCTGAAAATAATCACCTCCAGGAGTACATAGCTGCGAATTTAAAGAATGGTTTTATTCGCCACTCTAATTCGCCAGTGTCATCACCTTTGTTCTTCGTACCGAAGAAGTCTGGAGAGCTCCGGACTTGTATAGATTACCGCAGAGTGAACCAGATAACCATTAAGAACCGTTATCCGCTTCCTCTCATCCCAGTTCTTCTGGATCAAGTTAGGGACGCGACAATCTACATCAAGTTGGACCTTCGAGGCGCTTACCATCTTGTGCGGGTGCGCGAGGGAGACGAATGGAAAACCGCCTTCCGGACCAAGTTCGGATTGTACGAATATCAGGTTATGCCATTCGGTCTCTGTAACGCCCCCGCAGCCTTCCAACATTTCTTGGATGAGGTCCTTAGAGAATATTTAGACGTATGTGCGGTAGTGTACATAGATGACATCCTAATATATTCTCATAACCTCCAGGAACATGTCCGACATGTACGCGCATTTTTGCAAAAGCTGCGAGAATACCACCTTTATGCAAAACTGGAGAAGTGCGAATTCCATTGTACCACCGTGGAATTTCTAGGCTACTTCCTGACCCCAACCGGCGTACAAATGGACAAGAAGAAGGTGCAGGCAATCTTGGATTGGGCTCCCCCTACCAGTGTGAAAGAGATACAGTCATTCCTGGGGTTTGCGAACTTCTACAGACGCTTCGTAAAGAACTTTTCTGCATTGGTCACTCCAATCACGAAGCTTCTTCGTAAAGGCTGCCCTTTTGTGTGGGACACATCGGCCGACCAGGGGTTTCAACAGCTCAAAAAGGCCTTCACTGACGCCCCGGTACTGAAACACCCGGATTTGTCCAGACCATTTGTAGTGGAAACGGACGCCTCTAGCTATGCTCTAGGTGCTATCCTGTCCCAGCAGGACCCTCAGACAGGCCTGCTACATCCCGTGGCTTACTTTTCAAGGAAACTGCTCCCAGCTGAACAGAACTATATCATTGCCGATCGGGAATTGTTGGCAATTAAGGCAGCTCTTGGTGAGTGGCGACACTACCTGATGGGGGCACGTCATACCACCACGATCATAACGGATCATCGTAACCTCCAGTTTATAAGAACCGCCAAGACGTTGAGCCCGCGCCAGTTGCGATGGGCTCAATACTTTGCCGAGTTTGATTTCATCATAACATATAGACCCGGAGCCAACAATCGAAAGGCAGATATATTGTCACGATATCCCGAGTCAGCAGAGCGAGAGGCAGGCATTACACCTCAACCTATTATTTCCCCAACACGTATCGTTGGAGCCACTTCTGATTTCTTTGAGGCCGTATTAAAAGACCTCACTATGCAGGATATCCATCAGTGGTGCAAACAGGATCCTCAAAACACATTCGTTGAAGGACTCCCCTACCATGGGTCAGCCTTGTACTTGCCCACCAAGCAACTACGGGAAAAGGCCTTATCATGGTGCCACGATTCGTCATTGGCGGGACACCCGGGAAAGTCAAAAACTCAGGAGTTGGTGGCCAGACATTTCTGGTGGCCCAAGTGGCGGCAAGACGTTCTGCAGCATGTGTCTAAATGCGAGGTGTGTGCTCGAAATAAAGCTAGTCACCAAAAGCCCGCTGGGCTCCTTCATCCCCTACCGACTCCTGCGATACCATGGCATACGATCACCATGGACCTTATTGTGGATCTTCCCGAGATTCAGGAATACACTTCTGTATTGGTAATAGTGGATACCTTTTCAAAAATGGCCCACTTCATCCCATGTAAGGGAGTCCCAACTGCTGGAGCAATTGCCGAATTAGTTCTGCAAAACATAGTCCGCCTCAATGGCCTTCCCTATTGTGTGGTCACCGATAGGGGCCCACAGTTCACCTCTCGCTTTTGGCGTGAGTTTTGCAAGATTCTAGGAATGGAAGTCCGCTTGTCGTCCGGTTACCATCCCGAGACAGATGGCCAGACAGAACGCGTGAATCAATGCCTGGAGCAGTATTTACGGTGTTTTGCCACAAGCAGGGAGACAACCTGGGTCCAGCATACTTGGTTGGCAGAATTGGCATATAATAACGCCACACATGCCTCCACCAAAAAGACTCCGTTCTACTGCCTTTATGGGCGACACCCACGGATTCTCCCAGTGGCCATTCCAGCTTCAGGATTGGAATTGCCAACGTTGGCTGGACAACGGGTGGGCATAGAGCAAGTTTGGAAGGAGGTGCAGGGAAGTCTCACAAAAGCCAAGGACGCATATAAGCGCTATGCAGATAGGCGTCGTCGACCCAGTCCCCTTTACTGTGTAGGAGATAAAGTGTGGCTATCCACCCGCAACCTTTGCATGGATGGGCCCAGGAAATTACAACCCCGATATTTGGGTCCATTCCCAATAGTTAAAATTGTGAACCCTGTTGCAGTAAAATTGACCTTACCTCCCCAAATGAAGATACTTTCCACACCTCCCTCCTGAAACCCGCTCCACATGGGACGATTGCTAGGAAACCACCTCCCGTTATGGTGCAAGGGGAGCCTGAGTATGAGGTTCGAGCAATATTGAATTCTAAACGAGATAAAAAGGGCCAAGTGTTTTACCTCGTTGAATGGGTGGGGTTTCGCCCTGAGGAACGCACTTGGGAACCCTCACAGCATATACATGCCCCCAGGTTGCTGCGTGCTTTTCACAAGACTTACCCTAGTAAACCCAGAACAACTGCCTTCTGTGGGAGGGGGAGTACTGTCAGGGACTCAGGTAGGCAGAGACAAGGACAGGCTGGCCGCAGAGGTGTTGTGGGTACTGTTGTGGGCACTGGTGGGGAGAGACAAACAAAGCTGCAACCATACAAAAGGCTGCTTTGCCCCATGTGCAGGAGAAAGAGGTTAAAGACTGCATTTCCCAGCAGCCTGCGCCAAAGGACTACAATCCCCAGCATGCCCAGGGACGTTTTGGACCAATCGGGGACCAGGAAGGGAGCGGCCGCCCCATCGCGCATGCGCAGAGCCCCGAGCACGGGGCTCGCGCTTGAGACTCCATGCCGACAAGACGTTTGGACCGGAGCTCCAGCAAAACTACACGCGAGGGGCCCAGCCCCACCCGAGCAGCAGCCCGGCCCCTCGCCCACACGAGATAAGTACTCCTCCTTGCTAAGAGCCCAAGGGGATCGAGGGGGAAGTGCAGGGGGGATCGCTTGCCCACCCAGAGCCCCTGCACCGCTACGAAAAAGCTAAGTGGCCTAACTTTGGCGCTAAATGCGCCGGCGGCATTCTTTTTTGGTTAAATTAACCTGTGCACGGGCGATTTGTCATTTGGGATGTTTCCGCCTCTCGGAGACCATAGTAAACCCGTGAGGCAAAAACACAGCACTAGAGATACCTACCACAGATTTACAGCACCAATTGGTCACAAGGGTCTGCAGGAAGACCGCTTGTGCATTTTATCACGTTTGCAGGGGTCTGCAAGAAGATCGCCTGCGTAGCATAGTGCGAAAGCACTATACAGGTCTTGAGAGGGCATTTTAGTGTGTGTCTGTGTGAGTGGAAGTTGCATGAGGTGAATGCAGACAATGACAGTGGGCATGTTTTAATGCTTGTTAATTTCTTTTAGCTTGGACCTTTTGAAAACAACCCTTCAGACGTGCCAAGGACGCGACCGCTCTTCTTGGACGAGACACAGAACCAGAGCTAAGTTGCATGCTAACTCCTGTACCGATCTGATGACTTAGGGTTAGGCAGTATAAGAATGTTCTTATGTGCAAAATGGTGCTTATGTATAAGTAGTTAGTAAGGGCTGAGGACACCAGAACAAAAGTGCGCACCAACCAATCCTTCACTGCAAAATACCCCATTCCCACCCATAACCTCTACCTCACCCTCAATCCGGTTTACCTAACTCCCCCTACCTATCCAACCATCGAGACCCTAACCCTCCTTCCCCACTCTGGTCCAGGAAACCGGTGTAAGCCCTGACTTGCGGGCTCCACGACCAAAGTGGGGGTGGTTGGTACTACGTCGCTCCTGCGCCTTGGATTCTGGACTTCGTGACAGTCTGTGAGCCAGTTGCATTTCAGAAAGCAGCCTCTGCTGTTAATAGCAGTCGTTACATTCATGACTGTGACCCACAGAAACCATTTGTGTACTGAGAAAAGAAGCCATTTTGAAAGATGTGGCTCCTCCGACAATCTTTACTATACGTAAAAGCATTAATCCAGTTTTCCTACTCTGGCCGCCACCCATTGGAACGCACTACCCACCCACCTTAGAATGATCGAGTCCCAGCAAGCATTCCGCACAGGTATCAAAACAAAGCTTTTTGTCTGAAAGGAAAATGTCTATTATCACCCTGTAAATTGACGTCATTGTACTATGCATTTGAATGTAACTCTGTTCATATCTGTATTTCATACAGTCTGTGTTATTGTAACCAAGAGACCTCTGGTCGCCTGTTAACTTTGAATCAAAACTTCCTACAAAATACCTGTAACAGTGCCTTGATGCCCCTGGGCTGCAAGTGCGCAATACAAATGCAAATAAATAAAATAAAATAAATACAAATTGAGTTGTACTACTATCATGAATTCTTTAGTGCAAAGAACTGCATGTGCTTATATAACTTGTACCTAAATGTGCTGCCCACCAATGCCAGATCCCATGGGCGTAATTTTAGGGGGGGGGGCAGAGGTGTTTGACCCGCCCCCAACTTTCATGACACAATATTTTGTCCCCATTCATTTGGCTGGGCACCTTTTCTTCAGATGTCATGTCCCCCACAAAATCTTCAGCAAAGTTACTCCACTGCCAAATCCCCTTGCGTCACCCATACCACAAAAAACCTGTGTAAAACAGGCCCGGTCCAACAGTAGACCTTGATCATACAATGACGTAGAGCAGCAGCTCGGCCTTATTTTCAATCTGGTCTGCATTTTTCAAAGGACATAAGGGAACATTTTGTGGCAGATTAAGTTCAACATTATCAAAGTGTTTGCGATGGTAATAGCAAAAAAGCAGCTCTCCAGTACCTGTGTGATGTTAAAATGACAGAACGCCCCTCCCGAATTATGCTCAGTATGCAATCCCACAAGAAACGGCGAGCTTTCGGGTCCATTCCTGTTGTTGGCTCATCCTAGAAAATCAAGCAAAATAACTCATTTAGGATCATAGTATGAGATTGACATACATTAATGCACACGTGTTATGCTATTCTATATTAAAATAAAATAGGTGGTGGCTGGAAGGTTTAGAATTCATCTTAACATTACTACGATGGTAGCATTAGACTTTCCACCCGACTACACTTCCAATTTTGTTGTATTTTTTTGTTTCCAAGAATTTGTAAAATACAATGACTTCCCAGCAAATAATCCTCTTGGACTACTTGTGTGGTGCTTTAGTACTAGTGACATCTCGTTTGAAATGCAAAGGAAGGGAATACGGTGCCAGATTCTGATGCTGGATTGTGTCCCTCTCCACCATTACCAAGACCATGAAGCCCCCCCCAACCCCTCCAGTCTTCTTTATGTCTTTATGTCCCGCAAATACTTTCAGACATGGCTAATCATTCTTTGCCTCAGCACACACAGGGTTGCAGCTACACACAGCTAGGTGAAATAGTACTCTGCAAAGGCAAGGATGAGTCTAAATTACGGGTCCTGGGGTAACCCTGCCGTGCTACCAGCGGTGGCTGGAAAGTCAGGCACCGGTTATTTTGTTAGTCCACATTCCCATGGAGTCCCATAGGACACAGGAGCACCGGCGCCGTGCACAGCGGTGCTAGTGCTCCTGTGAGAAATCTGCGAGCGGGTGCCGTTCTGCCCGGCAGGTCCGATCCTGGCTGGTGGGATGGCACCCGCACGCAGAGTTGTAGTGTGTCGGTCTGGAAACAACGGTGCTGGTAGGCTTACCGGCACTGTTGTTTCTGGACCGGCACAATTGTAATGAGGCCCTAAGGCCGCTAGGAAGCCCAGTGCCCTAGAAAGAAAGTCCACTAATCTGGACCACTCTAGGGCCCGCTTATTCAAGGTCCCATGCGAATTCGGGAATTATTTGCACTCTCGTGAACCATAGCATATTTACTTCAGGCATCCTTGTCTTATCTGTGAGCAGAGGATTATACTTTAGTGAAGGAGGTGATAGGAAATGGTGTAGGAATGTCCTCCGTACTCAACCAATAAAAGACACGCTCAGACAGTAAAAGTGGTGCACACAATTGGGACATTTGTTGTTCCTTTTTTCCATGAACACTTATCTTTTTCGGATTGCTAAGAAGTAAGCATTAATGTCCAATTCCTTACGCAGTTATCTAGCTTTTAATGTTTACTTCCATAAACCTAAAGGAAAGTCACCCTTTGCCTTTCCCTCAGTCACCCCTCCCTTATGTTGCCAGCCTGACGCGTCTGCAGTCTATGCTGTCCTGCCTTGAAACAACCCAGTTCGCTTTTTCGGGTGTAAGCAAGCAAGGTATGCATAGCTTGGGCTATTGGCACTGTGTCAGCCGCATTGCCCCCGCAATTACAGGGACCATACTTTATAGTAAGTGAGAGTGGGGAGCGACCAGGCTCTTCAGCCGGTGTGCTACAGAGAGACCTCGAGAAACCCCCTTGCTATCCTGTGGTGCTGGCCTTAAAAACAGGGGGCAGCAGCCTGTGCAAGCTATGGGAATGGGTGGAGGCCCAGACGGACCCTATATGATACAGTCAGGGATGATTGATATTGCAGTCTCAGAAATTGCAATGCAGTACTTTACACTTGGAAGGTTTTTCTTTTTAATTTAAATCTAGTTGCTCAATTAGTACTCTGTTGTATCTAAAGTGATTTTCTTTAGTTGTAATCGCCATTCCCTTTTAAAATACAAGGCTTCGGCCCTGGAAAGCACCATTAGTGTACCGTTTACCCCTTTAAATGTAGTTCAGCTGATGCAAGTTGTACAACAGAATACTGCATTCTAATAGGAGCTGCTGCGGATAGATTCTTATACACCTTGCAGGTAACACAAGGTCATTTCATCTAGCAGTTTGCCAGTTACCAGTTTAATCATCGCATAGAGCACTCCTATATTCTTCTGTGAACAGAGCAGATATGTGTCACACTTTGGACAAGCCATTGAATTTTGGAACAGGAAAGGGTCCTTACTGAGACAGTGGGCCTCATTACGACCCTGGCGGTAAGGGGTTTACGCCAGCGTTAGCTGCGCCGACCCCTTACCGCCAATTACGAGGTCCCTTAGCGCCATGGCGCTTTTAACACCTGCTTTTAGCAGGTGTTAAAATCCATGGCGCTGAGGGACCATGGAGTTAATTACGCCACCGTAATTTACGGTGGCGTAATTAACGCCTTCCCCACTCCCATTATGCCCTATGGGGCAAAAATGGGAATGGGGAAGGGTAAATGGGGATTGGGGACTTACCGCCCCGCCGACCTCGGAATGGGGCGGTAAGTCCGCCAACCACCATGGCGTAAACGTAGTTTACGCCATGGTGGTAAAGTCACGGCCCAGGCGGTAACTTACCGCCTGGGTCGTAATGAGGCCCAGTGTCAATTTCCTGCATTGGATGTAGGAGGAACACCGCACTACGACTTTACCCTATTACGTATGGATGTGTTGGTGCAACAGGCCTTTTGCACATCTCCAAAAGTGCCTGAAGTGTGCACGTGCCTGTTTCTAAAATGCATTAAGCAGCTGATGAACCATTTCACAGCAGCATATATGATCGGTAACAATTGTGTGTTGGTGGGATACATGTATCCAGAAACTGCACCCATTAACGTTTTCCCAAGTCAAAGCCAACTAACACCAAACAATGGGCCTCATTACACGGTAGGCGGTAAGGGTTTACCGGTACCGGTAAGGGCACCGGTACCGGTAAACCCTTACCGCCTTACTACGAGGTCCCTTTGCGGAACCCAACCTTAACGGCTGGTTTTACCAGCCGTTAAGGAACGGGCCCGCTAAGGGACCTTGGTGCTAATTACGGTACCGCAATTTGCGGTACCGTAATTAGCTCCTTCCCCATTCCCATTGACCCCTATGGGGGCAAAAATGAGAATGGGGAAGTGCCTTGGTGAATGGGGAATTACCGCCCCCGCTCACCTTGGAGTAGGGCAGTAATTCCGCCATCCACCAAGGTCGGACACGGTAAAATACCGGCGGCAACCATGGCGCTAATAGCGCCATGGTTACCGCCTACCGTGTAATGAGGTCCTATGTCTAACATGCACACTTTACAGGGAAAATGTTCATATGTGCAGATAACAAAAAAATACACGAAATTATATCATTCTTCATTTTGCTTAGTTCAGTAATTGAAGTAAGACCTGCAAAATGTTTGCAAGGCTTACTTCAATTGCTATCTAAGCAAAATGAAGAACTATACAAGTACACGTAGGACCATTGTACAGTGAATTAGATGTCAAAAAACACACGAGGGCTTTCTCAAGAAGTCTTTGTCGTAACAATAGACTTCATCATACATTTATACTTCTGGTTCATTCAAATGTATTAACACAAAAACAACGGTTCATTGGGAGAACAAATTATCATAGTGCGCTTATCAATCGTAAGTGAACACTTATTGGATGGTAAAACAGTGTACTAACTGTCCCTAAGGGAAGAACACCCTGTCCCTGCCAGGAGTGCCTATCCCTAGGAAGCGTGTGATAAAACACCTATCTAAGGGATAGTTTAAAGAGATCTGTCCCTCTGCGCTAACACTTGTGGCATTCAGATACATTTCTAAGAACTCAAATTTACAAACAATCAAGATCACAACTGATCATTTTCAGTTCACGTACTGACAGAACTGGGTATTAGATTCTTACAGATGTCAGCTCTTGTCTAATGCTGCATCAGCTGTTGTAAACTAGTGGATTGTGTATTTTAATCCACACTTGGGTATTGCAATCACCAGGTATGGTCAGTGTGGTCCACTAAATCAATTACTTAAAAATTGGCATTTTTAGAGTCCATGTTCTAAAAGGCTCACTCTACGTGAGTAAAAGCTGAAAAGGAATCTATAGAGTGTCCATCTTTCATGTATTTGGATAGCTACAGGATAACAAGAGTCCTCGTGGTCCGTATGGTCGACCGGTTTCGATGGCAATATAATTCAGACCATCTTCTTCAGGACCGCTGGTTGTAGAAGGGAAGTGAATTCTGGTATCGGTGTGCCGAATTCTTCAGCACCAAGAACGAAACGCCTGCCTCTCCTGCTGGGTCTGCTGCCTGGCACCTGTAAACTGTCAGTATCAGCTGATGTATCACTAAAGCCCTGTTGCCTACAATGGCTTGAAGGGCTGCTGTGTGGGAAGGGTCAGGATTCCATGGCAGGCTAGATGCACGCATCGTACCTACGGACACTGCAGGAGTGCTCCTGTGTCTGTGTCAGCAATGTCCTTGAGTGTACGGCTGCTTCGTCTGCAATTGCATCTACAAGGTCTTTTGGGGTGGGACCAAGACTGATTTGCATATAGTCTTTCCCCTTCTGTAAAGGCTTGGCAGGCTGAAAAAGGATGGTCTGGAGGGTTGACCAGAGTTGTGCCTGTGGTTATGATGTATCCAAAACCTTCCAGCCATCAAATTTTGGTTTTGTTTAGTCACCCTGAGTGTGATGGGTATGCCCAGATGTGGGTCCGGAGCCTGCTGGGCCTAGAGACCCAAGCTACTCCTAACTGATGATGCCCAACAAGGCCAATACTTGTCTCGGGATGCTTGTGGTCTCGTGCAGAAGGAATGTGAGCTAGCAGTTCGGGCTGGACTGCCTCTTTTGGGGTGAGGCCAATCCTGATTTGCATATGGTCTTTCCCCTTCTGTTATGGCTTAGTAGGCTGAACAACAATGGTCTGAAGAGTTGCACAGAGCTGTGTACATGGTTATGATTTCTTCAAAACCTACCAGCCATCAACTTTGGTTTTACTTCCCTTTTAAAAATGAAATAAAACACTTGTGAGACTTTGACTGCATTTTGTATACCTATATACAACACCCCAGTCCAACCCAATTAATTCATCCACAACTTCACCCAAACAATTTAGAAACTAAGTTCCTCAAACTCCAATTTGTATGATATTTGTCACCAAAATTGAGAATATGATTCATTGTGAACCCATCCTGCCCATTTATCCATGAGCATTCAAATATCCTTCAAGAAACAACTTAAATTCAATACCACCCGTTTTCTCAATATGACATTAAATAGCCCTGTTGTTGACTTGATGCCTACACTGTGGCGTCATCTGTAACAATACGTTTCATAATGTTCGTTTGTCAGCAATACAAAAACACAAAATTGAAGCAACAAAAATAAAAATACCAAGAAAATGATAGCTGGGCATCCAATAAGAGCCATTGCTGTGGAGAGTTTGCGTTTGTTTCCTCCACTGTAGGTTCCAGCTGACTTGCTAGCATACTTAACCAGTCCCAACTTCTGTATGCCCCATTCGGCCACCTAGAAAATATAAAAATCACTCAGTCATACATATGAAGTTTACTAACTGAATATTCAATAATAAACTTTGTAGGTACCAAACTACAGTTTAATTCCCCAAATGTATAGCTCAAATTGCCCGTGGAAGGTGTAAATAAACATCATCATGTTAAATAATATGAAAACTGGAATTAGCTATTCGATTTTGATTACATTCCCACAAGAATATTCATTTTTCTTTTCCTTTTTGGATACCTGCTGTTCCACCCAAGAAGCACATACAATGAAGGTATGCAATCGCCTTGTTTAGCAGACCGTAACAAAGTCATATATCAGTATACGAGGTCTGCTGTTTATAACACTTAGTTCAAGTCAGTTGCACAGCACTGAAGCCCAAACCAACACTGTCTGTAACTGGTGATTAGAATCCACCTGATTATTGAGGAGATGTGTATGAAATGATGAAAGTAAGTGCTATAGCACATTTTCCCTTCTGCAACTTTAGGATTTATTGTGTACATGAAGTTGAACATGAAAGTTGGGGAGTAGAACACTAGATATACAGATCAATGCGCTGATCATGATTGTTAAAGGTGGACCCTGCTGTCAATGATAGGTTGTTAAGAGATGTTACTCTTCCTTCTCGGTGAGTTCAGAGCAGGTTTGGGTAAGAACCAGGATCGCACAGGTGCTGGGTCACTGATAATGTAGTTTGTATAGGTTAATTGGTTTATCAAGCAATAAATCAAAAGACTTGTCACTTGTTTTTATTGATTCAAGTGATTTAATTACACACTTCAACCCAACACGTCTTTCGACCCAACATGTGTCTTTTTCAAGGCTGTGGTGAGTATTCATGATTTGCAATAATGTTCATTATTGGTTGTGAAAAAACACCCGAGTAGTGAGAACCAAGGTCAGTTGTTTGTGCGCAGACCTGTGTTGATAGTGTTTGGTTTGATTGTATTGTAGCATATTTGTACACAGATGTGGTGTGATAACATTTATTTGCATACGCATGGCATACAGTTTGATTACTTTGCAATGGTATGAAGGTGATGATTGTGAGTGACATACAGTGCAACAGTTGTGTTGGATGGGTTGGAGTTTATACATTTGAGAATTAAAGGATGTGATGACGAAGGCCACCAGGGGGCGCCCTAATGGTAGCAGCCTGAGCGCATCTGTCCAGACCAATGGGCCGAAATATGGATTGACCCACCCTACATAGCCCCCCCCCCTTTATGGCAAGCACCTGGATTGATTGAAAGCCCTACATCTGGGGCCGATTTTTCTAAAAATGTAGGGGTTGATATCTGCCCTATATGAGACCCTGGTGGAGGCGGGAAAAGGGGATACAAAGAAACTTTGTCCACAATGGCAAAGGGATATGGGCATTGAAATTGAAGACCCAACATGGCTTAAATTCTGTCATGGGCCTTTAAGGTGTATATTTTGTGTCAGTATAAGCTCCACCCAATTAAATTGTTACACAGGTGGCAATACGACCCAATCAGGTTGTCTAAAATGTATGTGGGCATCAGTCCTGAATGATGGCGCGAAAGTGGCGCCAGAGCAGACTATTGGCATATGTCGTGGGGTTGTGTGAAAGTGCTGTTTTTTGGAACAAATTCCTCGGGTTGATAAAAGAATTAGACAGGGTAATCCGTAGTAAGATCCCGATGTTGATATTGTTTGGGCTGGAGGAGATAGAGGGGGAATATTACACCCTTTCGTATTTGGTGCATTATCTGTTGCTGGCGGGGAGGGTGTCACACTGCAAGGAATATATATTTAATGGAACGAGTGACATCAGCAATTCATGGTGGTGCTGCAAGCCTGCAGACGGAATAGGGGGAATTTTGTAAACGATATATGCCGCCGGATGCCGAAGTTGAAATTTGGGGATCAAGCTATTCATTAAGGACACTGCGTGGTGTTCATAAAGGACCATGGAGAGGAGCACTGGGAGGATTAGGATGTTACTGCAAACTATTTGAGTCTAGTTTATGTGTTTACCTATACCAGGGTTAGGGAGGGGGAGGGATGTGTAATGTGCTTGTGGCCTTTGTGTAATATTGTTGGCAATGTACTATGCTGTATTGCTTAGAAATTCAAGAAATTAAAGAAAGAAAAGGATGTGGTGTCATGTTTGAAAACATAGATGTGAAAGTAATACATGGGGCCTCATTACGACCTAGGCGGTAAGTTACCGCCTGGGTCGTACCCTTACCACCATGGTGTAAACTATGTTTACACCATGGTGGATGGTGGATTTACCGGCCCATTCCAAGGTGAGTGGGGCGGTAAATCCCCATTTCCCATTTTAGACCTTCCCCATTCCCATTTTTGCCCCATAGGGCATAATGGGAATGGGGAAAGGCGCTAATTACGCCACCTTAAATTACGGTGGCGTAATTAGCACCAAGATCCCTTTGCAGCATGGGTTTTAACGCCTGCAAAAAGCAGGCGTTAAAATCACCATCCCGCAAAGGGACCTTGGAATCAGGCGTTAAGGGTCTGCGCCGTTTACGGCGCCGTAAACCCCTTAACGCCTGGGTCCTTATGAGGGCCATGGTAAATTGAACCAGGGAGAAGACGAGAAAGGAAAATAAATAATGCACGTTAGTTGTTGAGGGCATTGGTACCGGGCCATGTATGACCATGGATGATATGTTGCATGAGTGTATGGCTCCTTACCATGTGTGATATGCACAAGAGTGGTGTTTAAGTGTTGAGCTCTTGAGTAAGGGCTCTTGTTGAGTAAACTGCAGGGTAGACATAGATGATATAAGGTAAGGTACCATTGTTGTCACACTGGTAGTGTCATAAGTTTAGAAGTTGCATTTCTCCGAACAATAGTGCTGGGTAGTTAAAGGTTTAAACATACTAGGAAGTACCTGGTATGGTGCAGCTAGGTTATGCCACTAGTTTAAGGAATGTCTTATGTGATACAGCTGCTGATAGGCAGCATGATACATTCAACACTGATGAATGTTGTGTCCCAATTAAAGGGACGAGAGAGATTACAACGTCATGAAGCCTGGTACTCAATCTGTCAAAATACGAACTGTCACCATTTGAAGAAACAATCCTCAATCTGTCATTTGCACCCACAAGCTCAGATAACCTAACTGAGGCACACATTGACCTATTCAAATAAATCAGAAAACTAAACATTTTAAAATTCTCTGCTAAGAAAATACTGTGGAAAACAACAACAATGGAAAAACTACTGATTAGTGATGCAAGCTTGGAAAACCTGGAACATCCACACCTCCTTGTGAACTTGGAAAACGGAAATGTACACTCCAAAGAGACATTTTACAGGACCTGGATATCAAGGAGCAAACCTTGAATACCCTGAATTGAAAAGAAAATTTAAATTCACACAAAATCTACAGGGAGACAATCCAATAGAAATTTTTCATAAAGCGGTCACACGAGACCAGCACAAACTAGAGCACTCCACAAGGCAAAGCAGGAACAGAAGCCAGAAAAATCTCAATGTAAATGAACTATGAGCCCTTAACCAGCTGAAGAAGAACACCACTATCATCATTAAGGAAGCCGACAAAGGCGGCAACATAGGTATTCTAGACAGGTTAGACTACATCAAAAGGGCAATGACACATCTGGAAACAGCAGATTGCTATGAACCATTAGCATCCAACCCAACCAACACAATTGTAACACAAGCCAAAGACCTAATCAACAAATGGCATAAACAATCTACTAACAGACAACAAACACACATTCTTAAAAACTGACCACCCATGGATGCCAACCATTTACTTTCTGCCTAACGTCCACAGAATTCACACTTATCCTGAGGGCAGACCAATCTTAAGCGCCATTGGATGGGTATTAACAATGTCATAGAAACAGAGGTACCAAAGATCCTACCTGTCCTCAGAGATACAATGCATACCCTACTGATTTTGCAAGGCATCAATTGGAAATCCGGATACCTACTCGTGACACTAGATGTTAAGGCCCTATACACCTCCATCCACCACACACTAGCTCTAAAAGCCTTGAACCACACCTATGCCAATGCCTGAACTTCTTTCTATTCACATGTCAAAATGACCAAGGAATTCTTGGAGTTTTCACTCACAAACAATGTCTTCCTGTTGAATGGTGTATACTACCGGCAAATCAAAGGCATTGCTATGGATGCGACATATACCCCGGCAGTGGGTAACCTTTTCATGAATCATTACTAACAGGTTTTTGCATTTCCTAACCCAGACTTCAACTGTCATATATACAAATGGTATAGGATATTTATGATGTACTAATGATCTGGTCCGGCAAATTGGAATAGCTTGCCTCCTTCAAAGAATACCTTAACACCAACTCCTTTGGTATTGATATTGATATTGATATTTTATTTCTATTGTGCTCGTACACAAGTGTTTCAGAGCGCGACAAGGCAAGGGAGGGGAACAGGGGAGAACAAAACAGCGATCTTACTAGTCCCATTGACATTGAGAATGCGCAAGTGCATGGGAGAGGGGGAGGGGAAAAGTGCATGGAAGTGGGGAGAAGTGGAAAGTGTGAAGCAGAGGAGAAACAGACAAATAACAATAAATAAATAATAAAGGCAACAAACAGTTTTAGTGCAGCCAGAAATTTGCAAGTGCTAGGTTTAAGGCAGCAGACAGGGTAGGTCTGATAAGTGCAGGAATAAAAAGAGGGGGGGCTGTATGGGTACAGATACAGACCTCAATGCAAGCGGTGGCCCAGAGGCAGTGCAGGAGGGTGGCATGGTGAGCAGGTACCTGGGCCCGGAGGACAGAGGGTGGCCAGGTGCATGGTGCCAAGAGAGAACAGATACACATGGGAGAGGGGGAGTGAAGGCAGAAGAAAAGAGGAAGGTCTTGAGGTGCTTCCGGAACCAGAGATGGTTCTCCTCAAGTTTTAGAGTGGCAGGGAGGCTGTTCCAGAGGGAGGCCCCAGCCGAAGACAGAGATCTAACCCCAGCTTGTTTCTTTGAAAAACGACTGACCATGAGGGAATTGGAGGTAGAGGAGCGAGGAGCTCGAGAGAGGAGGTATTTGCGGGGGGATGGCTAAAGGTATTTTGGACCCAGGCCCCAGAAAGCCTTGTGGACAATGCAGAGGGTTTTGAATTTAATCCTTGCTTCCACTGGGAGCCAATGGAGAGATTTCAGAGCTGGAGAGATACGATCCCAGGGCTTGAGGCCAAGGACAAGTCTCACAGTCCTGTTCTGGATTAGTTGCAGAGGGCGGAGAGTAGAGGCAGGTAGATTTAGAAAGAGGTTGTTACAATAGTCCAAGATAGAGAGAACCAGGGTGTGGGATACCATGAGCTTCTTGGGGAAGGAGAGGAAAGGCAGAGTACCTCTGAGGAGGTCCAGTCGGAAATTTGACTTTTTAGAGACCTCAGAGATGTGGGCAGAGAAGGAAAGGGTGGAGTCAAAGATGACCCCAAGGTTCTTAGCCTCACAGGTCGGGGTAGGAGGAGGGCCAAGGGAGGCCGGCCAGAGAGTGAGTGGAAAGGATGGTGAAGGTGTGCCGATGAGGAGGATCTCCGTCTTGCTGGCATTCAGACAAAGATCATTGACGGCACACCAATCTTGAATGGCAGTTTCCATGAACATGACGGGCCAAAGAGTCTAGAATGCTCAAAGTCACTCCTTTTTCGGACAATCCACAAGTGCACCACTGACTGGCACGTATGCATAGAAGTATCCCGATAGACAGCCATTCCAACCATATCCAGGGCATATCCTTCCGGATCCAGGGGACCCGATGGAGTATGTGGAACTGAACACTAAAATGGACTGCATTCATTAAATGCCAAGAAAACACTGGGCCAGTGTCACTACTGACAACAAGACATAGCGGCGTTAGTAATGGAGCACACTCTCAGCCCTGCACAGCATCACACAAACACAAGCTGGTGTACATGAAAAACATGCTTACACAGTTCTGTGGATAGAGGACAGATACATATGCATACTGTCAGAGTTTGTATTATTGTTCTCACAAGCCAAATGCAGTAACGCTAAATACAAGGCGACAAGAGATCCTGAGAGAGTTTACAGATGCTTATGACAGCTAACCATATGGTACTACAGGAGCATATAGGGAGCCTGGTAGGACCACAGATGACTAACTTATAGGAAACACAGCATAGTTTGAGCATGAATACATTACATTATAAGTCTAAGGAAAATTACAGAAGGCCTCAGCTACAGGACACCAGACAATAGAAGCAGGCTCAGGCTGCACAAAGCGGGAAGTTCGAGCTCACAGCCAAGGTCAGAGATAAACTAAGCGCATTCAAAGCTTCAAACAACAAGGGGCCAACTGCAGGAAAAGCGAATAAATCCTCATACATGCAGACCAAAAGAGCTACATTTTCAGGTCCACAACCACGTGATGCAGCCGAATGTGACAATGGGCATTCACCCGTGGTGGGAAGACGAGCTATTCTCAGCAACCCAGCCGAGAAGTGAAACAAATGTTGGAACAGGGAACTCACTCTCATAGGCAAACATGGTCTACTACCAGATACAATTGGGACACAGAATCATTTCATATCACCTTGAAGAGGTGCACAGAGCGCTGATAACCAAACTGAGTCCCAGGCCTGGGGAGACCAAATCTAACCAATCAAGATACAGAAATCCAGGCATGGATGGCAGAGGGCAAGGGCCAATGGTTGTTGAGTATCGCAGAGTATTGTCAAGTATTGTCGATTATTGTCACGCATAGTATGGACAGGAGTGGAGGTAGATGTCATTTTTGTGGTTAGGGCACATTTGGTTTCGAGGTAAAAGCTTCTGGTGAACAACCTAAACTATTAACTCGAGGGCACAAATGAAAGAAGTTATGTGACTATATGATCTCCAGTGGGCTGGGAGTTTTAGCTCGAGTCATCGATAATGGTATACTCGTAAGGTTTAGCAAAGGGAGCTGGCCTGGATTGGGGAAGGTGATTCTTCTTGTTAAGTCTTACAGAGGCATATTATCTACAAGTAGACGCTGTAGGTACAGATCAAACACTAGAGAATATTGGTATTCTCTGGTAGAAGGCAGGAAGACAGCTGTGGGTTTATGTGGGATTTTCTTTATACATTTTCATGTAAGTGAGACCTTAGCATTGTGCACGCTGGAAGTGGTCTTTATCATTACCTTGTTCAGTAAGTTGGTGACGTCACCAATTAGGGCTTTGCATAGGACTTGGAAAGCACAAGGTGTTGTGGACAGGGTGTTTATACCCCTTAGCTTGACAGAGGAGGTTGTCTAGTGGCGGTACGCGGAATGCGCACGTGCAAGATTGGTGGGTGTGCCTGACGAGGTGGAGAATTGAGGAAGGGTGGTGGATGGAGAGTGCATGACAGGTTGTTGTGGGGCCAGAGAGGCTCAAAGAAAATTGAAAGTATTACCACTGTATTCTATTTTTTCTTTCCCTAACAGCAGATTGACGAAAACCTTGACTTGAGGTCAAGTAAGAATAAATGCAATGTATCAAGGGAAATTCTGGGGTGACACACCCCTACAGCACTTATGTAAGACCCTTAGCCCCAATAAGGACAATATTTGTAAATATAGCGCGGAATGGGCGAAAAGCACCAAGGGGAAATTGACTAAACCATTACCACAATGTGGATGGTTCTCCAAGAATGTGCAGCAATCACTACTGACACACTTACAGGACACTTTTAAGGAGAAGAAGTTAGCCAACCACATGTCAATATATACGAGCTGTGGCGGATGTTTCAGGAGGGCGAGGGGGAAGTAGTGAGGTGTCAAAGGATGCTGAACCAACAGGAGGCACTGGGACCAGCACCCCCATCCTCCGCTCCTCCACCCTCTCATGCGAGCAAAAAAGCAGAGGACACAGATGATGAACAAGGGTTTTACCCACTGTGGGAGTTAAAAGCAGCTGAGGGGTATTCAAATTAGCAAGGGGGGTCCTGGGAGTCCCTCTGCCAGCCAAAAGTCCCGGTTACGAGAGACTTACCCAGATTCTTTAGCTCACTATCTTTTACAAAGGAGAACTATCCAAAACATATCAGTCTTTGTCCTGCCCTCGGCAGTCCAGCACCGAAATGCTAGGCAATTCTCCTCTGAACAAGAGTACCAACAGTAACACCAGACATGTGTTTCGGTCTGGTTGGACCTCATCAGTAGGGTGGAGCTGTACCTCGCTTAGAATAGTGAGCAAGGGATCCACGCCTGGATTCTCCGAGTAACTTTGTGTGAGACCCAAAGTTACTTAAATTATGCAAATTGACAAGGGGGGTCCTGGGAGTACCTCTGCCAGACATTAGTCCTGGTTACAAGAGACTTACCCAGATTCTTTAGCTCACTATCTTTCACAGAGGAGAAAATGCAAAACATATCAGTCTTTGTCCTGCCCTGGGGCAGTCCAGCACCGAAATGCTAGGCAATTCTCCTCTGAACAAAAGTACCAACATCAACCCCAGACACGTGTTTCGGTCTGGTTGGACCTCATCAGTAGGGTGGAGCTGTGCCTCTCTAAGAATGGTGAGCAAGGGTATTTAAACCCAGTATTTCAACCACCACCATGTAACAAGGAGGAGGGGGAGAAAGGAATCGGGCAAACAATCAGTGAAAAGGGAACAAGCAGTGAGGTGCCGAAAGGCACGAAGGAGGGGCTAGATGGCATAGCCACCAACGAGTGGGTGGGGGGACAGATTCTCCTAAAGCTAGAAGGGAAGACAACAGCAGAGGCAGCATGGCGAACAAGGACATGGAAGGCCTTAAGGGGAGCAGAAAAGCAAAGGACTGGGCAGAAATAATGGAGGAAGTAGACAGAAGATAGAGGTAAGCAGAGGAGAGACGTGAGAGAGCGTGTGCAGAGACAGACAAAAGGAGGAAGAGAAAGAGTAGGAGCAGTGGAAGAGGAGGAGGAAGGAGCAAGACACGATTGAGAGATGAAGGGAAGCAGATGAGAAGGCAAAGCCAAGTGTGAGTGAACAGGGAATGGAGGAAGTGGCAGATAGAGCGGCTCATGGGAGAGCGCAATCAGAAGGAGGAGGAGGAGCACATTATCACAGACATAAGGGCCCGATGGGCAATGGGCCCAGGAGACAGCAAAGGTGGAGACGGTAGGCGAGCAGAGCCAGGCATCACAACCATGCTGAACAGGACCGCTACAGTAGCAGACAGAATGGGTATGGGGGTCGCATGGTGAGAGGGGTGACATATAATTGATTGACTCTAGAGGGAAGCCCGGGGAAGACACAACCTCTAGGACACTGAGCTTCGTAGAATATGTTTGTATTGATATGGAAACTGACATGGAACAGGACACAGGGGAAAGTGGGGATGAGGAAAGAAGGCGATCTAAGCACAGGTCTCCGGGGACAGCACAGAGAGAAGCGTGCCATGGGAAGGAGAAAGGGATGCAGAGATGTCTAAGGATGACAGGGATGATTGGACGCCATGGACCAGAGACGCATCATACAACTCTGATAAACCTGCTCCCATACCTTGAGAGACTAGGGGATCTTCCAGGACAAAGGAAGGGGGAGATCGTCATAGCATGTACTGACACTAAGAATACTGGGGGATTGGATAGATGCACGCGACTGACACAAGGACCGAATGGGAAGATAGGGTTCACACAGCTGCCCCTGTTGGAAAAAGGAAGGGGGCGACCGCAATATATACCATGGAAACACATCGACAAGCAAAACTTGAGGTGTAGGCTACCCTTGTTAACCGTGGGTGCAGGGAAATGGATATACAAAAAGGAAAGAATTACAGTGGGACAGAAAATTAGCAATGGAGAATGTAAAGGGACTTCTAGTGGCAATCCTCGTGGAGGCAGCAGATGACATATGAAGAAGGGAAGGGTACACAGGAGTAAACACCCAGGACACAGCACACAACGGTTTGCCATTTGCAAATTGTCAAGCAGCCGTATGGAAAGCTCTAAGGACACACTACCTAGACATGTCAGACATTAGTGCATTATGGCACACAAGATGGGGGAAGATGAAGACCCCTTACACTACATTCAGAGGATTCAAGAGCTTTGGCACCTTCAAACGCGAGAACTCATAGGACAAAACGGTAGCATTATTTTACCACATATTGTGCCAAGGCTTACCAGAACTGGTACAGAAGCAGCTTAAGAAATTAGTAGGCATGAAGGCGAAACCTTGGCCAGAGATACCGCTTATGGTAGAACACCATTGTAGGTTATTGCAAGAAAATGTGAGGAAAAAGTGTGAGGAAAGAAAGTAAGAGGAAGCACAGTTAGTTCAGAGGAAGTTGTCTAAATATGCCATGGAAGGGGCAGTACTGACAAGCATGGGAGGACAGGGGACACTGCAGCCACAATACGCACCGCCACCTGTAAGGGGAGGATTCATGGGGTGGGGGAATGTGCAGCACGGGTTTCGAGGAAGAGGGGGACCCGAGAAGATGCAGGTACGGTCCACAGATACATCACAACCAAGGGGGATCCCAGGGAGGTTTTGATACTAGCAGCAGCTGCAGCATGCTCCAGGGTAGAGTTTTTTGGGGGTTTCCAAGAGCATGAGAAGGAAGCACCACAGTGCTCGGGGTGCAGGCAGATAGGGTACATTTTTCGAGATTATGCAGAAGCAGGGGGGGGTGGCACAGCATGGGGGATGCAATACCAGCCAGCATACCAAGGGGAACAAGATGCCAGCATACCAAGGTGAACAAGATGAGTATTACACACAGAATGAAGCACAAAAACAAGGACCAGAACTGAGCACATACACGCAGCCACACCTGCCAACGACACTGACCCCACAGATGCAAGCATCTTTACTGCAGTATTTGCAATCACTACAGATGCCCCAGACTCAAGGTAACACAAAGCGTACGTACGTGGCACAGCAGGTGCCGCAGACACAGAATAGCATACAATGAAATGACGGGACAGTGGCACGCACAGACTTCATAGCAATAGCTCCCAATAGGAACCTGACAGGGGTCACCATGATAAGGAGCAATCCATTTTCGTGGAATGGGATGTCCTTATAACCTCAATAGGACAGCCCACAGACGTACTTGGTGTGTTCTATCCTGTTGATCACACGCAACCCTGTGGAAGAACCACACATTGGGGTGACGATAGGTCACAAAAATGTTTCATTTCTTGTAGACACACGGGTGACTAAATCCTGCATCTGGGAGGGGAGATATGGGTTGTCAGGCGATACCATGAATACTGAAGGATTTTCTAGGGATACGGAAGCGGTTCCTTTCACAGATAATAGGTCACTTTCTATAGGGGAACATGATCTATCCTTGCCCCTACTTCACTCTTGACAGACACCTGTAAACATACTGGGGACAGACATTATGAGCAGACTTAACATGAATGATTTAATTCCCGGACAAAAGGACTGTCTTCTCCACACCAGGGATACATTTTCTCAATGTACTAGAAATCATTGAAGCCTACTGTGGACGAAGGGTACAGAGCGGGATGCCAGTGTATGAGGAGCTATTCCTAAATGGGACCCAAGGGAAGATGTGGCGCATTCCAAATGAGTACTTGTTCAGACCACAGATACCATTTGATAAGGCGGAAGGGATGATAGTGACACTAGAATTAGAGGAAGTGATTCTGAGAGATGAGTGGATAGCAGTGCATGGGATACTTGATACGGGACAACCATGGTGAGCAGTGATCACTGTAGCTGAAGGATACATGTTGACCACAGTGAAAGATGAAGAACTATTCCGGGACAACAGATCAGACCATGAGATGGTGTTCGAAATGAGTGTCACATATTGGGTGAAGATACATTACAGAGAGGTACCACAGAGAATGGTGATGGTGCTGACTGCACCACCAACCATTTTCGAGGAGGATCTGGCCAAGGTACCCAGCATCTTATGAACCACTAGCCCCTATGATGTGGGGCTTTTGAAGAGGATGGGAGTGGTTAAGGTCAAGCTGAAGCCAGGAGTGATTTTACCCCCAGTTAAACAATATCCACTCAAAAAGGGAGGCAAAGTAGGGCATCTATGAGACAATTGTAGCATTAGCAAAGCATGGCATCCTAGTGCCTTCGGAATCAACACACAACACGACTGTGCACCCCATCAGGAAAGCAACAGGGGGGCAGTGGCATTTTATACAGGACATGCACCTGCCTAATCATATTGTAGAAGCAGAATATCCTTCGGTTCGAATCCAGGGACAATTTTGTGCAGCATTTGAGCGGAAGCTGCCTGTTTCACGGTCATAGACTTGAAGAATGCTTTCTTCTCAATACCACTACACTCAGACTACCAAGACTTATTTTCTATATAGAAATAAAAAGTGGAAACATACAAGACTTCCTCAAAGCTACAGTGAATCACCCTCCATATTCAATAGGGTCCTCCAGATGGACCTAGGCAATGTACAGATGAAGAGCAGTCATACAGTCATACAGTACGTAGATGACATATTGATCTGCATCACGACTGAAGAGCAGTGTAGAAATGACTCAGTGCGCATGCTGACAGTGTTAGCTGACAAGGGATACATGGTGAACAAGGCCAAATTACAGTACTGTCAGAAAGAAGTGCTATACATTGAACAGATGATCTCGGCAAAATCGCCGACAGGTGACGCCAGAGAGGGTGGAGGCAATACGCAGGACAGCCAAACCCACAACAATTAGAGAAATGCAGCAGTTCTTTGGGTTTTGCAATTACTGCAGGGCATGGGTCTTTGACTACATCACTTACACCAGACCTCTACTGAGTGCACTCAAGGAAGCACAAAAAGGGGCAAGATCATATGATGGACAACAGAAATGACTGAGGCATTTAATGAGCTGAGGGAATCAATATCCACAGCTCCATTGTTAGGGATCCCAGACTATAAAAAGGAATTATTTTTGTTTTCACCCTCCGATGGGGTACTGGTGACAGCAGTCCTGACCCAGAAGATAAGCTAACGCTTTACTCAGGTTAAGCCTTCATGACATCCACAATACATTGAGGACTGTCACAATGGATGAGGAGGGGTTTCAGGCAGGCTGATGGATCACCAGTGCAGCATGCAGCATGCACTCTTATTAGGCATACTAGTGGACATCATACATCATCCTGAGCAACTAGCAATAGCCAAGCACACACACAAGGGGAGGGCCCTATTTGAAGGGAGGATGATGCAGCAGACACAGAAGCAAAATGTGCTGCACATTTTGGAGAGCTCCTGGAAATGGAGGCCCCATCACATGCCTGCGACTATGCAAGAACAATGATACTCCAGGAGGGTTACAGTCGATGTATGCCCATTCTCTCTGTGGATTGAGGCTGGTCCCTGTTCTCATCCTGATGCCCTCAGAGCGACAACATTTCTAGTCTGGGAAGTGTTCCCACAATGGGTGTGTGTGAGGTCCTGCAGTCTGACAACGGGCCATACTTCACCAACGAGATGTTCCAACACATCAGAATGGTGCTGGGCATCCAATACAAATTCTCCTGTGCTTATCACCCGCAAGAAAATGGGATGAGTGAACAGTTCAATGGCCTTTTGAAGGAATCCATAGCCAATACTAAAAGAGTACAGATTTGGCTACATTGTCTTCCTCTAGCCCTGTTCGCATTGTGCAATAAGCCCGAGTATGACCACCATTTAACCCCACACAAGGTGGTGACAGAACAGCGCATGCAACTTCCCCTGGCTCTTCCCACTCAGGTGATCAAAGATGCGCAAGGTACTCCAAATGTTTTGGGTCAAGAAATGTATGATTATCTTACTCCTTTGATTGCTAGTACGTCTTTTGTTTCTTGCCAAATACACCAACACCAGGGAGGCCCTGAAGCTGACGGGGGAAGCAACAGTGCCAACAACAGAGAAGACTTTCTTAAACAGCCACCTGTATTCCCTGGGGACAGTGTTCTCCTCTGCAATTTCACTTGGCGTTGGGATGCACCCAGATTTACGGGCCCCCACATTGTAGAGGCAGTGATTGAGAGAGCAGTAAGGCTCGAGGGTAAAACAGTCTGGACTCACATCAATGACATCTAGCCCTACAAAGCTGTGGCCTCACCTGGCAACGAGATCGACAAGGCCAATGATCATCTGCACAAAGAGCAAAGAGATCATTTGGAACCAGCAATGCCGAGTAAGGGACACAAATGGTTACTCACTCATGGAGAGCAGAGTTAGGGCAAGGACTCCCTACACATCCATTAGTTTTCTCTCTACATACATTCTTTGTGAACGTGTGACTGTTTTATAGCATAATGGTTTGTGCTACCCAGCGATTCACAACCTGATACTTTCCAAAGCCAATTTGTCCACTTCATTAGACAGTCCAACAGATTCCGAGCATGTCCTCCTAGTGTGTAGTACCATGTTTTATAGCATATCTGGGCCAAGCTTACCCACAACTCGAATGAGGAAACCCATCTGTCCTCACAGTACTCAGAGATCCTAGAATTGGAACTGTGTGGGAACAGCTATGTATCTTTGCAATGACCAACTACATGATCCATAGGGCTTAAAACTAATACAACACTAATCTATTAATGCAGTTTTTGAACATTTCGGGCAGGAAACTCATATCTTCAAGCTGCACAAGGATCCAGCAGCACAGGTAAATGGGAGAAATAATTAAAAATATGCTTATTTTGTTGTGTCTTTTATTCCCAAGTGGGGTCCTTGCATTTATCGTTTGGCAAATATCGTTGTACCTTGTAAAACCTCTTTATCCTCTAATAACATTATCCCAACCCCCTCAGGTGGAACCACAATGTTAGGTGGACAGGAGAGCACTGTGAGCACAAGAAGGAGAGGTAAGCGCAGTGCTGATACAGACAAGGGGGAGGGTGTGGACATTCCCCTATGAAGACAGTGACATAAAGACTCTTGACATGATGAACAATTACTGGCAGTTAGACCAATCTATACAATACATAACTGATGGCCCACAGAAAGGTGAGAAAAAAACAATAACACTGAAGAAACTTCCCTGCCCGAAGAAGGGGGTGAAAGAAATAGCAGGAGAACCAGGATGTTGGGACAGACCACAGATGCTCATGTATGGCCAAATATACACAGAGGAAGGATGGAGAGATGGAGTAGTAGGAAGCAAAGCACACACCCTAGTACAATCACCAGTGAACAAAGTACAAGGAGAAAATGACAAGTGCCTGAAAGAATGGGATGCAAGTACAAAATTGCTCATGGCGGTAGACAATGAAGCTGGACCAATGCACATAAAACCTCTGAAGAAACAAACATTATGCTACAAGAATGAAGGAGAAGTGGGGGTTGGAGATAACAATGAATGTTGGTAAACATAAAAGCATCCAGCAATGAAGGTTGGCACAGCAGTACTGATGGACCACTACTAGACATGTGGGTCCAATGCATACAAGAAGCTGACACCCAACTGGGGAGGAGTTTTCTCGTTGCTGCACAACAATATGCCATCACTGGTAGTGCCTGACAAGGACATAAAACAGATGACTTCTCGAGGATGGATACAAACACAAGAAAGAAGAGTTCTGTGGCAGTAAAAGAAAAGGGAAGAAAGAAACGGTCTGTGGAATTGAGTAAAGAGAGGAAACTACTTCTCATCAGAATCAGAAGCATCCCTAGATTATGTAGCACCAGAGCATAGGTTATTCAGCAGGACAGAAATGTTTTTCATGTCAGTGGTTCCAGCAGTTCAGACATACACAAACGTGAAATGGCTGCAAATAACCCGATGGTAGTTGATGCTGACAATAAACTTTACAGTAAATGGTTTTAATGCAATAAAAGAATAGCTCCGAGCAGTAAGGTTGATGGCTCTCCAGAACCGATATGTTCTAGTCTACGACCCTGCAACAGTAATAGATAGTTTTCTGGGGACGAGCAGGTCAGCCACCTGACATGCGACGGCCAGTAGAACAAGTGGTATATGGGCTAACCATAGGTGATACCACTCCCAGCACCCAATCAGTCGGGGAGATAGGTATTTGAGAGAGGGCCCAGGTAATGACGCCATTTGAGGTCAAAACTGTGGAGCATGTCTTGAGAAGCCGAGGAAGTACTGGAGAATTGTGATTGTCCTGTATAATCCCTGTCAGATTTTTGTAATAAACAACAGCTGGGCTTGCCCTTGACTGATTCCTCCATTATTCTGGGGATAGGGTTGTTGGGCCCTCGGGAGTCTATTCCCCAGACCTCTGGTATACCTGGTTTTCTCCCCAACACTATAGACTTTTTAGGCATTAGAATTACAATTGATGCAAAAGGTGTGCACACCACAAACAGAAATCCAACAGGAGAACTATGTTCTTTTCACCACTAGCTGCCATAGAAAGACCGTCATACAGAACATACCCAAGGGGGAATTAATTTGGGCAAAAGAAATTGTAACAACCCAGCATACCAAGCAGAGTGCACACTTCTGAGAGAAAGATTCACCAGCAGAGGATACCAAGACAAGAGAATTGAAACTGCAATAAATACTCCCACATCTACTATTAGGGACACACTCCTTACACCTAAAGTGAAGGCCAAACCAAGAGATTTAGCAATACGATAAGCCACTCAGTTCCACCAAGACAGCTATAAACTGCAGAAAATCCTGAATAAAAATGGGCACTTGCTAGCTTTAGATCAAGACATCCACAAATGGATCCCAGCAAGACCAGAATTATCTTTCACAAAAGCACCTAACTTAAGAACAATACTCAGCCCTTCATACATGACACCAATACAACCGGCAAGCCAAAACTGTCTCACAGCCTCAAAAGTATCTGTCTTCCACAAAGGTGGTACCTGTTCCATGTGCCCACATGCACTAAATGCCAATCCTGTCACCTTCAATGACACCCACTGTCACTGGATCGAGCAATTCATCAACTGAAGATCAGAATGTGTTGTCTATGTCATTATTTTTGTGTGCAAGCTCAAGTACGTTGGAAGTACCATCAAGGAATTAAGGACAATAATCCAAGAATATCTCAGCCTCTATGATCCCAGGACGAAAGATACCCTCTGGCTGCACACAGTCATCAGAGTCATCAGCTGGACAACATGAATGACAACCACTTCATCCAATTCATCGGTCTTGAAACAGTGAAATGGGACACAAGAGGAGGGGATGGCAAGACTTTACCAAAGAGAAGCAAGACTAACAAGCAAATATAGATGTGTTAGCAAGGTTTCAATAATGAAAGTAAACGGAATGTTTTCTTGGGAAATATGATGTATCTTTCCTTTTGTCACAACAATGCAACTCTTTGCATACCAACCCCACCTTCAATCACCAGATCTGGAACGCCACAGAATCAATTCTGTAGGCCAGGGACCCACATCTTGGCATACGCATACACCAGTTAACAGGATATTTTTATATGTTTTCTATTCTCAGGCTTCTCCCAGCCCGCATGTAAGTATAGCTCAGCACCACCCCACCATCTCACATATACTGCGCCGCAAACATTTTGGCAGGGCACAGACACATCTTCAGTCAAATCCAGGGACCCTCACTGTACACATTGCAAATACACATTGTCATGCCTGTATCTCAGCCCCCGAGTCCAAAAGGTCTTGCAAACAAGACTAGCTTTAAAATTACAACACACTGAACTCGTGACAACATGCTGAATGCATGGCTCAACCGAGCACCCCTTTGCACCGTACTAATCCTTCCATGTATAGGTTCTTTAGGGTGGGATTTCGGCACCAACCCCTCCCCTCTTCTACAGAACCCTTATCCAAGGCCATGACTAAGCACTTGCAAGAATCAAAGGCCTCCCAAGCCACAACCCCCACCTAGGCTACCTAGTTCCCATGGGCCCCCGCCAGGCCCATCTGCTCCACTGGTTATGCCAAGACACCCCCAGTAATTGGGACTCGGCATTCATCAGTGTTGAGTGTACCACACTGTCTATCAGCAGCTAACTCACTGAAGCCACCCTTTAAACTAGCGCCATAACCTGGCTGCACCAGGCCAGGCACTTCCCAGCATGCTTAAACCATTTAATACCCAGCACTATTGTTCCGAGAATTGTACATTTTTAACTAATCACACTACCAGTGTGACCCCAATGGTACCTAACATTATATCATCTTTCTCTACCCCGCAGGTTACTCAACAAGAGCGCTTACTCAAGAGCTCAATACCTAAACACCACTCTCATGCATATACCACCGGTAAGGAACCATATACTCATGTAACATATCTTCCGTGGTAATACATGGCCCACTAACCATACCATCAACAACTAATGCACATTATTTATTTTCCTTGCTCTTCTTCTCCCCAGTGTTTAATTTGACATGTATTACTTTCACATCTATGTTTTCGAGCATGTTTTCAACCATGTCACCACATCCTTTAATTCTCAAATGTATAAACTCCAACCCATCCAACACAACTGTTGCACTGAATGCCATACAATTGCAATGTAATCAAACTGTATGCCATGTGCATACAAATGAATGTTACTACATCACATCTGTGTACCAATATGATACAATACAATGGAACCAAACACTGTGAATAGGGGTCAGCGCACACTCTACTCACCTTGGTTCTCACTACTCAGGTGTTTGTTCACAACCAACAATGAACACTATTGCACATCATGAATACTCACTACTGACTTGAAAAAGACCCATGTCGGGGCGAAAACATGTCAGCTTGAAGTGTGTAATTAAATCACTTTTATCTATAAAAACAAGTGACAAGATTTTTCATTTATTTGTTGATAAACCACCTAAACTATACAAGCTACATTATCAGTGACCTAGCGCCTGGGTGATCCTGGTTCTTCCAGAAACCTACCATGAAGTTGAACATAGGCGTACTTGCTGCATGAATCACAGACTACTTTGGTGTACCAAATTTATGGGCGATCAATAAACACATCAAATGCAAACTGTGTCATCATTTAAAGCTGTCACTTTAATCCTTTTCAATATTTTAAGATATGTCTTGGAGCAGCTTGGATGTCAAGATCGATGTTCCCCACAAAGCATACTTTTATTGTTGCTGATAACAATGTTTCCAATGTGTATTACTGGCCACCCCTGCACACTTTTTCTCACTCTGATATGTTCTCTCTCTGATCTTGGCTCACACAACACCCTCTGACTGTAAGATCACCTGATTTAAAAGTTAAAAAATGTTCTTATTGCAAATTGCACAGGGAATGCACTATATGCATTGTGCAGAGCACCCCAAAATAATATTCTTAAGAATTCTATTGGCCACCCTTAATTTCCAATTCATTACTTCTGACTACTGAGATGATGTCCTTGTGACTATTGCTGACCTTAAGAAAATAATGTTATTAAAATGAATGTGGTTCCTTGATACGATTTCTTTTTCTGGACATTTGTAAAAGTAGTACTGGTATTGGTGCCCACACACTTTATTATGAATAACGGTGCCCAGGCCAGAGTAGAGTCACTACAACCATTACATACCAGAAATATGATCTAAAAAATGGAATTCGAATAATCTCTAAATGTTACACATTTGAAATTGGTGTAATGGTTTAAATAGATGGTTGGATCACAAGACAAGTGAAACTGTCACCTGCTTAACTGCTTTGTAGAGCTGGTAGTAGAATAGCATAGCATTCTCCGCTTGGCCTTACTTGGTACAGTGCTTTTACATGGTTTTGATATTAGAACCAGTGCAAGTGACAGCAATCCGTTATGTATGATGCCAGTCTGATTTTCCAGATAGTGCGGACCCATTTCCTTAAAGTGCACTAAGAGCTTAAGCCAATCCATGCTTCTGCTTGTTGTGGTTTTTATGCATCCAAAATTCTTCAATATTACTGAAGGCCCATTTTTATAATGCTACATGTACTTTCACAATTGGTGCACTTATACATTTGAAGTCGTTGTTGCTTCATGCGCGCACAGAAACTTGAACTAGAATGGAGGAAAGAATGGAGGAAAAACTACGACCAGGCAAAAATCATAAACTATCAAAAACAAATCTGAGCATAGAAAACGAAAATTCTCAAAGCCAAAAAGAAATAGTACAACCACCGAATCACAATAGCAACCAGCACCCAAAAATAACTATTCAACATCATAAATGAGATGAGAAAACCACCTGGATGCAACAAAACACTTGTACCTTCACATAAACTATGCAACAACCTTGCAGATTACTTCTACAATAAAATCACTGAAATACATGGGATTATACAAAGCAGATCAATCGACCAGACCGCGCACCATGCCCCACCAACCCTGGAACCACAGAATAACCTGCAAAGCTTCACACATATATCAGTAGAGAGATTCATCAAGCTGGTGAAACTTAGCAATAAAGCAGGTTCACCAATGGACCTCTACCCACCAGACATCTATGAATCAATCCTCACACAAGGCACACATCTGGAATGCCACAGAAACCTCCTCAACCATTCGCTCTCAATGTGGTGAGTTCCACGGTTTTTCAGATCTGCGTACATAAAACCACTCCTCAAGGATACTATGGGCAATGTGGAAGACCTCTCTTACTACAGACCGATATCAAACATTCCCTATCCAGCAAAACTGCTAGAAACATATGTCTACGAACCAACACTGTAACATGTAGAAATACACCAACTTCTGGACCAGGCACAAGTCGGCTTCAGACATAAGAGAGAGACCGAGATGGCACTTCTCTCTATCTGGGATGACCTAAAGACTAACGCAGACTCCAACACAAACTCTGCACTGATACTACTTGACCTCTCCATAGTGTCCGGCATAGTCAACCACAACACCCTAATCAAAATTCTGGAAGAAATAGGGATCACCGAAACGGTGCTACTCTGGATTAAATTGTTCCTACCTGAATGAACAGAAACAGTACGGATGAAACTATTCAAAACAGCACCAGGGGACACCGCTTTGTGGGGTACCACAAGGATCCTCTCTATCCCCACTCCTATTCAACATCTACTTAACCCAACTAATCAACCTCATCAAATGGAATGGCCTCACCTGCTACGACTACGCAGATGTCAACCAAATCATCCACAAAATCAAAGAGGTACAAGAGGAGAACACAATGCTGGTAGACTGTCTGAAAGAACTCTATGATTGGATGAACACAAACAGCCTCAAACTCAACCTGGGCAAGAAAGAAATCATGATCATATCCAAAAACCAGGAAAGCAAACAATACATCTGATGGCCAACAGAACTAGGAACGGTGCCCACACCATCAAACATAGTCAAAAACCTTTTAATCCTAATGGACAACGAGCTAACACTAGAACCGCAAGTAAATGCAATAATCAAGAAATGCTACTTCCACCTACACACAATCAAAATGATCCTACCATTCCTCTCCTTTACAAAAAAAACACTAGCCATCATTTCCCTCATCATGTCCAGGACAGATTACGCCAACAGCCTATCCCTGGGAAGGCCGGATTATCTACTACAGAAACTGCAACATAGACAGAACGCTGCAGCCAGACTTCTCCTCAAACTCTAACAAAGAGACCACATCACTCCTGCGCTAAAAATGCTACACTGGCTGACAGACAAAAAACGAATCACATTCAAAACAATGTGCCTAACGCACAGAGCAATCCACGGCCAAGGAGCAGAATTACTACAAAAGAGAATCACCATTTACCAGCCAACCAGAACACTCAGATCCAGCATACACCTGGAACCTAAACCGTATATAAGGAAAAAACCTGGTGGATCAACATTTTCATACCTAGCCACATAAATGTGGAACTCCCCCTCGAGAGAAATACAAAATATGAAGGACCATCAAAAATTCAGAAAACTCCTAAAAACCTGGCTGTTCAACTGAAAACCAGATGAAAACAAATGACCAGCACCCAAACACCTCAAAATGAACACACATGTCGCAAGACACAGGACCAAAGTGTATCACGACAAGTGCAGGGACGTGGAGAGACTTCTGAGTGGGAGAGAGACCCGGGTCCCCGTGTATTGCCTTAACCGGAGCGTGGTCGGTTGAAACACAGACAGAGGGGATAAGATTTGAAGGGGGAAGAGCGGCGACCGAAGAGAAAAAACACGGAAATCAGGTAGCTCAATGGCACAGGGAAGAGGTCCTACTGACCCTCCCCCTCTGCTCCCCTCAAGGGGCCCAGGAAGGTGATGGCGGGAACACACCGGGATATGGCAGGGGCCCAAGTGGTGTAGAAATCCATTATCCAGGACCCAGTGTAGAGGGGTATGGGGTGGAGGAGGCATCACCACTAAAAAGCCCTGCAGACAACCCACAACCCTACACAGAATATATTTAGGCACATCGCAAAGCACAACACTAGCAGGGATGCATATAATAGGTGACCAAAACAGAGGAGGTACGATGGAGAGCCACCATTAACCAACCCACTAAAAATCTCATCCCTCTGCTTACACCTCTCAAATTCTAAACATAATACAACCATACCTATATTGCATAACAAACTGCACACACTTCACTTCACCACAACAGAGACCACACATGGCCTCACACAACAGCACATGACAACTACTGACTGAGAAAATCACACCTACGCTCATGAACGGTGTAAAAAGAAACTGAAGCTACCAACAGCACATCAGAGCTCTCGTGCACTTTTTCCCACTCAATCCTACTAACTAATCCTACCCTCTTGCTTTTCAGATCCGGCAGAGCACCAAGGGACCACTCCAGTGGTGATAGTGCACAGTATAAATATCCTTTAACATAACATAACACTGACAATTCCAGTGTGTAGCTTGGCTCTTTTACTGCTGCTTCTGAACATGTAAGCCACTATCTGCTTTGCCTCTGATTATGCCAAAGGTGTTGTATCTGAACTTTCTCCATTGCTCTGTTTCACATGGCTCACACGATTAGCTCTCTTTCCCTTGATCAGTATTTTCTTGTCTAAAGCCCATAATCTTATGTTTGCTCCATTCTATACCTTTTTGGTTCCTGTTTTTCAAGCCTGTCCGTCCCCAACTTATTCCCCATCCTGCTTCAGTTTTATGTATTCCTGGCTTGTGCGCCCACCTCTATTCTCGCCATCTGCACACCCATTGGGCAGTATATTCTGCAACAGCACAACACTCCCAGGTCTTTACTCACCTGTTTTCCTGCATTCTTATATCCTGGGCCCTGCGATTCTACTGTACTCTATGTTATCCCGAGCTTCCACCTGTTGGTGCCTTTTCGTCCACTATCTATGTAGAGTACATCATTTATAATATCTACTCCCATACCCCTCAACACATTTATTATGGTTGATTAAAGGGTCAATACAACTAGGAGATGTTATTATTGGTCCTGGCTCTCCTAAGCACCCATTATCTCTCTCTATATATAAAGCAGAACATCTGTTAGTTTGTTCCTTATACAATTCCACACCGTTCCACCAATCTGTACCAAATTTAGCAACGTTACCTTTTAGGACCCTATGGACATTGCTGACTAAATGTCTTTTGGACACCCCACCTCTTTCCCTGGATTTCAGCCCCTTCACACATGAGATGGTTGCCTGAACACATCAATGAGGTCGTGGAAGGACTGGAAAAAGCACATTTTAAGCGTCTCAACGTGAGGCACAGAACTCAAAGGCTTGAAAACCACATTTCAAGGCCCTAGGATGCACCGTTTCTGAGATATTTGCAGTGCAAGACACTGCACTGCACCAGATACATTTTAATTTGTTCTAATTTCTATGCTTTTCTCTTTTCAGATGCCTCCCAAAAAGTGAAAATCTATTGAACAAATGAATCCAAAATCAAAGACAGTGAGATAATTAAGGGCCTATCTCCCTACACCGTGCGGTGTAGGGTATTTTTTGCTAGTCGTTTTTATTACTGAAAATCTGACCTGTGCTTATTTTGACTCGTTTTGTCGGGTGTCAGTGAATGGATGGAGAGCTCATTCAAACTATAAGCATTGTTTGATTTTGACTTTTCGAATTACTCACAGTTTTGGATAATTCTGAATATAGTGTGCCTTTTCAATCTATAGAGAGCGTGTGATGCAAGCAGTGTGAAAGAAGGTCATGCAAGTTGTGTCAAAACAATCCAGCATGTCTGAGTAAATGAGTAGGTGCACCTAGTATACTTACATAGTATACTTTACAGGTTTATTGCTTTTCACCCTCAACCCCACACTAGTCTGCTTAGTTGATCGAACTATGGTGCCTGCATAAATATTGTTACAGTGTGTGATTATTCCGCAAGGGCTTACTGCAGAAAAGAGGCACCCCCTCAATTGCCTTCAATTCATTCTGAATATATCGCCTGATGCTTTTTCATCTCACTAATTGTGTAGCATCTCATGCCAGCTAATTTCTATTTTCTATTTCTCTTCCCAAAACATTCACCTTTACCTCACTCTCACATGGACGCATTCCACTGTAATTCATTCTCCAGCATTTGTCTCTCTTTTGCCTCTTTCTCTTTCCCTCTCAGCCACGTTTTGGAATGTGCTCTGCAGAGTTCTAGGGTACACCCTCCAGCCCCTCTGGTAAAGAGTATATGCTTAATTTAATGGAACAGAGTGCACACTAAGGTAAGCTCCCTTCCTTTCTCCACTAGAATGGTGAAATATGTGATGTATGGAGGAATTAATGTGACATTGATAATAATAGGTAGTGCCTCAATGTGCCATTACAGCCGGTGTACCATAGATACAGATTATATATATATATGTATATATATATATATATATATATATATACATTACATGGCCACGGTAGTGGCCATGTAGTTATGGTTAAGTTGCTGTTTCTATTGAAGAGCACCTTTTGGGCGGCTTATAACTTCGCTCTCCCTGGACGGATCCTCACCAAACTTTGAAGAATAAGTATTTGGGTCACTCTGAATTTTTTTGCAAAGTTTGGTGAGGATTTGTCCAGGGGAGGCAAAGTTAGTTATAGGGGGGGTCCCAAAACTTTTTTTTTTTCCCATAGACTGAATGGGAAAAAAATTGTGCTCGCGTCTGCAGCCCAAACCGCTGGAAGGATTTTCACAAAATTTGGACCAGGAGCAGCGGCTTGGTCCCGAAAGCGTGCTTTTGCAAATTTGGTGAAAATCCGTCCAGTATTTTTTTTTAAAATGACCAAAAAGTAGGTAAAAAAAATAGTGATATCTGTGTTCGGTCCGCGGACACACTTTCCTGTTCGCTCCGCAGACAGTGTCCTGATTGGCCAATTGGCTTGCGAGATGTTCGCAGACATGCAACGTGTTCGCTGATTGGACGGCGTGGAGCGTGAAGCGCGTCATATTTTTGGTAGCGCCCGCCATCTTGGATTTGCGGTCGTCCGCGGACAGCGCGGTGAAACTTTGTTCAAAATTTGTATTTAGTAGAGTGTGTTGGTGTGTAGGAGTGTTTGGGGAGGGTGGGAGTGTATGAGATAGGATGAAAGTTGTGTTTTTTATGTGTTAGACGTTCTTTTTGTGTTCGATTTGTCTGCGGACATCACGGGTGTTCTGAAATGTTCCAAATAAACTGAATGGGGGGTGTTCTGGGGACTCAATATGTGTCCGTTTTGTTCGCAAGCAAACTGAAACTGTTCTAAGAACACTCGCAGTGTCCTGAAATGTTCACAAATAAACAAAATGAGGGTGTCCTGAGGACGCTGTCCGTATTGTTCGTTGTCAAGATGAATATGTTCTAAGAACACTTGCGGTGTCCTGAAATGTTCGCAAATACACAAAATGGGGGTGTTCTGAAGACGTTGACGAACACTTGCTGTGTCCTGAAATGTTCGCAAATATGAATGGGGGTTGTGGCTGACAAGTTGAATGTGTTCTAAGAACACTTGCGGTGTCCTGAAATGTTCATAAATAAACAAAATGGGGGTGTCCTGAGCACGTTGTCCGTATTGTTCTCTGTGAAGTTGAATTTGTTCTAAGAACACTCGCAGTGTCCTGAAATGTTTGCAAATAAACAAGATGGTGGTGTTCTGAAGACGCTTCTAAGAACACTCGCGGTGTCCAGGGAATGTTCGTAGGGGGTGTCCTGAAGACTCTGTCTGTATTGTTCTATGTCAAGTTGAATGTGTTTCTAAGAACACTCCCGGTGTCCTGGAATGTTCGTAGGGGGTGTCCTGAATGCGTAGTCCGTATTGTACGCTGGCAAGTTGAATGTGTTCTAAGAACACTCGCAGTGTCCTGAAATGTTCGCAAATAAACAAAATGGGGGTGTCCTGAGGACGCTGTCTGTACTGTTCTCTGTCAAGTTGAATGTGTTCTAAGAACTCTTGCGTTGTTCTGAAATGTTCGTAGGGGGTGTCCTGAAGATGCTGTTCGTATTGTTCTCTGTCAAGTTGAATGTGTTCTTAGAACACTCATGGTGTCCTGAAATTTTCGCAAATAAACAAAATGGGGTTGTTCTGAGGACACTGTCCGTATTGTTCGTTGTCAAGTTGAATGTGTTCTAAGAACACTTGCGGTGTCCTGAAATGTTCGCAAATAAACAAGATGGTGGTGTTCTGAAGACGCTTCTAAGAACACTCGCGGTGTCCGGGGAATGTTCGTAGGGGGTGTCCTGAGGACGCTGTCCGTATTGTTCTCTGTCAAGTTGAATGTGTTCTAAGAACACTTGCGGTGTCCTGAAATGTTTGCAAATAAACAAAATGGGGGTGTTCTGAAGACGTTTCTAAGAACACTCGCGGTGTCCTGGAATGTTCGTAGGGGGTGTCCTGAAGGCGTAGTCCGTATTGTTCGCTGGCAAGTTGAATGTGTTCTAAGAACACTCGCAGTGTCCTGAAATGTTCGCAAATAAACAAAATGGGGGTGTCCTGAGGACACTGTCCGTATTGTTCGTTGTCAAGTTGAAAGTGTTCTAAGAACTATCGCGTTGTTCTGAAATGTTCGTAGGCTGTGTCCCGAAAACGCTGTCCGTATTGTTCGCTGGCAAGTTGAAAGTGTTCTAAGAACACTCATAATGTCCGCGGACATTAAAAGTTTCCATAGAAGACTCTATGCCCTGGCAACAACCACCGCAGCATATCACATTCATATTTGCTTATAACTTTGGGTGAAAAACAAATGTATAAGGAACAAAGGTATGAGATACTATGGATGTGATATGCTGCTATGGTTCTCCTTATTATTGTATACTTACTGTTTGGTCTAGTAACCGGAGTACATGTATTTCTTGTTAATTTCTGTGATAAAAGAAAATAGCATGTTAGTATTAGTATTTTGTAATGACTTATTACATTGTATAATCAATATACTTTTTTTTTGGACCCTCATATTTAGTAGATTACAAATCAGAGTATTGTGCAATTTGCTCAGTTTCTGTATTTGTTGCAAAAATCATTGCGTCTGTGGGAGAAAAAAAAATCCATGTTGGATTTAAAAAAAAACCTTTTTCTGTTATGCTACAGTTTATTTGTTTGTTTGTTTTCAGTGTTCACTTGTTGTTTCTGGCTAATGCTTTATACTTTGGCTTGTTGTATTTTTTTGGAGCAGTAACATATTATTTTTTTTTTTTGATATTATAAAATTTTGGAGCAGTTAGATACCAATTGGCATATTCTAACTGTCTATTTTTTTGATATATTTTAGTGGTATTGATTTATCTGTTTGAATATTGTTAAATTTTGGGACAGTTAGATACCAATTGGCGTATTCTAACTGTGTATTTTTGGGTCTAATTTAGTGGTATTCATTTATCTGATTAGTTGTTGTAGAATCTTTGAGCAGTGAGATAGCTTTTGGAGTATTCTAACAGTTTATATTTTTTTAACACAAGTTTACTTAGGGTTGAAATACAGTTTAGTTATCAAATTTTGGTTTTAAGAACATCAAATAAGAGTTTGTAAGATTTCCTGGTAATCTCTGCTTTAGAGTAATGGTACTATCATTACATTCAAACCATCCACATTTCTTTTTTATATATGCAGTGTAGTGCCCTGAATTGGTTGTGGCTCCTGTGTGGTAGATTATACCTATTGTTGTGAAGGTTTTCTTACCAAGTGATATTTGACCATGTGTGAATCCAGTCAGCTTTCAGTTGTTTTTGTTACCATCTGCATTGTAACGTAGAAGCATTAGTATTATGTATTTACTATGTGTTTGTATTACTAACGTGGAGTGATTATCTGAATTGAAGGTAGAGCATAATCTACCATGGTTTGCATTTTGTACAAGTCGCTGAAATGGAATGGATTCACAATTTGGTATTGATATATATATGAAGCGTTCATTGGGGATTTCTTCTTGTGTCACATTTTTGCAGAGAGTGCATGTATGTTTCCACATGTATGAAATCTGAAAGATTTCATTTATAGGTATGTTTTTGTTTTCCAGTACTTGTAGTAAGTACATTATAAATTCTTGTGGATCTTCCTGTGAATTTAGAGTGAATTTCACCATTCCAGCACAGTAGTCCAGTTGTTGTCTTATTCCATAAACACTATACGTGTTGTCAGGATTGTTTGCTGCATTTCTGTGAAGTACTAACATTTGCAAACACAATCGGTCTGTACTGTGTAAGTAAATGTTGTCAACAATTGGTGGTAATTGAAATAGAATATTCATTGCTACATTTGCGTAGCAACTTACACCAACTATATTTGAGAATTTAAATGGTCCAGGTAGTTCTGTATCTAACTGCTTTTTTTGTAGTTTGTCTTCCTTCTTTAAAGAAGTACCTGGTTTACTTTCCCTAATTGATTCTTTTTTGCTTGTGGTACTTGATGAAGTATTAGTTTCTTTTACTCTCTTTGGAGGATTTGCAGTGACATCCTGTTGCATTTCTGTTTGATTTATTTTTCTTTTATAACGTTTTACTTTTTGTGGAACAGAATATGTGTTTAGGTGGGCGTGTATAGTGAGCGAAGTCTATTGTATTCTAAAATGCAAGGAATATCAGCGTTTATTTTACTTTCATCAAAGTTGATTAGAAATAGACCGTCAAGTGTACGTAAGCGTGATAGTGCTACATAGCTCATGCCTTCTTTAAGACTGTGTTACCAATGTCTATCATTGCTTTGTCTAGGGTAAGACCTTGTGATTTATGAATCGTGACTGCGTATGCAAGAGTTAGAGAAAATTGTTCTCTGCGTACATACATATCTTTGAAGAGAAGGAATCTAGCTGTTGAGCGTGCTATCCTTTTTACTTCTGAAAGTTTGTCAAAGAGTATATTGACAAACTGAATTTTGTTGTGGCGTGGGTATGTTTGAAAGCCAACAACTGTACCCAGTGCTCCATTAACTAGTCCTTGGTCCACGTCAAGGTCACGTTTAAGCATTACTCTGCAATTTAAGGATAATTTTAATATCTTTTCTAAGCCTGCTGTGTTTGAGATTGATTTTTCTAAACTATTTAGTCTTGTTGTGGCTTGGTCACACATGGGTAGTGTCATACCATGTATATCTAGTTTGTCTGTGGCGCTAATTTCCATGATTGGTTGCATTTCTTTACTTAGCATGATTTCATTGAATTTGAAACAGCTTGCAATAGTTGGCATTAAGGCCATACAATTGACATTTTTGTGGGCTAATTGTTCCATAACATCTGTAGCACATGCATTATCGCCATGAAGTGCATTAATGTGCCGGGTTTTCAATATTGCTTCTGCTTCTTTAGAAAGTATACCAACTCTGATACTTTTTAAAATGTTGGCATAAGTGAGATCTGCAGATTGCCGCATGTTTTCTGTTAATTCTCTGTATTGGAAATGTTGCCAAAGGTTGACATTTCCAATGCTGCCAACAGTTTTACGGCAGAGTTTGTGTCCTAATGTTTTAAAAATAGGCTCACCTTTTACTGGTGTTAATTGAAGCAGATCTCCAAAAACAATAATGTGTTTTCCTGCAAAGAGCTCTTCATAGTCTGTTTTGAGTGCTTCTTGTAATCTGAGGTGAATCAAAGCTAACATCAGGTTGGAGACCATGCTCACTTCATCTATTAGTAGCGTTTTCATTTGTTTCAATACTCTGCGTAATTCCATTGCAGCTTCTGCAGAAAGTTTGTAATAGTCTAATTTGTTCTGGTGTTCTACTGGTAATACTAGTAATCGGTATAATGTAACACCACCTATGTTGTAGGCAGCTAAACCTGTGGGGGCAGTGACAACAGCTGACAGTTTGTTGTTTGTCAATCGTTGAAGGAACTTACTAATGATTTTGATTAGGAATGTTTTGCCAGAACCAGCTTCACCACTGACGTACAGTAGTATAGGTTTATAATTATGTCAGGAACATTCTTTATTTTCATGTTTTACACCATGTGCAATTTGTTTTGTTACTTCTTGAAAAATGCTACTTTGCTCATTGTTTAGTTTTGATTGAGTATAGTTAAGTCTTCCTTATCTTCATACACATGGTGTTTTCTACTTCTATCATAGCTAATTCTGCCTCATTTATTATTAGTGGTTCTCCCAGTGGTTCTTGGCTTCCTGTTACAGAAGGTTGACTACTGTCAGGAGTGTCCTTATCTAGTTGAGCTTGGAGTTCTTCTTCGTGTTGCTGTTCATTGTGCAACATTGTTTTGTACTGTGTAAAGTTTACATCAGTTCTAGTGCTTTCATTTGCTTTGAAAGCATCCTCATATGAGTCATAGTTATCTAGTAATTGTTCTTCTTTTCTCCATGGTTTGAAGAGTTGTAGCAGGGACATGTAATATACTTCTTTATGTTGAGGAGTCTTTAATGACAACTTGATATGATTAATAAAATTTGGTTTAGTGAGTTTAACTAAGCTGCCTTCACAGTTTGTCACTCTATATTTACCTTTTTTTTCATCAGGCTTCATATTATTTTTGTATGTGTAGTTTTGGGCTATGTGGTATAGACACATGTTTTCCAAAGTATTACTTCTGTTTGGGTAGTATGTGTCTAATAAATTGTTTTTTAAAATGTCTTGGCTGTTGGGATCATGTTTGGCTATTGTTTCTATATCTTCATATGATTTTAGAACTCTGTATCTAGATTTAGCTGGACCAAGACTTAGCCATACTATATTTTCAGATTTACCATACAATGCAGTACCAGTTAAACGATCAGCTGCTTCATATGATCCACATTTTCTATGGGTGAGCATTTTTATGCCCAAGCTGTATAATTTCTGAGATACTTTTTTATCTGATGACAGGTCATTCCAGAGGTCTTGGAGCTCTGTCTTTTCTGCTTTAGTTAAGTATGCTATGACATATTGTGCAACTGCAGTAGAATTGTCTGCAATGTACCGCATATCTATGTTTGCATTCCATAAGTGGGCAATGATTGCATTATAATCATTGATATATTTTTCTTCTTCTTTTCTTTTTATGTAATATGTATTTTTAGGTGACTTACCTTTAACACTATGTCTAACTGAAGACATGAGGTTGTTCACTTGACCTGTATTTGTAACTGGTCTAGGGAAACCAAATCGGCATTTGGTGTAGTATTTCCCTTTGTTTTTGTATTTGCGACGACAATATTTTCCACATTTGTGTCTTTGAAATTGTAAAATATGTGCATGAAGATCACTATTTGTGGCTTCTGATGGAATTTCACAAGTGACATATTTTTCAAAAAACTGTAAAACAGTGGCATCACTGTCTTGATCAAATTTAGGAGCATCTTTAATCCATAAAAGCATGTGGATATGTGGTGCTCCTCTGGCTTGGTATTCTTTTCTCCAAAAGAAGTGTTGCACTTCTCCAAAGGGAGGAACAGTTTTATTACAAATAAAATGTAGCATAGCAATGAAGCAATGGTGAAAATATCTTGAAACATTAACAGGATCCAAGGAACAAAGTTCTCCAGGTGTTAGTATATCTATGTTTGTTTTGTTTTTATTTGATATGCGTAGGAAATCATGTAAATCTTCCCATGCATATTCTGCACAACTTAATGTAACAAACCAAGTGGGTGGGCCAAGGTTTCTGATCATACAACGTACATCTCCATGACGTCGAAACCAGTACTCTTTAGTACCATGCATGTTTGCTAATAGATTTGTAATATTTGATGGTAAAAACTCATCCTTTTGTTGCACTTTTTCTAATAATTGTGTAGCTGTCATATTTTGAAAGTGTGATCCTGATTTTAATATGTGTGCAACTCCGTAACATAAAGTTGCTAGTTCACTTTCAAAGAGTAGGTGGAATATGTATTCCACATTTTGTCTAAATCTGGGATCTTCAGAATACATCCGTAATGAGCGGTATTCTGAAGCTGATATTTGAATAGGTCTATCATCATACCTTCCTTCTTTGCCAGTAGGAAAGAGCAGAGGAAAAGCGCGTGCTTCTATACTTTTTTCCCATATGCTGATTGGCGATCCTTTTGTTTGACGCATTTGGTAAGTTTCCAGTACATCTTCTACGGTGTCATTACAGTGCAAAGGATGAATTGTATAATGGTCTTAAGTATTTGATATTGTAGCAGGATCTAGTAGCTCAAATTGACCAACTTCTTGTGTTTCTTGAATTTCAGATGTATCTTTCAAGTTTTCTTCAATATTAATTTCTTTGTAATATTCATTATTCTCTTTAAGATATTGGAAGGCTTGTCTAACTTTATATAAATCTACCAGCTGTTGCCATATTTTTTTGTCTTTTGTAGGTACTCCATTTACTAAGATAATTAAAGATTGCTGCATTGGACGTTGCACTCCTAGAATATGCATATTTTCTTTTAGATCTAATGGTAAATAAACTACTTTTCCACGAATGCCTTTTACCAATTCAGAGGGAGGTAATTTTGCTTCTTTTGGTTGAAGGCGTATTATTGCTTGAAATGGGTGTACTGTTTGAATTATGATGATCTCATATAAATTAAGTTGTTGTAGGGGTTTTGGTACTGGGTATAATTCCAAATTATTTGTGATAGCACGTGAAGGAGTTTGGTTGTTGTCAAGTTTTGTAGTGCAGTAACTGCAAAGTATTAAGGGCTCAGTTATTTCGTATTTGTTTTCTGCTACACGGTAGAGAGCCAATTCAAACCATTTAGAATCTTCATTGTCTTCTATTTTGAATGATAGGTCTATAGTTTTTGTGTTACTTTTATAAAAAGTTCTACGGCAACATACACATACATGGTTTGGTACTTCAGCTGATGTACTTTTAAATTTTAGTATTTCTTTTTTGTATGTGTTTAACAAAAAGGTTGCCATGTGTAGAATTGTTGCTTAATTGGTTTAAAGCTATTTCATTCTGTAAATGGCATTCACTTCCAAAATATTTTTTCTGGATATAGTGAATTTCTTCAAGTAGGTCTTTTGCTGTACCATGTAGAAGGATGTTATTTAACTTTGCTAGTGCTAAAGCAGGACTTTTAGCATAGTACAGTTTATAGACTAGATTTCTTATAGTTGAATGATGTGTTGATGTCCTTTTGATATCATGGAAAGTGGTTTTACAAGTAGGTCCTGTAATGTAGGCCAATGAATGTCCTTGTAGTCCTGTGTACTTGCGCACTGGACAGGTATCCATATTTTGCAGTAATTTAATTTTGATTTTGTCTTTGCTTTTTACATATTTATTGAGGAATTGGCTAAAGATTTGAAACATTGTTTGGGAATGTTACACATTGACGTGCATGGCCATTTGTACACTAGACGTTCTGATTCAGTTGAATGGAGGGGTAATTCTAAGTTTTCAGGGCATCTTTTTGTAAGGAGTACTTCTTGTTCCATTATGGTATTATTCACTTTTTCATAACCTCGACCACTGCTATGCATGGCAATTGTATTTGTTTGCTTTTGTTTGTACGCTTCTTCATTAAAATATGGTTCTGTGCTCGTAGTGTGATTCTATTCACCTCCGCAGATACTTAAGAAGTTCTTTCTGTTGACATTTCGCTTATTGAGAAGTCTTTTTTGTAATTTAGTTATTAGTTTTGTTAGTGGTTTCATTTTGTTTAACAGTAAAATAAATAACTTCTTTTGAGAAGAATTGCACTGTCCATCAACGCTTCTAAGACTAATTTCCTACGATAGGTTTTAAGCATGGAACCTGATTTCTCTTCTGTTTTTATAAGATTTTGAAGGACTTTGTGACGGTACATTTTGGCTAAAATACTTTTCTTGGTATGCTTACTTTGCACTATATTAAAATTTGAAGAAGTAGTTTTATCTGTAGTGATAGCTGATTTTCTGTTAATTGTTTTTTGGTTTGTTTTCCATTTTGATAGAGGAGGCAAAGTTTTTGTACTTGAAACTTCTTGTGTTTCACTAAATGACTGTATTAGCTGTTTTGTTTCAACTTTTTTTTACAAATTCTGCTAGAGATGGATGCTTATGTTGGACACTTTTATTTTCATTTGCTCTACTTTTGCGTTGCTTTCTACAGACTTGACTTTTGGTAGGCATTCTTTAGGTTCTGTTGAAAAAATAAAGAAGATATGGATTGGGGTGTTCTGGAATGTATGTGTGCTGAGTGCATGAGTGTTTGAGTAAGATGATAAAGATGTATGTAATGGTGTAAGATTGTGCATTGGGAACTACAACTAGTAGGGATAGGTATTCTTGAATTTATGTGTTACTAAACTGGGGTTCAGATGACAAAAAAAGTAAGCTAGTGGTGTGGAAAAGTACAAATAGTAAATCTAATGTATACAATTAAAACATTTGTTTGTTCTATAATATGAAAATCGTAGCGGTTCAGTTGGGTAATTTGTGTGTCCAAAAATAGGAATTTGTGGGCCATTCTGGCTGTAAATCGCTGTTTAAGACATGGAGATTTTTGGACAAAATGGCACACAATCTCTATTTTTAGGCACCGAAATAGCTTGTATTAACGTTATAGTATGTTTGATTAATAATACAAATATTATGGTGATATTCTACTTACTTTTTTCTTAAATTAACAGGTAACTTCTTAGTTCTTCTTTGTTCTTCGAATTCGGCTGCTTCTTTTCAGGAGACTGGTCTTCACTGCAATTGTAAAAGCTTCAAATTAGTAACTTTGTTTGTGTGTAGCGCTGTTTTTAATTTAGATATTGATTTTTTAAATTGAAATCCTCAGTGCCTTCTTTAAAACCATTAAACTAATTTATTTACATAAGATACATTGCATCAGTTCAGTACATTTGATATGTTCATAATGAACAAATTGTATTGAATGACTAACTGTAGCAAAAAAAATATCTTTACTATGTCTTGTGAAATTTATAATAAACCAATGAATACCACTATTTCTGTAAGTAAGCTGTTCTAGGTAATAGCGCCTCAATGTCATGTCTAAATTAAAGTAATTAAGTAAATAAATAAATAAAAACAAAAAAATACTAAATTGTATAAATATTTTTTAAAAGATTTAAACATAGATTGTGCTTGCATGCAATTTTATTTTAATATATGTAGTCTATATATTTCATTTAAAAAATGTTAGTTTAACATGATTTGAGTGTGTGTTATTAAAGAAAGTAAATAGTATAAAGATTTATAAGTGATAGTTGATTTTAGGAAATTGAAACAAATACAGTAAATTCATTTTACAGATTACACAAGCTAAAAGTCTGTTTGAAAATGTGTTCATCTACTGTACAGAAAATATGCATACCTGAAGTTTGTGTTCATGCATATGGATATGCATGGAGCTGCAAGTAGAAATCTTGGAGACTTGTACAGTATTTCTGGTAGATGATGCTTGCCAATGATATGACACTTGTACTCAGAGAGATTTGCAGTACATTTGCAGTGCTGATCTATGATGATGCAGTTAGATGTAGAGGTCTTGAATGTGATTGGTGCATGGTCATGTGATTTCTTAGCTACATCCAATGAGGGAATAGCAGAGAGAGTGAAGTGGAAATGGTAGAAGGGCTGTTCATGTTACGATATGTCCGCGGACATGGCGGTAGTTCGCGGACATCAGGAGTTACATCCGGGGATTTTTGGGTTCAGAAGTCATGCAAATGAGAATAAGCACTGAAAGGGATTGGTCAGGAAAGTTTAGTGGGTGTGTTGTGCCAGGAGAGAGTTTCTCAGATACTCTTTTTGCTGAGAGAACAAAAGATAGCTATGGCTGTGTGTTTCAGAAAACAAATTGTTTGGATTTTGGGAGATTCGTGGATACATTGGTTGAAGGTGCATGCAGAAAGCTGTGGAGTAGCTGTAGATCTTGGATTCCCACATGTGGAAGTACACTGGCATGGAGTATGTGGAATGAAGTGGTTGGACTTGCTACCTCTCTGTGCTACTTTGGATACAGAGCAACATCCAGACATAATTGTAATTCATTGTGGAGGGAACAGTTTAGGACATGTGACTGGATTTTTTTTGCAATTTGCTATGAAAGAAGGACTTGGGAAGGTTATGCACATGTTTCCTAATTCTCAAGTGATATTTTCACGGATTGCGCAGAGACAAATGTGGCCTCGTTCTTCTTCATTTGGTCCACAAGTGGAAAAAGCAAGGTGCAATGTTAACAAGGCTGTTTGTGCCTTTCTAAGAGATTTTGGCATGTCCTCTTTTCACAATGAAAATATTATGTTTCGTAGTACATACATTTTTCACAGAGATTGAGTCCATCTTACTTATGCTGGCATCAGATTTTTCTGAGAAATGTACAAAATGCATTGCGACCTTTTTTGGAATTACAAAAACCATTTTGGAGTAGGTGTTAAGCATTTATAATTTTTGACTTACAAACACCTCCCAAAGGCTCTTTTCAGAGCCACCACTTTCTCCCAGAGAAAATTGCAATGTTTGTGATGGAGTAGCAACCCAATTTTTTAAATGTTCGCAAACTGTCCATGGACTTCTAAAAAATACAAAGGGCCCTGCTTCATTTATTTTCACTTCTATTTTTTAACTGTGAAAGGCGGCTCTGAAAAGAGCCTTATTTTTTTGGGATTTTTGATATTTTGTATTTTTTTGGGTTTTTATACATGACACACTAGGAGATGAGGGGAAAGGAAGGTAAAGGGGGGACACCAACCACAGGGATAAGAAAGGGCGAGCTGAGAGAGGAAGATGTAGAGTGGGTTTTATTTGGGTAGTGAGCAGATATTCTCGTGCTCTGAGACGATAGTCTCAAAAGCACTACGAAGTTGCTCCCCCCTGCAGAGTGCTGTGTCACAGTACATACATACAACTGTGACTCTCGAAAGGTAAGGGTCATCAGCATTCTGTATGGCCTGTGAGGCAGCTTGAGGAAGACGCTGTCCCACAGAGGTGGTCCTTGTGGTGACAGGATCAGAAACAGAGGATGAAGTAGAGGACATCAACCTGCTACGTTCTTCGCAAGGTACAACCCTGCGAATAGCCCCTGAATGAAATGACCTCAGGTGCCGCTTCATAGTAGTGGTCCCAAAGCTGTACTTACCGTGCTTCCCGCGACTGAGTATCATTTTGCACTCATTGCAGGTAACACGGTTCGCACGAGCCTTAGGAACATTCCCATGAATGGTAAATAACCGCCACACGCAAGACTCACCCCTAGTGCGGGTAGTAGGGTTTTCCTCTACCTCATTCTCATCATCATCTTCTTCCTCCTCCGCATCCTCACTCCTGTTCCCCTCTTCAGGCCCTTGGGGAAGTGGTGGTGGTGGAGGGGGTGGAGGTGGTGCTGAAGCAGGTGCAGCACCAGGTGGCAGTTCTGCAGCCAGGGATGCCATCTCGATGGTGTAATCAGCAAGTTGCTGGAGAAATAGCTGTGCTCTGAAGAATAGCCAGAAACACAATGAGAATAAGCTCTAGGGCGTGGTCTTTTATAGGGGTGCTTGTGCGCGGTTCGCGGGCAGATCGAACACAAAAAAAAGTTTGAAAAGTTTCAAAAGGTATGTAGAAACTCAGGATTACTATGTGGGACGTGTGCCATGGTGAGATTTTATTGAAAAATATTATGGATTAATTGAAAATGTACTTTTAATTTGTTCGGGGATCCAAACAGTGTCCGCATTCAGAACACGCGATCAGCGTGGGCGCGGTCATATGATCCGTTCACGAACAAGTCTGCGAAGGAAGCGCATGTCCGCAGGACACCAAATGCATGGAGATTGGCTAGCGCATGCGCGTTGATGTTCTACGGACACTGTTCGGGTCCTGAACTAATTAAAATTGCGTCACACGTGAAACGAACATTTCAGGACACTGCATGTGTTCTTAGAACAGTTTAAATTTGCTAGCGAACAGTAAGGACAGATATAGTGTTCTTCAGGACACGTTCAATTTCGTTTATGTATGAACATTTCAGGACACTAATTGTGTTCTTAGAACATTTTCAACTTGCTAGCGAACAGTTCGGACAGGTATAGTGTTCTTTAAGACACCTCCATTTTCGTTTAATTACGAACAATTCAGGACACCGCGTGTGTTCTTAGAACAGTTTGAACTTGCTAGCGAACACTATGGACAGATATAGTGTTCTTTAGGACACTTTAATTTTTTTTTTTTTATGAACATTTCAGGACACCGCGTGTGTTCTTAGAATAGTTTCATCTTGCTAGCGAACAGTACGAACAGGTATAGTGTTCTTCAAGACTCCTCCGTTTTTGTTTATTTACGAACATTTCAGAACACCTGCACTGTCCACGGACACCTACATTGTTTTTTTTTAAAAAAAAAACTATTTACAACACAATATAAAAATTAAACTTTATTTAACATATATTAATAATTTATGACAGAGAAGGTTTCATCATGATTGTTATTAGGTGAAGAAGGGATGGAAGTCTCATCAAAACGTTTTGGGTTATGGAGAGGGTTTGGGGATAATTGACTGGGATATGGTGAGGAGGGACAAGTACATGTGGGGCAATGGTATGAGGTTTTTGGTTTAAAATGATCTTCCACAAAAGTTTTCAAATTATTAAAATTAGTCAACAATAAATCCATTTTTTCTTCTATACTGTGAAAAGTGTTATCCATAACAGGTTTTTCTGAAGTATTTTCTATTTTGGTATGCTCTGTACAAAAAAATATATATATATATATATATGTTAAATGTATACAAAATAATAATAATTAAATGGTTTATATTATAAAGTGTTTACCATTAGTTTCACTATCTTGTGACATTTCTTCATGTGGGAAATGTTCCTCTAGCCATTCCAGAGTACTAGACATTTCTGTGAGAGAAAAAAAAAAGATAATATATTTTTTTATCTAATACAGAAAGTTTATAAATATATGAATAAAATTAAGTACACTTACTATTTCAGGTAAGATATGTCCCATGTACTCAGCGGGTCTGCTCTTGTTCTCAGTTCTGTCGTGTTTGTGAGGTAATTATGTTGGAAGCCAATTTATTTTCTTGTGGTATATTCCATTTTAGAACATAGTGCATTTAAATGAATGGTTAGTGTGTTGTATATATGGGTTACATTTCTTATGTATTAGTACATATAATGTGTTTGTGTGCTTTTTTTTGAATTTGTTAAATGTTCCTATGTTATGATAGAACAATCAAACATACCCCCCCAGAGTTTTTAGGTAGTGGTACTGTTCTTCAAACATGTCCGCAAACATTAAATGAGTTCGCGGACATCAAGTACAGTAGAAGAGATTCAGTCAGTTCCATATGATATGTATATAAAGTGAAAGTCATTATTGTTAAGTTGCACTACTAAAAACCTACGAAATTCAATGAAAAAACTTTGTTAAAGGGACATTATGGTTAAGTTGCGCTACTAAAAACCTATGAAATTCAGTGAAAATACTTTGTTAAAGGGACGTTATGGTTAAGTTATGCTACTAAAAACCTATGAAATTCAGTGAAAAAACTTTGTCAAAGGGACGTTATGGTTAAGTTGCGCTACTAAAAACCTATGAAATTCAGTGAAAATACTTTGTTAAAGGGACGTTATGGTTAAGTTATGCTACTAAAAACCTATGAAATTCAGTGAAAAAACTTTGTCAATGGTACGTTATGGTTCCAAGTAAAACCGAAAAACCCTTGAAATTCGCCAGTTATGGTAAGCTAAGCAACCATAACTCGCGCCACCACCGTGCACTGCTAAGACTAACACCCAGGACATCAAAGATGACATCACAAATGTAACTGGCGAATTTTAAGGGTTTTTCAGTTTTACTTGGAACCATAACGTCCCTTTGACAACGTTTTTTCACTGAATTTCATAGGTTTTTAGTAGCGCAACTTAACCATAATGTCCCTTTAACAAAGTTTTTTAACTGAATATATATATATATATATATATATGTTGAAAAAAGAGGAGAGGGGCGCACTCCAGTTCCCTGCACAGTAAACCTTCTCAGCTACAGGTGTTCTCCTCCGACCGGTTTCTGTGCCAATACACGTCATCAGGGAGGCTGTCTTAACTTGCAGCTCACAGCAAGTGCAGGTGTTAACACTTAGTGATGATTCTGCTGCAAGGACTTCTGGTAGCTGTAGTCATCAGGTTTGCAAGGAACAAACTCACACCCAATCCCATAAATGGGGAAAGGGGGGGAGTAGCCTACAGTGAGGCACTCCAAAGTTGGGCATATATTACCCCGGTGCAGCACCCTATAAGATTTCTGAAGATTCCACCATTCAGAAAACTTGCAAATGTGTTGAAAAAAGAGGAGAGGGGCGCACTCCAGTTCCCTTGCAAACCTGATGACTACAGCTACCAGAAGTCCTTGCAGCAGAATCATCACTAAGTGTTAACACCTGCACTTGCTGTGAGCTGCAAGTTAAGACAGCCTCCCTGATGACGTGTATTGGCACAGAAACCGGTCGGAGGAGAACACCTGTAGCTGAGAAGGTTTACTGTGCAGGGAACTGGAGTGCGCCCCTCTCCTCTTTTTTCAACACATTTGCACGTTTTCTGAAGGGTGGAATCTTCAGAAATCTTATAGGGTGCTGCACCGGGGTAATATATGCCCAACTTTGGAGTGCCTCACTGTAGGCTACTCCCCCCCTTTCCCCATTTATGGGATTGGGTGTGAGTTTGTTCCTTGCAAACCTGATGACTACAGCTACCAGAAGTCCTTGCAGCAGAATCATCACTAAGTGTTAACACCTGCACCTGCTGTGAGCTGCAAGTTAAGACAGCCTCCCTGATGACGTGTATTGGCAGAGAAACCGGTCGGAGGAGAACACCTGTAGCTGAGAAGGTTTACTGTGCAGGGATCTGGAGTGCGCCCCTCTCCTCTTTTTTCAACACATTTGCAAGTTTTCTGAAGGGTGGAATCTTCAGAAATCTTATAGGGTGCTGCACCGGGGTAATATATGCCCAACTTTGGAGTGCCTCACTGTAGGCTACTCCCCCCCTTTCCCCATTTATGGGATTGGGTTTGAGTTTTTTCCTTGCAAACCTGATGACTACAGCTACCAGAAGTCCTTGCAGCAGAATCATCACTAAGTGTTAACACCTGCACTTGCTGTGAGCTGCAAGTTAAGACAGCCTCCCTGATGACGTGTATTGGCACAGAAACCGGTCGGAGGAGAACACCTGTAGCTGAGAAGGTTTACTGTGCAGGGAACTGGAGTGCGCCCCTCTCCTCTCTTTTTTCAACACATTTGCAAGTTTTCTGAAGGGTGGAATCTTCAGAAATCTTATAGGGTGCTGCACCGGGGTAATATATGCCCAACTTTGGAGTGCCTCACTGTAGGCTACTCCCCCCCTTTCCCCATTTATGGGATTGGGTGTGAGTTTGTTCCTTGCAAACCTGATGACTACAGCTACCAGAAGTCCTTGCAGCAGAATCATCACTAAGTGTTAACACCTGCACTTGCTGTGAGCTGCAAGTTAAGACATCCTCCCTGATGACGTGTATTGGCACAGAAACCGGTCGGAGGAGAACACCTGTAGCTGAGAACGTTTACTGTGCAGGGAACTGGTGTGCGCCCCTCTCCTCTTTTTTCAATATATATATATATATATATATATATATATATATATATATATCACACAGCCACAGTAGTGGCTGTGTAGTTATGGTTAAGTTGCTGTTTCCATAGAAAGAGCACTTTTTGGGCGGCTTATAACTTCGCTCCCCCTGGACAAATCCTCACCAAACTTTGCAAAAAATTATATGGCCCACTCTGAATTTTTTTGCAAAGTTTGGTGATGTTTGGTCCAGGGGGGTAAAAGTTATAGGGGGGGTCCCAAACCGTCTTTTTTTCCCATAGACTGAATGAGGGAAAAACTTTGCACATGCCTACAGCCCAAACCGCTGGACGGATTTTCACCAAATTTGCGGCAGGAGCTTGGTCCCGAAAGCGTGCTTTTGTACATTTGATGGCAATCCGTCCAGTAGTTTTATTTAAAACCACCAAAAAGTATGTCTGAAAAAATGTGTGATATCTATGTCCGCTCCGCGATCACACTTCCCTGTTCGCTTCGCAGACAAGATAACGATTGGCTAATCCATAGCGTCATGTCTGAGGACATGTGGCGCGTTCACTGATTGGACGTTGACCAGCGTGAAGTGCGTCAGATTGTTTCACTGCGCCCACCATCTTTTATTCGTGTTTTGGTGTACGCGGACATCGCCGCTAACCCATATAACATAACACAACATTGCACTTGTTAAACTTATGAAATACTGTCTCAGAAGGTGAGGCTTAATGAGGCTGCCATGGGATGTGGCAGCAGGAAGTCAAAAAGTGGTCTTTTCTTGTCACCAAAGTCATACGGTAAATGGAAAGTTGCTGCTCAATGTAGTGTCCATTACGTACAGGCGAAAATTTACTGTGTCTGTGTTACAATCTATTTAAACTAATATTGCAGTCAGACTTGCCTCCTAGAGTTTGAAATCTGAGGCAGCCACCTGCACTGTTTGATGGAAACAGCGGGTCTGCAAGTGTATGGGAATACCAGTTCTCATGAATGCATTGAGACATGTTGTTGCAAAGTCAGAATGTATTTGCATTCTGAGTGAAGGTCACTTGCTCTGCTTTTTTGGTTGCGAGCTCAGTAGGCCCACGCATCCGACTGAACCATAAGGGTCACTTGTTTTTTTACCTGGAGCGAAAGGGAAAATTCAGTAAGAATGCAGGGAGTGAAGGTTTGCAAAAAATACTGCTTGATAAGGTTATGTATTCAAACCGTTTGTAAGGCGCATGTAATATCAGTTGCAGAAGATTCTTTGGTGCAAGTACATTGCTGTCTGAGTTTTAAGAAGACAATGGAAATGGTGAATATTGTGTAAATTTACTTTTGACGACTCTACACCGGAACGAGATTTCATTTTTTATTACCAGAACATTCATTTAGGCAATTTAACTGAATTACTATCTTTGAGTGTAGTTGTTATTTTTTTTTACTTATGTAGCGTGCAGATTCTCGGCGTTTGTAGGCTATCACTAAATTCACCCATGTTCAACGCTATTATTTCTGTGAAATGTCATGTATGACCACATCGAGTTGTGTATCAGTTTCCATGTTCTTTTCATCTTTTTTGCAATCACGAGTTTTACATTTTTATTATCTGAATATTAATTTTGGCAATGCAACTCAAGTACTATCTTTTTGTGTAGTACGCATTTTTTTAAACTTATGGAGCGTGTAGCTTCTTGGCATTTGTAGGCTACCACGGGATTCACTCATGTTGAACGCTAATATTTCGTTAAGATGTCATGTATGGCCACGTCCATTTGTTTATCACTTTCCTCGTTCTTTTTGTCGTTCTTGAAATTGTTTGCTAAAGTTTGAGTATTGATACGTATTTTCTGTTATGTTTTCCGACCAGCTACATCCTGCCTTACTGTGATTGCCATGGTTTCCAAATGCCAAGTGATGAATTTTAGCACGCCAGATGCACGTACTCGTGACCGCCTACCTAACCGTCACCTTTCTGTGGGACGATCGGCCCTGACCCATTTGTCCATACGCAGCAGTGGCCATTAGGAGTAACATAACATCTTTTATGGTGGTGTAGGCCGAAGTTCATGCCGACGTCTTGGAAATCACTGTGCGACCGAAGCGGCTGCTTTATCAAAAACACTTACTTTGTGTATGGGAAAAGAACAACATGTGCCTCACGATTACCATTTTCAATTACGACCGAAGAAACAAAGTTACTATTTGATTGAAAATGGGAATAGTCTGATGATCTCGGACAGTTTATTGTGAAATAAAAGTACTTTACAAATTCTAAAGTGTAACTGTTTTCTTTTCACAGGCAAAAAAGGTGCTATTGATGATATGTTAACAGGGTTTGCTTTTTTCTTTTGTGCATGCTGCCATGGAAAGCGAATAGAGGCTCTGTATGGAACAACCACCTTCCCTTTCTATGGTGGCCATCTTGGAAAAGGATTTTCTGTTGTAATCCGGGACGCCACAGGTGTCTCGGATTACGATGAAAAATCCTCTTTTTTACTAGTACAGGTTACAGCTTTAGAAATCTAGATTGTTAATGACATTCATCCACCATTTTAGGGGTGGAAGGGGGGTTAATGATCCAGAGATAGCGTTATGCACTCACGCTTCGAATGGGCTGATAACTTGGCCTACTGCCCCATTATTCACCCTTCCAGTCCCAGGAATGGAGGAAGAATGCTACAATATTCCCATTAGCATACTACAGACTGCAAATGGAAACATTGGAAAATCTTATTGCGTCTATGTACTTTACTGCGAAACATAAAATACATGGAGTGTACGTGTTTTTTTAAAATTTATATTTCTAGACTGTGAAAGGCGGTTCGTAAAGGAACATTTACTTTGTTTACGGATGGCTTTTTTTTTTTAAAGACAGCTAAGAAGGACTGAAATGAGCAAAGAGGCACCAAACAGTAGTATGAGGGGTAGGTGGACGGGGGAAAATGTTGTGCGTCTCTTATTTGTAAGGTATGGGCAGTGTTCCTCATGCTCCTTCATTACAGCAGTGGTGCTGTTTCTGTTTGAAAGGTGCCACTTACCCTGTGCATATGTACCATATTATTTGCCTGGACCCTAAGAGAATTACTGTAAGAACATACTTGAAAGATAAGTCTACAAATAGAGTACCTTTTCAATTTTTAATTCCTGGCTGTTACTGAAGGAAACCATGTGGCCATGATATGTCAATAAAGGAAAAAAAGGGGGTGCTCTGACATAAAATGCCCAAAACACTTGTGGGAAATTGAAAGTCATTTATTCAATGAACGTAGTAAAACAAGAAGCAGAGGCTGTACGTAACACATTTCTGTTGGCTTGATCACACAATATATAGATTTTATATATATATATATATATATATATATATTTTAGAGCGGCCACTGCCGCCCTATAGTTAAGGGGAGTGATTTGAGCCATAGGAAACACCAAGGTTCTATTGCTATTAACCTTTGACTTGCAGGACAGAATTGGATGATATTCTCCAAACTAAATGTTTGTCATGGGACTCCCCAGACTGTAGATTCCAGAAAAGATTAGTTAAGAAAGCAAAAACATGCTGTTTTCGGCCTAATCCCATTCATTTTCCAAAAGAAAAAGTCAACATTTTGTTAAGCTGAAGCGCAAAACTGCTGGAAGGAATTGGACTAAATGAGAAACAACGTGGGCATGAAGCATTGACTTGATTTCCAGGACAGGTTTAGGGTAAATCCATCCAGGAGGAAGGGGGTGCCCCTGCTCGCTAAAAAATAACAATGGGCCTCATTACAACCCTGGTGCTAATGGGTTAACGGCGCCGTAAAAGGCTGCGGCGCCGTTAACCCATTAGTGCCTGATTACGAGGTCCCTTTAGGGGACCCGACCTTAACCGCTGGTCTACAACAGCCGTTAAAGTAGGGACCCGCAAAGGGACCTTGGTGCTAAGTACAGTACCGCAATTTGCGGTACCGTACTTAGCGCCTTCCCCATTCCCATTGAGCTCTATGGGGCAAAAATGGGAATGGGGAAGGGCCTTGGAGGAAGGGGGAATTACCGCCCCGCCAACCTTGTAATGGGGTGGTAATTCCCCCTTTCTCCATGGCGGAGTCGATAAGTTACCGGCATGGACCATGGTGCTATTATCACCATGGTTTTCCGCCTGGGTCGTAATGAGGCCCAATATTTCCTATGGTGCATTGCAGCAGAGAGGCTGCAATACTTATCAGAAATGAAAAGACACCATTTCTTTTTTTGTTGGATGCATGTGAATCCTGCACATGAATCCTGCAATATTACTGGGAGTAGCCACAAATAAAAGAACTCAAAACTCTATTTGGAGGAGGAAATGGATGCCATCAAACTTTGGAACAAACTACCCAATGACATTTTAGTATCTAATAAGATTCTCAACATCAGAACGAGACTCAAACCTCTTCTTTTTATGTAGTCACTACTAGGGGAGAGCTAATTGTTTTGAACAACAGTGCTTATATGGCTTGGCCGAAGGCACTATATAAATACCATTAGCAATAGCAATAACAATCACATTAGGCTAGAGATTGAGATTGGAAAAGAAGACGCCATGTGAAGCTGGGGATTTGGGGATGGGTTTGTGAGTCAGTTATGGGTAGAAAATGTTCAATTTATCAATATATTAAAATATTTGATTTTATTAATATATTATTTCTTTTAATATATTTATAAAGTGTATTTTGTTGTTACCTTAATGTTATTATGTGTGATGTTTGTAGACTGTATGATTTTGGTGGTTAGCATTAACTTGTTTATAAAAAATAAATGTTTCCAATAATATCATCTTTTTTTACGGTACCGTGATTATTGATTTTGAGAGTTTATTGTAATGCTAGCATGTGTTGTAAGAACATGTCGTAGAAGTGTGTATGTGGCATAAGAGCAGGTTTCATAACAGTACGTGGCATAAGCCTATGTCTTGCAAGTATGTGTGTGTCTTGTAGGTTTCTGTGTTGTAAGCGCGTGGGTTGTAAGATTGTGTGTAGTGTGTGTTGTAGGTGCATGTGTTGAAGGAGCATGTGGTGCAGGAGCGTGGGTTGTAGGAGGGTGTGTTGAAGGAGAATGTGTCCTAATAGTGTATCTTATAAGAGTGTATGTACTTAGATGGCGTGGAGCATGTGGCATAGGAGTGCTAGCAGCATGTGTCAGGAGTGTGGGTGATAGCAGTGTGTGCCATAAGTGTGTGAGCAATAGTGCATGATGTAGGTATGTAAGACACAGGAATATGTTTAATAAGAGTGTATTATAGAACTGTGTTGTAAGAGAGTGTGTCATAGGAGTGCGTATGGTGGGAGCATATGTTGTAGGAGTGTGTGTTATATAAGCGTTATATAAGCGTGTGCCGTAGTAGCATGAGTTGTGAGCAGGAGCATTATACGAGCATTATACGAGTTTCTGCTATTAGTATTATTATACACAATTTTAATATCACAAATGTAGATGTAAGGATTTAATATAATATGTGCCTCCATTCTGCTCATGTATTGTATGCCTCCTAAAGTGTTCATTTTCATATTTATAAAGGTAGATTTTTGCATGAAAAGTGTACATTTCACTTTAAAAATGACAACAATCGTGAGCCCACAAGAGACCCTCCAACCTCGGGAAGGATCGACAATCTCACTCCTCCAGTCCAAACCACAGAGGACTCGAAACACAACGGTAAGGTCAAGCGCCGAACCCGACCTAACCCTAAAATGACTATGCAACTCTGCCCTACTGCGACACTAGCGTGTGCTCTAGCGACATAGCACAAACACTATGCAATTCAACCCCTCACTATACTACCACCTGTTTACTAATGTCGAACTTTCCCACTACAGGATTTAACTCTACAACCGACAGAGAGGATGTAGCCGCCCCCCTCCTCCTTTCTCCATCATGTACATGTGCCTCCGGTAAGGCCGCCGCCTTGCAAACCACCAATGTTCTTGTAACGTAACCATGATTCCTGATATATAGCCAAAATGTACTACCATATTGTGACTAAGTAAGCTGTCCTATGATGTAACTAAGAAAGTATGCCTGCCATGCAACTATAAAAGTATTCTTGTAAATGTAACAAACTAACTGTTATCATAACGTAAAAGATAAGTATGCCTGTAATTTAACTAAGAAAGTACCTTATGTAACTAACAGAAGATTCCTGTCCTGTATCTATGAAAGTATTCATTCATGCGATGTAAACAAAACAGGATTGTTGTCATGTATCCCTGTTACCCCTCCCTGTAACTAAGATCCCTACAAGAAACAGCGCCACAATGCCCGAGGGCTGCATGTGCGCTATACAAATTTAATAAATAAATAAATAAATAAATAAATAAACAACATCAGCAGTGGCTTGCCTTTCCTGTCAGTCTATAGGCGATTTTAATTGTATAATGTATGAACAGTAAATCTCTAATGCTCTGTGTACAGTTTGTATAACTTGCCTTTGAAGTAAGCTTTGAGGACATGTTAATTTTGTAATGTACCAATTGAAGAACACAAACTCTCTGCATATGTGTATGCGGTGCATGTTGTAGACACCTGTGTGGTAGGAGTATGTGTTGTGAGAATGTGTGCCATAGGACCGTGTGTTGTAGGAGCACATGTTGTAGGAGCACTTATTGAATGATCATGTTAGGTGCAGTAAGTGTGTGTGTAGTAGGTGTGCTTGTCATCGGAACATGTATTATAGGAGTGTATGCAGTAGGAGTGCCTGTTATAGCACTGTGTGTTTTAGGAGGGTGTGTGTGTGTGATTAAAGTATGGTTCGTAAGAGTGTTCTGGGTGTTTTTGGGAGGAATGTGTGTGGTAGGAGCGTGCGTCATAGTAGCATGTGTTATAGGAGCAGATGTTGTTGGTTTACGTGTCCTAGGTTCATGTGTCATAGGTGCTTGTGTCATTGGTGCATGCGTCCCAAGTGCATGTGAGAGCACTTGTATGTCTACATGCTAGGTGTAATAAGCCCATGTGTAATAGGTGTGCGTGTTGTAGAAGTGTATTATTAGTCTTCATATACACAGTGGTCTGTAACCTTTGGCTCTCCAAATGTTTAAGGCTTCAACTCCTGTCATCCCTATACAGCATTGTCACTAGCCAGATATCATGGCAATTGTTGTCCAAAACATCTGAGTCAAAGGTTGCAGACCCCTGGTATAAACAAAAATAATATCAACAATGTACATGCAGGGTTTTAATATAAAATCAACCTCATGCAATGCATGGGTCCCAAAGTGTACATTGTCATATGAAAGTGAAATATTTCATATAAAAAGTGTTTTTAATATGAGATGTGTATATTTATTCCATCACTTTAAAACTTGTGTTTGGTGTGAGTTTTTAGATGTTAATTGTGTAATGTATGAACTGTAATTCTCATATTCTCAAAGTTCAGTTCATATGAAAAGTGTACATTTATTCTAGCACTTTAAAACTGACATCAAAGACAGCTGTGACTTGCCTTTCCTGTGGGTTTTAAGTTTAAATAGCAAAACTCATGTGCTCTGTGTACAGTTCCTACGACTGGCCTTTGATATAAGTTTTCAGGAGATGTTAATTTTGTAATGTACCAACTGTAAAACTCATACACTCTGCATACGTGATTGCAGCACATGCTGTAGGTGCCTTTGTGGTAGGAGTATGTGTTGTAAGAATATATGCTGTGGGGCCATGGGTTGTACGAGTGCATGTCATAGGAGTGCATGTTGTAGGAGCATGTTATGTGTCGAAGGCACATCTGTAGTAGGTGTGCTTGTCATCAGAACATGAGATATATGAGTGCATATTATAACAGTGCATGCTATAGCAGCATGTGTCGTAGGAGCACCTGTTGTAGAAGTGTGTCTTGCAAGAGTGTGCTTTAAGTGTGTTTAGTAAGTGTGTGCGTGATAAGAGCATGTGTGGTAGGAGTGTGCGTGGGAATAGTGAGTGAGGGAAAATGTATTGGTATGCTCCAAGATCTCATTTGGATCTGGTTTCCTAAAACAATAAAAAAAATTAATCAGGCCAATTTTGAGATATGTAAGTTTTAAGATCTATCTATATTTCACTCATGCAGAGAATAAACATGCATCTTCTATAAGGACGGTACATGTACATGTTGCAGATGTGCATTTCATACATGTACACTACTATTCATATGTAAACTCACATTAATGTTAGGGCGGACTTTGATGTGAATGTTCATACATACATGAGATGTATGACTGCACACATCTACAAAATGTAAAATTCGTATATGCCTCCTAAATGTAAATGAATGGACATCAAAGTCTGACCTCACTTTGTTGTGAGTTTTCATGCATATACACCATACACCCATATGCCAAACACTTACACACCGAACATTCATATGGCTTACACTAAACACTGTTACACCACACCCTCTTATGCCACACTCTAATGCCACATCCTTACACCACACACTGTTATGCAACATGTTCTTATGACATGTGCTCTTTTGGTACACACACTTGCAACACATACACTTATATTGCATGTTCTTACAGCACATGATTTTATGATACACATCCTTATCAAACACATTCTTATGCCACACACACTTACAGCACACACACTTACACCATGTGCTCTTATGACACATACTTTTGCAGCACACGTCATTTCAGCACATGCTTTTAGGCCATAAGCTCTTTCACCTCACACTCTTATGTCACAAACTCTTACATCACATGTTCTCACAGCACACACTCTAACTCCTTGTGATCTTGTGCCACACACTCTCATGTCACAAACTCTTACGCCACACACTTATGCTCCATATTGTCACATCACAAACTATTACACCACACACTCTTATGCCACATTCTCTTGCACCACATCCTCTTACAGCACACACTCTTATGCCACACACTTGTAAGCAACATATTGTCACACACTCTTACACCATGTGCGCTTACACCACATCCTTTTTCCAATATGTGCACTTACGCCATATGCACTTATGTCACACGCTTTTATAGCATACACCCTTATGACATACATTCTTATGCCACACAGATAAGCTGCATGCACTTATGCCACACATTCTTATGGCACACCCTTTCAGCAGACACAGTATGTCAAATGCTCTTAATTCCACGTTCTGTTTCACAATGGACACTAAACTATGTACACTTTTGCCACATGCATTTATGCCATATGTTCGTTTTCCATGCTCTCTTATACCACACTCACTTATGCCACATGCTCCCATACCACATGCACTTACATAACTTGCTCTTATGCCAGATGCTCTTATAGAACACATTCTTATGGCATGCATTGCTATGCACATGCTGTTATGCCACTTGACCCTAAACCACAAGCTGTTGCACCACACACTCTTCTGCCAAATGCGCTTATTGCAAATGCTTCTATGCCACCCACTCTCATACCACATGCTCTTGTGGTGCATACTCTTATGTCACACATGCGTAAAGTGCACACTCTTAAGCCACACAACCTTACATCACATAATATACACTCTGGTGCCATATGCACTTTTACTACTCACTCTTAAACCACAATCTTTTATGGTACACACTCTTACTGCACACACACTCTTACACAACACACACTTCTGCCACATACACTTATGGTACACAATCTTATGGCACATCCTCTTATGGCTCACATTCCTTTGCTACACTCTCTGTGCACAGTCTTACAAAGCAGACTCTTAAACTGCATACTCTTACACAATTCACTCGTTTGGCACATACTCATATGGCACACACTCTTATGCCACACACTGTTACACCACAAAAACATATGTCACATACTCTTCAGCCACACACACTTATTGCACACAGTCTTATGGCACACACTCTTACGTCACATGTTCTTAGAAATGCTTAAAATTCTATGAATAATAACTTTTGGGATACATCTGATGACTCACCATTACATTTGCCAAACACATATTTTGACCCTGGTGCAAAAACATGGAATATAGTTTACAAACTTTCAAAGGTTTTATAGAGTAAGCGGTGTGTTTTTGACTTTTTGTATTTATTCTTTCAAACGAAACATGCACAATTCTTGCTTACACCCACACGGTTTGGATAGTGTTTTAGGAACATATAATTGTGTAGAATGATTTCCTAGCATGGTTTTTACAAAATGTGTCATCTTTTTTTTAATTAAGCACAGGGTGAGGTACCCACACCTCCACATGTGTCCTATTAGTCCCATGGTGCAATGCGGCATTTGAGGCTTTTTGAAATAAAAAATGCCCATCTTTTATTCCCAAAAGATTATCTGAAATGTCAGCGTGCGTAAAATTGTATTTCGATGGGGCAATTGTATATTTGGTTGTTTGTGGGATGTGGTTAGGGTAAAATAGTAGCATTTGAAGTTTTGAAGTTTGTAGAGGGAATTAAATTGTATTGGGGATTATTACGACCCACCCTGGCGCTAAGGGGTTAACTGCGCCGTAAAAGGCTGCGGTGCCGTTAACCCCTTAGCGCCTAATTACGAGGTCCCTTTGTGGCTCCCGACCTTAACGGCTGGTCTGGACCAGCCGTTAAAGTAGGGACCCGCAAAGGGACCGTGAAGGTAATTACGGTACTGCAATTTGTGGTACCGTAATTACCGCCTTCCCCATTCCCATTGAGCCCTATGGGGCAACAATGGGAATGGGGAAGGTCCAATGGTGCATGGGGAATTACCGCTCTGCCAACCTTGGAATGGGGTGGTAATTCCCCATTGCACCATGGCGGATTTGTTACAATACCAGGCAGCAACCATGGTGCTAATAGCGCCATTGGTTACCGCCGGTGTTGTATTGCCTTTTCTAGGAATTCACAAGTATTCCTGCAATTTGCGTGAGAATTATTGAGTACAGAAAAACTAAAATGATGCATTTAAAATCTCCTTGTCGAATGATTGGAGATCTACACATGATTGGAAAGTTAATTTAGAAACATGTTGTCGTGTGTTTTAGGTGCACCAAAAACGGGGACATTAATTAGTTTCAGTAAGGTGGACAGGTTTAAGGTGCTTGATAATTTTGCTTTAAAAAAAAAAAAGATGTAACTAAAAGGTTTAATGGAGTGAACTATATTTCATTTAATGGATGAGGTGTGCTGTTGATAGATCTTGAATTCTTGGGAGGGAGGGAGCAATGTTCATGAGAAAAAACTGCATGACTGAATCAAGCCGCAGAAATGTTGTCTCATTTTATACATTGAGGGAGTTTCATCTTCTCATGAAATTTATGGGCTGATATCCTTGATGGCATTTTAGCCATTGTTGGTGCACAGTTGTTTGCCAAATGTATTTTTGCGATTGGCTGTTAGTGATGGATTGCATGATTCGTAGGTTATCACAAGTATTTGACTGATTATGATGACGAGCACATCGAGAAACAAATGCTTCTACGCCTTGAGCTGAAGAGCTATGGTTTGCTGCCCTACGGTCTAAGGAGAGATTTGTCTTACTTTTCATTTTTCCTTTTTCTTGCTCTCCTGGTACAGTATTAAGTCATTGTTGATTGTATTTTTTTATTTATTTTTGTGTTTGCTTCCTACATTTTCACCAAACCCTCAGAGGATCCCAAAGTGCCTTTAGTGGCAAATCCTTAGCAAGACCTTTTACCCACTGCTGAAGAATTCTCAGCCTAAGGAAAAGGTTAATCTAAACACAGAGGTGTAGGGCACCCTTAAGAAGATGCAAGACTGCAAAACTAGCAGCCAGACCCTGGGTGTGGACCTGGAACACCTACACCAGGGGCGTCCTCTGCAAAAGCCCTGCAATGGAGGCCAACAGACTGACCACCAGAGCTGTAGGGCAATCACTGCTGAAGGTAAGGGAGCAGACGGCCATACAGTCCTCTGAAGACCACTCTTTTCTGAGCATCCCAGGGAATGCACCCAAGGTCTCTGTGGAGCCTGAAAGTCCACTGCTGGAACAGTGCCTCATTACCAGTATGGCAGTGTGGTAAACATGCTGATTTACAGCAACGCCGTACTACAGGTTTAGAGGTAAAGGAAGGATGTACTCCCATCATTTTACTAGAGGCATATCCTCCACTTTACCCCCTAATCTTTGCGGAGTTACTGTAAAGTATTACTGCTCGTGGTAAATCCACTGAAAATATCCATGCAGTCCTATGGACTTGAAAAATAGGGACTAACACCACTGGGCCACCATTTGCAGTCCCATGATAAATCCACAGGAACGGGTGGTGATAATGGTCAAGGAATTTGGTCGTAAATCTGCAGATTTACCGCAAAACTCTTAATGAGGCACATTGCTTTAAACAGGAATCCTACATCCCACCCTGGAAACCCATGTCCCACTCAGATGCCCATGGAATGTATTGATAATTGAGTTCCCTTTTTGATGCCTTTCATTAGTGAGTCACTTGCCAAGGGAAGTATTCCATCCATTAAAAAAACAATCTTAGAAAGTCCACGTCTTAATAAGACACATCTTCAGTATCACTTCAGGCCGATTGTGAGTACACCATGTCTAATTCAGAGCTGAGAAAAAGAAAACATGCTGTAGTTCAATTACCATCTTGTGTTGTGATCAATGGGTTTTTAAGTGAGCAACTGACCTGTTTTAGTCTGAGGAGCGGCACTGAAACAGCTTTAGTGGATCAACGAGAACAGCTTCTCACTTTTTGTTATGTTCGATTTATTAGTTATATTTGACATCTTTGAACATGGGATCATTCTTCATTGACTGAGAGTTGTGTTGCTGTTGTCCAACAAAGTCTTGAAATGGTTGGAGTCTTTCCCTTGTAACGGTACTGTGTCAGACTAGAAGGCATTATGGCCAAGTCCACGCCCATGTAGTCCGGGTCACTACGGGCGCAGGCTCTTCCCTCCCTTTTGGTCAATATATACACTAAGTGGGACATTATGACCCTGGCGCTAAGTGTTTAACGGCGCCGTAAAAGGCCACGGCGCCGTTAAACACTTAGCGCCTGATTACGAGGTCCCTTTGCGGGACCCGACCTTAACGGCTGGTACAGACCAGCCGTTAAAGTAGGGTGCCGCAAAGGGACCTTGGGGCTAAGTACGGTACCGCAATTAGCGGTACCGTACTTAGCGCCTTCCCCTTTCCCATTGAGCCCTATGGGGCAAAAATGGGAATGGGGAAGGGCCATGGCGGCATGGGGAATTACCGCCCCGCAAACCTCGGAATGGGGTGGTAATTCCCCATTCCGCCATGGCGGAGTCGGTAAGTTACCGGCATGGACCATGGTGCTGCTAGCACCATGGTCCAACGCCTGGATGGTAATGAGGCCATTTCACAATGTATCATGGAGCCTGGAATTTGGCCGTCACTGCTATGCAGATGACACCCGTCTGTTTTTTAATAATAGTCATCCTACCTAGGTCATTTCCCTTATCAAGGAATTAATGTACATTTATTGTCATAGTTTGACCAGTAGTAAAATACAATTGGCAACAATATGATCATAAACAGCTAAAACAAAAAATCGCAACTGTACATCCTCACTTCTCGTACATCAAGAGACCATTCTTTTTAAAGTAAAATCTGTGGCCATTATTTCTCACTCTCCCCTGGACTTGGTACATATAGTTTAACTCAGTTGTGACCAGTAATAACCACTATCATTGTCTTTTAACCAATGTCAGTCTGTTGACTGAAATTCACATTGGGGATTATAATTAGGACACTTGTTAGAGCTTAATATAATTAATGTAATACCATCCCTAAGGGATCCCCAAAGAGCCTTATTCAGATGTTGGTAATCCATTCGGAGGTAATTTTGATAACAAATAATAATATTCTAAGATAGCACCTCATGCCACATTCCTTCTGTTTCTCATTGCTATAACAACATGTTGTATAATGAGCAAATTCAATGGTACCCAATTCCTTGATCCCAGTACTATGAAGGGCTGAGTCAGTCCTCCTGTAGGATTTAAACTTTAGCACATTAGGCGAATCCTATTTTTGAGCCAAGCACTTAAGTTTTGAGCATCTTCCAGATGTGCCAATTGATTTGAGAATCTACACCTGTTTTCTGATATCAAATAGCAAATCAATGTAAATATCATGATCACTAGGCACATAGTCATATTTCTTGGTGGTCCCATTACTGAAATTGTTCAGTGTGAGTTTTGAGCAGCCATTGACAGTACTTTTATGGCAGCACCATAATCGAGAAAATTGCAAAATGTTTAGTGAACCCTGTTTCTGTCATTTGTAATTATTCCTGTTATCACTGTCCTTGCGGGTCACTAATGAAAACTGGGGTGGCACAACCAGGCAGTAGAGAAACAGGCCAACCCCGTTAGCTGGCACGTTTGGGGCATGAGTATTGGGCACACACCCTGGTCAAGATAATAACTTTTATTTACAGTAAAATGAAGAACGTCACTCTTCATTTGAACATGCAGGGGTAACACATAATTGAAAGTGCACCTGTATTGCAAGGCTTATACCAAAACTGTGTGAAGGATTCCTCCAGCCTACCTTGCGGACGTCTTCTTCAGGAACTCCTCGAAGCCGGGCATAAAACTCCAAATGCTCTCGTCCGTTCAGGAGGTCATCAATGGCATCAAACTGAGGGCAGTAGCCCATGTTCTGATGAACTTCTCGCATGTGTGTAAGAATGCTGTGAAAGCAAAGGAGAAATCAGCAACACAGTTATCAGGGGATCTGACAAGTGCAAACAGTACACTGGGCCATAAAAAAAGCATCTCTGCCACCATGTCTTTCCTTAACCTCTGGGTGGGCCTGCACACCTCAAATCGTCTGGCACAGGAATACATATCATAATTGCCAATGTGTATATGTATTGAGGTGGATCAAGACAAGTATTGTTCACGTGTACCAAACAGTTGAAGAATCCTTTTCATAGACAAGGGACCTGACATGAATGGGCCTGGTCTGTAAAGACACATGGAGGTCAGTTTTGAACTTTATTTTTTTTAAGTGGGTGTAAATAAGTGCTGCAATTAAGTCAGCAAACAAACCTGCACACCCCGCACTGCAACCAACCAGGATATATATTAAAATCATTGTACAAGATTCACATGGTGCATAGGCTGCAGTTAAGCATCTACAACCACTTGACCCATTTCATCTTCATTCTGACATTTTTCTTTTTTTTTCGTGTTGTTTTTAACAATTGATAAAGCAACTCTGGGTACTTTGTGGTACATTTTCGTTGAAATATAATTTATATATCATGGTCACATTGTTTGCGTTCACATGATTGAGGAATTGAAATTCGAACATCTTTAAAAAGTGGAATCCAAATGGTTTCAGTTGTGCTATAATATGAATAATGTAGCACGGTTGTGGTCTTTGAATAGCTGTGTACAAGGTCCTACAATACATATAAATCGCTCTTTGTTCTTGGTATACACGGGTGGCATAGCAAACTGAGCCCCCACGGCACAACTGGTGGCATTAGAAATAGAGCGAGAGGTTGCTATGAGGACAATTAGCCATTGCTTCAATAGTGAAATTCAGAGGTCCATTTTGAGACGACAGCAGGGAGATTTTACAGTTGTCCTGTAGTCCTCCTCTTAGTCACAGGCTCAATGCAGTCAGGGCACCATGCAATAAATAGAGACATTTGGGGACCCAGTGAAAGACAGAGACAAAGATCATCTAGTGTGCCTCCAGGTTTGGGAAACCATTATGGCTGAGCTGTGTCTTTGAAGATTTGATTACTCTGCTCATTTATATTTATTTATGTGTAAAGCGCAGCCAAAACCCTGGGGCATCTGGGCGCTGGGACTTACATGTTGCACAAGGATGTGTGTACAGACAAAGTTACAGTTACAATCATTGAAATGGAGGCAAACACAATAACATGATACAAAAAGGTGCAGGTCAACAAGTAGACTGAACAGGTTATATAAGCGATAAAGATTGTATGTGTAAATGGTACAATTATGAGGGTGAGTAATTAGACATTTTGGATGACAAACTATATAATATACATTTTAAGACAGGTAAAAAATATATGTACAGCAAATGAGGATACTAGAGTAACAATCTACGCCATTACAGGATATTTTGTAAAGTAGGTAAGTTCTAGACCTGCTCGGAGAACCAATCTTTAATCTTGCTACGGAATTGCAAAAAGGATGGCTCTTCTCTTATGGCTATAGGAAGGGCATTCCATTTTTTAGCAGCCAGGACTGGGAAGCTAGCCCCACCAGCACGTTGTTGGCTGAATCGTGGGACAACAACGCAATGTGATTGCGCTATTCTAGTTGGTTGCTTTGAGTTGTGACGAGAGAAGGTGTCGCAGAGATATATGGGGGCCTGTTTATTAAGGCACTTATGAGTAAGTGAGAGTGATTTGAGGTCTATTCTTTGCTCAATATTTAGCCAATTCATGTTGCATTTTATTGATATTTTGTTGGGATGTGCCCAAGTAAAGCGCATTACAGTAGTCAAGCATTGATAATACTAGAGCTCTTGCTACTGAAATGCAATTTGTTGTAGTCAGGTAAGGGCGGCAGGCTGTAATGAGCTTGCACGTGTGAGCAGTGGCTGATGCTAAGGCATTAGTTTGTCTTGTAAGTGAGAGTGCTGAGTCGATATAGATTTCTAGAGTTTTCACATTATTGGCTACTTTAATGATATTAGCATCAATGTTAAAGGATTTGAACACGGTTCCTAGTTTGTTCAATTTAGTAGGTGAGCCAAGGAGGAGTAGTTCAGTTTTGTCATCATTTAGACATAAACCATGTTTAGCCATCCATATTTGTATAGTGCTGTAGATATCGTTCACGGTTTTGCTGTCTGCAACGTAGTCACCAGTGATAGGGATGGGTATCTGAGTCACATCCGCATAATTAGTGTATGTGACATCCAGATAGTCAAGTATATCAAATAATGGTTTGGTGAATACGTTGTAGAGAGTTGAGGACACACACGAACCTTGTGGGACTCCACATGTAACTGGCGTTGGTAAAGCAGATGCTGTGGGTGCAAAGACCCTCATAGATATGTTGCTGAGGAAGGATGTAATCGAAGAGTTGGCTTGGTCTGAGAAGTGTGCGGCAGATGACAAGTGGTTACATAATATTTCATGGTTCACTAAATCGAATGCCGCTGATAAGTCAAGTAGAAGGAGAAGGGCAGATTTACCCTTATCTTTTAGGATTTGAATTTGTGTCTTTAAGTCAATGAGCGCGGTTTCAGTCCCGTGTCTGGGTCTAAATCCTGACTGTCTTAAACCTAATAAGTTGTTTGTTTCTAGATACTGTTGTATCTGGATGTATGCTGCATGGTCTAGTATTTTTAAGAGGAAGGGGACTGTAGTTATGGGTCTATAGTTGGAGGGGTTATTGGAATCTAGAGAAGGTTTTTTCAATAGTGGAAGCACCCATGCGTCTTTCAGATCGGTGGGTACTGTACTAGAGTCAAATGATGCATTAATAAATGAGGTGATGAAGGGTGCGAGTGCATTGGCCGCTTCCTTAATAAGCGTGGCTTGACAGATGTCACTGTTGCAATTAGAAGGTTTGAGATTGAGTATAATCAGCTCAACTTCTTTGATAGAGAGAGGCTTAAAGTTACATTGAGGGGTATTTGCAATGGAGGCGTATTGGCATGGAAAGTCTTGGGATCCTGCTTAGCTTAGGGCCCTTTAGGAACGTGCATATGTAATGGATGGGATCATACAGAATAACTCCAAGTCCAAATAACCAAACCATCTCAGGAAGATGGCAAGGTACTGCTTTATTAACAATATTCTAAAAAAGGGAGTTTACAACGAACATCAACGAACGTACGCTCAGTCTCTCTCGATCCTTACACAAAACATGTTATGCATATCAGAAATACGTCAGAGGTGATGCCATACTATGCGGCAATAATGAAAAACCTATCAAGTGTCGGGAATGGCTAAGGGGAACATCTAAGTATGCTTTTCTAAAGGAGCTAGGTTTGTGATTGGTTGTCCACTATCAGGTGGAAATGTCTCGACCTCTAAAACATGTCATCTTCAGAAACATTAGATACACAGGCCCTCATTAGGACCCTGGCGGTAAGGGGTTTACGCTAGCGTTAGCTGCGCCGACCCCTTACCGCCAATTCCGAGTTCCCAGAGCGCCATGGTCATTTTTCCGCCCGCTTTTTGCGGGCGTAAAAATCCATGGCGCTATGGGACCTTGGTGTTAATTACGCCACCGTAATTTACGGTGGCGTAATTAACTCCTTCCCCACTCCCATTATACCCTATGGGGCCGAAATGGGAATGGGGAAGGGTAAATGGGTCAATGGGGACTTACCGCCCCGCCGACCTCGGAATGGGGCGGTAAGTCCACCATCCGCCATGGCGTAAACGGACTTTACGCCATGGCGGAAAAGTCCGTCGATGGCGGAAAAAATCCGCCAGGGTCCTAATGAGGGCCACAGTTTCTTATTGGTCTTCAAACTATAAGGTACTTCGTTATATGGACTACTACAATTGGTTGGCACACTTGTGTCATGTCTGGAACATTCGGTTCATTTAGCAGCACATAAGTCCAGACCCAGGAGATGGGGCATGAGACTACCTCCCCACCCAAGTAGCTGTAGGAGAGATACTGTAGATGTAGGTAGGATACTATAGATGTAGGGATACTGTACATGAGGGGCGGTAAGGGAGTCATGACATTATATGCAGAGGAGGCAGTAAACAGAATACAGACATCAAATAGCTGGCCTACAAATGGAAATGCACATTAAGCACGTTTTAAAATGATCCACTTCAGGATGAACAGCTCATCTGTCCAGTTTGCACTATGTACATATTAACCCAAACTAATCAATTAACATCCCTCCCATTAATTGGTAACTCATCTCTAAAAAAGCAGTGCAAAAGGATTCAGATGACATGTCAAATGTGAGTGGTGGAATTAAAATGTGCAGGCAGAGTGCATTCGCTGTGATTTCATTACACAAACTGCGAGGAAGAAGCAATGTTGAGAAGGCTCTATTGTATACTGCTGGAAGCAATTGTTGCAAACATTTTTGGTAGGTTATGCTAACCAGCTCAGGTGATTGTGCACGTCGGGAATGAGGCAAGTTTTTAGTGAGATTGACAGGGATAGTATATAAACTCAAGAGACAGAAGGGGTGTGGGAGTTCAGCTGACTGAATGGCAGAGCAGCAGACAGCCAAAAGACAAGCAAGTGACTGGCCAGAATCGTGCAGTGCAAGGTTTTTCAGGAAGCTGAGGCCTTGACAGTTGTGTCCTTTGTAAATTGTGTGCTGATAATCCAGTTCAGACGGGTTTCCCGTGATAACAGCGCAGAGATCTCACTCACACTTAAAGTGAGTATAGTTGGAAAGTGAGGTTCACGTACGGATAATTTGGTTTATTTTTACAGTCAGTCAGGATCAACTGGTCATTTTATGAATAATGCCTTTTTAGCATAGAGATACAGATTTGAAAAGTGCAAAGGGAGAGAAAGAAAGTTGGCCTGCTATCGTGTTTTTTTATTTCTTCTCTTAGACTGTGTCTTCTGCCAATTGTGTCGGGACCAAAGGTCTGTGGTAAGAGAAGAACGGTGGTTGTTTAGTCATGAATAAAGACTGGTCATGCAATATAATGTAGAGGTTCTATTTTGTATTAATGTTCATACTGCACAACATATTCTCAAATGATAGTGCATATAAAAAACAAACATTTTTAAAAACTGAAACAGTGCAGTTGCGTTTTCTGTGTCTAACTTTATTCATTGACAAAGAGGGCCTGAAGTCACAGGGAAGAGCCCCAGTGTGTCAAAAGAGGTAACACTTTTTACCACGGGTGGTAAAACAGGAGGTAAAGTTTGGGGTTCTTAGCAAGCAAGTTTAAAAGCGTATGATGCATGTGTGACTGTTGAAACATTCCCAATGTAAAATGTTTTATGAACAAATCTGTCAAAAACAGTAGAACGGCCTCATAGATAAGAGGCTGTAGTGACAGGTAGCACTGCCAAAGATTTCTAGTGTTGTTAGGCCCAGCGATCTGTGTTTAGAGTTGACCCTAAATAGAATACAGGTAATTTAGGTGAATCGTGTCACACCATATAGGGCATTACCATAACCACGCTGTTCCACCATTTTACCACTATAGTAACAAATCACAAACTAGGCATAGGCCTCTGACAAAATCACTAACATAGCCCAGCATCTCTCATCGCCCATGCCTTCTGCCACAAAGATTGTCTTTGTACTTTTTCTTGCAAAGTATCCTTGTCTTTGAGAATGCACAGAAGTGAGGGCACTCACTATCTTGTCTAGGACTCCGAGTTCAAACTCTATTTTCATCCCTGGCTCATGTGGCAGGAGACCACGATTTGGTCCATTTTGCAGGTTTTAAATGCTCCAAATGAATTAAACTTGGCACTCTTGATGTTCTTTCTTTGCACTTTAAAAAGGGATGATTCATCCTCTGGACATCCGCTCATTTCCAGAATAGATAGCCGACCTTGCTGCTTCAGTCTTGACTCCAGGCCAGACAACCTAGCCATGCAGCTCCACAATTCTGCTTATTCTTGCTGCAACCAACACAGTTTTCCCTTCCTGCTTCATGGGTCTTGGCTTACTAAATTCATGATACTGATATCCCGCTTCTATACAATGGCACCTTTGCCTGCATTCTATTCACTACGTATAACCAGCTTCTATGATGACCTAGTCTACCTTGCGTTTCAGCATCTATACATGTATTGAACGGTTGTTTCTCTGCAGCACTTTGTGCACGAGTAATCGTCTTCTTTGTATTTAAAAGCTCACTTGATTCTTTACTTCATCATTAGTTTCTTTAGGATCTATACATCTCTTCAGCCAGTATCTCGGGACGTCATGCATACTTTTTGTGATGTCACTAGTTTCTCTTATTAGCTTTTTCTCATATTCCTTCATGGAGTTCCTCCCTTAGGTTGTCATTACTTTGGGGATACATTCAGTAGGGTTGTCTCAACAGGTATCTTCTTTTAAACACACGCTGTGGTATTGGCACAATGGCTGGTGTCAAATACAGCATGGTCTCATGTCTCCAACATATAGGAGGCAGGGGGGCAGGATCTCCTGCAGAGGTATACAGCTGCTCCTCTACACTGCAGTCACGTTATGGAAGATGCTTCAGCTGTTAGAATTATGTCATGTATGGTGGCTAAAATAAGTAGTAGTTGCCAGAAGAAATGCGGATAAAAAATTACGGAATATTTTAAAGAGCAGGAATTGCATCATATGCCAAGGTATACCAATGCAATTTTTTTTTTTTAGTTGCATATACTGTATTTCATTTTATCACTAGAATAAAAACTTGCTTATGTTTCAGGAATGGATTTGTAACAAGGTTTACTCAATAGAGTTTTAGTGGGAAGGGCCCTTCGAACCAGCAGAATAGCAAATGAAATTAAGTGAAAATGTCAAACAATTTCAACATTTTAATAACCACATTATGCTGAAATGAATTTGGAATGCATCATCACTACTGCAGAACAAGTTACTGCTTCTGTCCATAGTATTTTATATTTTATTGATTGCAACATGGGTACTTATTGGCTTTTATCAGGAGCTAAGGTACCCCCAAAATCCTCCCTTAGACCTGCCTGGGTTCTGGATGGGTGGGGGACAGACACAATGCCCACACCGGTCGTGCATTTGGACATTGATGTACCTTGCCAGGTTTCTCTCAGACAACTGCCCAAGGGTGCCTGTCATGACTGCAGGAAATCAAGGCCCATGAGCACATGTTACTTTGATAACTCTGGTATGTCCTAATCTTGTAGTATATACATTATTGTTGCCTAACAGCGTTAGCTCAGCACAGAGTTACAATGGCTAAAATATGTTTATCTTGATATCTTGGGAGTGAAGTTAAAATCTATTTGACATTGTGGGGGCAGCTAGACAGAAGCACTTGTACAGTGAGGTGGATTGATGTTTTCAAATATAGAGGTTCATTTGCTTTCCCGCTGAGTTCTTGGCCTGCCTTGTATCTTGTCTTGTGTCTACAAGCCAGAGAGTAAAACTGAAGAGGAGCAGTACCTTTGGCTGGTTTTTCTCTTCACTTTTTCAATCCACGTTGTAAATATTGAAAACTGCATGCAGAGGACCCTACTGCACATAAGTGCAAGCGTCGGTGGTCACCTGCATTCAATTTGCATTTGTTTGAATATGACCTCCTACTACTCTACTCCAAACTCGTTCTTCTCCCTATGGCAGCCAATCATTTCCTCTTGTCCCCTTCACAAAAACGCTTGTCTTTTGTCCATTGACCCCAGAAGCTTTAAAAAATTGACTTTGCGAATGAATTTCTGGTAAGGCTAACTACACCATCTCGTTTCTATGAAATTATGTTTAAAATGGTCCTTAATGGGGCACTGTTGCGCTGACAAAAATGGCCACCTGATTGTGCCGCTCCATACTGAGCGACATCCTTAAGTTTTGAAGATCCTCTCCAGTGCCGAATTTTGGTATTTTACACAGCAGAACTGGTGTCCGACACCACTAAGCTGCAGCTGCTAAGTTTCCGTGCATCGCCCGGGAGCTGCAAAGGAGATATTTGCATTTGTCGGACCCCGACTGATATCAGAGCCGCGACCCGCACCTTGTCTCCATGGGCTCTGGGACTCCGCTGACTTGAACGGTGCTGCTTCTTGGCCTGCATCCAGGGGGAGGAGCCTCACCTGCTCCCTAACTTCGGACTACACGGCTTACTTCTGGACCCCCACGTTTCTGCCCGAACGCATTCTCCTGCATTGGTGGCTGTAGGTGCGGGTGGGGTGGAGTACACCCACAGCACCAACCCGCTTGCCACACACTCAGGTCTCCACGTGGGCCATACTCCCTGGCCCCCGCCAGCCCACCTCAACATTGGACCATGACTGTTAACGCCACACAACTGCGGAGAGACTGCTATATTGTATGCTTGTCCTGCGACTGAGAGTTTGTCATCTCCCCACACCGGTGCTCGAGACCACGACCCGCTGGGCACTTCACGTGGGGCAGGCACTCTCACGGACTCGGGATATGCTGCCTTAGGGCCTTGTTGGGAGGAGGTACCTCCGCTGCCCCCAACCTTGTGTGGAACCCCCCGGTGACCTAAATAACATCCTACTGGTCGCTGATACTTGGACCAGTGAGAAGGAGTGTACTCCCTTTCTACTTCCCCACCTGGAATTCTTGGACCCCTTGGGGAGGCCCACGACCCAGACTTTACAAATCTGCTGATCCTGGGTTGGCTGGTCCTCCTGCCTAGCACCGATCCACAGCCTGTGCAACGGTGGCTGCAGCTGGCTGATCCAACTCACATATCATCTCCACTGTTGTGCTAGGGGCCCTGAGCTTGCAGCTCTTCGTCAGGTGAGGGCAAATTCACCGGCGCAAGACTACCTGTGCATCCGGGCCTTGGGCCCCAGGCCCCAAATGGATACTTAATCAAGGAGACTGAGGGGGCCGCTCACTCCTGGCCTCGGTTTCTATGGCAGGGGACCCTCCCTCCACCCCCCTGCACACATCCCTAACCTCCTCCCGGACATGGCTACCATACGTGGGGAAGCTGGGGGGCCCTTGCTCATCTAGCTTCATCTGCTGATTCCACGCGGGTCCCACAGCCTGCATAAGGTTCCCCCTATCCATTGGCCCTGCCTGGCAGAATAAAGCCCAGTGGAACCTGGGGGTGGCTGTCATCCCGGCCCTGTCATACAGGGTCGGGCCTGGTGATAGTGGACTGTGCCCTACCCCCTGTCAGCCAGTTACATTGCTTGAGCCCTTGCTCTCCCGTCGCCCCGCAACAAGGCTCCACAACTCAAATGATTGCCCCCTGGGATATCCAGTCCCCACCCGACCAAACTTACCAGCTACCCACGATTAGTGCCCGCAACCAGGTGCTGGCTGGCACTCTAAGACACTCTGGATATCCATCCCTGGGTCTTCATAGCAAGCAGGACCATACGTGGGAGGTCGCAGTCCATCCTGACTGTTGCTAGCTATGACCAGTCAGATTTCTACGTCAGCTGATACAGGATACTCCAGATTAGATCTACGAGGCCGGTACTGGCATAGCAGTCTGGGGAGCCAATCTAGGGGTCCACACAACCTGCTCAGGTGCCCTATAGTCACGGATGTTATGAGACAAGTCTGCAAAGCCCAACCACGTTGTGACCTTGTTCCCCTTCACGGCATTCCTGTGTATCGGAGGGTCTTACCCCCCTGCCTTCCATTGCCACTCCTTAAGGGCTCTGGGCTCCACACTCCTGCCATCTGACACCCTCACTCCTCCTCTTGCACCCGGATTGCCTCCACAGTCGTCTTGTGTCCCTGAGTACTGTATCTCATCATCCAGCCTGAGTATACCACTGGAGGACCTCCCTCCTGTCATCGGTGTCGGAGGAGATTGCTTCGAAACCCTCCCACTACGCCTTATCACCAGTCTATTGTACAGACCCCCCGGAGCTACCATGACAAACGGATACAACAAGAAGCAGAGCTCTATCAATATGTTCACAAAGGGAGCACCAAAACGAGCGAAATCCTCCCTGAAGCAGAATCTCCTTTACTGGGACCCTCCAAACCCACAGAGCTTCAAAAAATGATTAACTATATGCGGGAGGATTTACTGCCCTCCACTCGAAGCTCGGTGACATGGGTAGGACATTTCGTTCAATTAAAGCCAGGATAGAGGAGCCTGACTCCAGGGTGGCGGAGTTGGAGACCAGAGTTGGGGTGGCTGAAGATGAAATCGGTGGGTTTCGCACTGAAGTGGCTGCACTCTCCAGGCAGGTCAAATGATCAGCAAAAAGAACAATGACTTAGAATCGGGATTCAGGCAAAATAATCTATGCATTATTGGTGTTCCGGAAGACAAAATAGATGGCCTTATGGAACAATACATGGAGCGCCTCCTCCTCGACATACCAGATTCCCCGGAGCTCTCACCTCAGTTTGCAATCTAGCAGGCCCATCGCTCCCTGGTAGTGAAGCCCAAGCCTGGCGCTCCCTCTTGCCTCATTATTGCAAGAGTAGTAAACTACTGAGACACAGACACCATACTGCAAGTTGCAGGAGTCGTGGAAGAGCTGATGCTGGGCTCAGCCAGGATCCATCTATACCCAGACCCTATACCCTTTCTGTAGCTATCCAACAAGACCGCAAAACTTTCCTTGCTTTTAAGAAAAAGCTATGTGAGCTTGGGGTCAAATACTCCATGCTGTACCCAGATAAACTGAGAATTGTACATTCAGAACAAGTCTTTTTCTTTACCATCCCAGAGGAAGCTTCTAAATTAATTGATGACCATTTCCCGGGCTGAAGGCCGGTTCACGTAACTCCGGCAAGCCCAACTCATATTTTCCATACAGCAGCCTTCCATTGCTATCGGGGGGATTGGCACTTGGCCCGTCTGCCCCACTGCCTCCTTTGCCACATTAGTTTTGCTGGAACAACCCGATACCATTACGAATCTCATCCGTGGTCACCATTCTCCTTGCTAAGTTTTAAATTGTGCACCACATTATGTTATTTTTCGCTCATAGTTGGAGTAACGGCTGTCACCGGCTCACACACAGGCCCCCAGGCAAAGTTGTTACAGTTGCAGTTGTTTGATGGGTTTTTGGGGCATCACCCCTCTTGTTGGGAGGAGGTGTGGTGGTAGGGGGGATGGGTAAAAAGTTTGAAAATCTGCTTGACACAAAGCTGAGGACTTGAGGTCCAGACTACTCCCAGGATAGCAACATCAGCACTCCATCTCTTCCAGTCTGGTGGATAACTCATGGAACATGTCCTTATATGTGTATGCTTCCACGAACATGTGCTTACCAACTAGATGGCGGATCATCACATTCTTTGCATGAGCTGGAACATCAGGGGTCTAGGTAATCAGACCAAAATGTGTAAACTTCAACTATATGTTTAACGCCACAAGGTAAAGGTACTTTTTTTTACAAGAAACTCACACATTGGCCGGAGGGTCCGAGGGGTTCGCTAGGTTGTGGGGTCCTCAACGATATTACACTACCTATTCCACCCAAAACCGGGGTGTCATGATATTAATTCATAAGTCTCTCAAATGTATTCATAAGGTAACATACACCAATCCCCTGGGACGTTATGTATTGTTGTTCAGATCACGCCTTTCAACCATAATTGAAATACAATCACAACTAGGTGTGGTCGATGCGTGGAAGCTGATGTAACCCGACTCTCGGCTCTTTTTGTTTTACTCCACAGTCCACGACTCGCACTCACGCATTGACAGATGGCTAGTCTCTAACATCCTCGTGAGAACTATTGCTCTAATGACCATCCTACCCAGAACTTTCTCAGACCACTCTCCGGTCACTGTGCCATTAAATTGGGGTGAGGGATGTGGAAGGAATCGATGGTGGAGAATGAAATCTCACACCTTACTAGATGCAGTATTTGAATCGGAACTCGGGTCCAGTATGGACGACTTCTTCACGCTGAATACTGGGTCAGTGGGATCTAAGACCACATCATGGGAGTCATTTAAAGCCTATATTAAGGGTATTGCACTATCCAAGGAAGCGGGTATCCTTAAAGTAATTCAGAGGACCATCAGTGATAGCGAATCTCTCCTCTCGTGACTTGAGACCCACTATGCCGCAACCCGTATACCGCTGCACTGTGCAAGATAGGCACGGCTCTGGATACCTTTCGTGAGCGGGCCGAACACGACCATAAATTCCTTGATGACCCCCGGGTCGCTCAGAGCAATGGGGAGGGAGCGTCCCGGACACCTTTTAGCTTGATTAATTTCTCAGGAAAGAGGGGCGCCCCATATCCCTGCCATTGAAAAGACGGAGTGATCCTTGGCACTCTCCTCTCAGGATATTAATAACAAATTTCGCTCCTTTTATGAAACCCTCTATACTAACACTGGCACTGCCTCCATCGCTGACATACAGTCCTTCTTGGATAGCCTACCCCTATCGATGCTATCAGCGGAAACCAGAGTCTCCCTTGATCATCCGGTTACAGCGGAGGAACTCTCTAAGGCGATAGACTCTCTTTCCACCGGTAAGGCACCAGATGCAGATGGGCTTACCACCGAATTCCTCCGGTAAGGCACAAGATGCAGATGGGCTTACCACCGAATTCTACAAGTGTTACAAAACCTGCCTGGTCCCCAATCTACTCTCTGTTTGGGAAGAGGCGTGTGAGATCGGTAAACTTCCCCCTTCCCTCAGGGAGGCGATCATCTCGGTTCTGCTTAAACTTGGCAAACCTGCAACACAATGTGGGTCCTACCAACCATTGTCACTTATCAACTGCGAGGTAAAAATATTTACCAAAGTACTCGCTCTCCGGCTGGCCCTGTACATGTCATTTATAGACCACCCGGACCAGTCCAGCTTCATACCGGGACATTCCACCTCTCTTAATCTCTGCCGGCTATTTAACATTCTTGCCCATATTGACCCAAATGCACAGGCTGTAGCAGCCACCTTGAATATGCAAAAAGCATTTGACTCGGTCTCCTGCCGATACTTGTGGATGATGCTTGAGAGATGCAACTTCGGCCCCCGTTTCATTTCCCGGGTAAAACTTGTCTACGCTTCCCCTATGGCCAAGGTCCGTACGGACGAATGGTGCTCAACCCTATTCGAGATAGCTAGGGGCACAAGACAGGGCTGTCCTTTCTCACCCTTAATCTTTGCATTAGCTATCGAACCTCTTGCAGACCAGATCCGTCAATGACATGTGCATAGGGGGATCAGACTCTCTGGGGTTCCCGAAATCATTTCTCTTTACGCTGATGATGCTTTACTTTACATTCACTCCCCTGAGGTCAATCTGGCCCCCATTATAGAAGACGTCATCCTTTTTGGGGAACTGTTGGGCTTGAAGGTCAACTGTACCAAATCCGTACTGTTTCCATTAACCAACGCCACCTCTTCCCCCGGAGATCTTCGCGAGTTCTACTGGTCTCAGACAGAGATCACCTACTTTGGGGTTTCGGTCACACATCACCGGGTCCCTCTGTATGATCTCAATTTCGGAAGCTACCTTGATTCTCTTGCCTGCTTCACTCCAAATAATTGACATTTCAAAATGGCTGTCATACAATTAATATAACCTTGCAAACTTGCTTTTCGGTAAACATTAGTGCTTAAGAGCTCTAATATGCCAAGATATCTGCCCCGGAAAGGTCATGGTAAGCACTTTGCTTGTTAATAACAGAGACAACTTTGTCATATCTTTCAGATTGAAAAAATATATAATACATTAGGCTTTTGAAAATGGCACATTGCCGTTCTAGATTTACGAACATGTTTTGCAGAACCTATTCAATTCAAATCACCAATTATCTGATGCAATCCAGTGTGGCTGCCTCAACTGCAAACATGTTCTTCAGAGGTTTCTTGCTAAACTACAATTGCATGACAGATTAAATAAAGAAGAAATGAGAAATGCACAATGATTATATCTGGACTAATTCACCAAAAGGAGTTGGATGGTACCCAAAGCAGTAGCCATGCATCTTTCCTTGGGCATATCCATCTGTCAGGAGAGCCTACCAAGGATATTGCTGTGCATATTTGCTTTGGGTAGAATCTTAGTAATACATAATGTATGTCAATTAGTTTATGCTTGATTAGGAAGTGGGTCGTATGCAATAGCAAAATACCCAAAAGGCTGGGTACAGCTTTACTGGTATTTTACATATATAACTGATTGAATGTGCTTACTTCTAACCTAAAGCAAGACTTTTCACTCCACTTATGATGGACTTTTTTCTTTTTTTGTAACCTTTATTTATATATTGCTTGACATTGCAAGAGAGAAAAACAAGTAATACATTGACAATCAGCAATGTATGAGACGTACATATGATCATATAATCCAGCATGGTGGGCTCGCAGGACCATGTCAGAGAAGATAATGAGCTTAACATCGATATGGTAAATATTCAAGAGTCCATCGGGTTAATCAGTGAAGGGGGATGAGTAGGGGATTGGGGATCATCGGAGTCCACTTCGTCATCACTCAGAGAGGAGAGAAAATATGAGAGGAAGGGGGCCCAGATGTTTCGGTGTCTACATACTACCACTGTAGCTTGCCCAGCGCTCCTCGGCATCTGAGGCCCAGGTGAGAGCTTGAAGCCATTGGTAAAGTGTAGGGGGTCTAGGGCACAACCAGAGGAGTAGAATACGACGGGTCGCAAGCAGCATACACAGACCAGCTAGTTTCCTAAAGTCACAACCCATTCGGGGGAATTCGTGAAAAACGCTATCAAGGGGCATGGGGCAATAGTGCGTTCAAGAATTTGGGATATGGTTGTACACACTTCTGACCAGAATAAGGAAAGGTTCGGACAGGACTACAGCATATGTATGTAGTCGGCATTGTCTGCTCTACACCTTGGGCATTCGGATGGGCGATCTGCTGACATGTGGTGAAGCCTGGCTGGGGTGTAGTGGAATCTATGAAGAATCTTAAACTGGATGAGCCTGAATTTGTAGTTTACAGAGATGCCCCGGGTATGGGTACAGATAGACTACCATCGCTTGTCTGTTATATCGACACCCAGATCCCTGCTCCATGTCTCCCTAAGTCCCTCCGAAGAATGGAACATTCTGTCTTGTAGGAGACCATAAAGTCTGGAGACCTGCCCTCTGGTGCCGCTTACCATCATAACCTCAGACAGGAGCGTGTCATCTTGTTGGAACGAAGGGAATACTGGCCATCTTTTCTTGAGAGTTTGTGGGAGACCGGTGTATTGGAGCTAGCAAGAGAGTCTACCCCGTAAGGAATCGGGCAGGTCTGGCCACTCAGTGAAGGTCCCAGGGTGAATGCATCCCGGACAGTGGCCAAGCCTCCATTAACCCAGCAGCGGACCGTCACGCCATCCACCAGAGGGAGGCCAGGGAGATAGTTCCATAGCGGAAAGTTGCCATGAAAAGGGCGCGGAGTGCTGGTCTTTCTCCAAAGTTTATTCCATGCCACTATCGTGGATCTGGTGGGATCCATAGGATCTAAGTTGAGGCCCAGGAACGGGAGAACCAGATATCGAAAATCAAATTCGCCAGCTGCCAGGCGTTCAAATTTAATGTGGGCGGAATCCATCAGTGTCAAACCAGAAGGCTGCGAAGTGGGCCTGTGCAGCGATCCAGTAGCCCTCGAAATCGGGGGCATCAAATCCACCCAGAGTGGTAGAGGTAACTAACATGTCTAGTTTCAGACGAACAGCCCCAGAATGCCACAGGAAGGTGTTAACGGTTCAGGTCAGTGATTTGAAGAACTCACGACCTGGCCAGAGCGGCACGTTCAGAAATCTATAGCGGAGTTGTGGAAGGACTACCATCTTGAGAATCGCCACCCTCCCAGCTAGTGTAATCGGTAATCTGGACAAATTGCGAGCCCATCATGCTGGATTATATGATCATATGTACGTCTCATACAATGCTGATTGTCAATGTATTACTTGTTTTTCTCTGTTGCAATGTCAAGCAATATATAAAAAAAGGTTACAAAAAAAAGAAACAAGTCCATCATAAGGGGAGTGAAAAGTCTTGCTTTAGGTTAGAAGTAAGCACATTCAATCAGTTATATATGTAAAATACCAGTAAAGCTGTACCCAGCCTTTTGGGTATTTTGCTATTGCATACGACCCACTTCCTAATCAAGCATAAACTAATTGACATACATTATGTATTAGTACGATTCTACCCAAAGCAAATATGTACAGCAATATCCTTGATAGGCTTTCCTGACAGATGGATATGCCCAAGGAAAGATGCATGGCTACTGCTTTGGGCGCCATCCATCTCCTTTTGGTGAAATAGTCCAGATATAATCATTGTGCATTTCTCATTTTTCTTTATTTAATCTGTCATGCAATCGTAGTTTAGCAAGAAACCTCTAAAGAACATGTTTGCAGTTGAGGCAGCCACACTGGATTGCATCAGATAATTGGTGATTTGAATTGAATAGGTTCTGCAAAACATGTTCGTAAATCTAGAAAGGCAATGTGCCATTGTCAAAAGCCTAATGTATTATATATTTTTTTCAACCTGAAAGATATGACAAAGTTGTCTCTGTTATTAACAAGCAAAGTGCTTACCATGACCTTTCGGGGAGATATCTTGGCATATTAGAGCTCCTAAACACTAATGTTTACCGAAAACCAAGTTTGCAAGGTTATATTAAATGTATGACAGCCATTTTGAAATGTCAATTATTTGAAGTGAAGCAGGGCAGAAATCAGCATTCAGGGGCACATTGAAGACACACTCAGAACTGATGGGCAAAGTAGGAAATAACTCAACACTGAGTGGTGACTTTGGGCACAACTTTGCCATGAAGCCCACATGGGAGTAGATCTGGGCACTGAGGGGTACATTGGGGCAAAGCTCGGCAATGTATGTCAAATAACAGAACTGAGCTCTGCGGGGCAAATGGTGTCAAAACTGGACATGGAAGGGAGAGGGCGGGGAAACAGTGCCAGATCTCTGCATTGATAGCTAAATGGGGCTGAACTGAACATTGAGAAACAAACAAGGCAGAACTCTGCACTGAGGGTCAAACTGGGGCAGAACACAACACATTAGAGCAGAACCTAGGAATGAGAGTCAAAGAAGGGAAGAACTCAACATGGGGGCGCACGGTGGGGGGGATACCCTAGAACTGAGAGGCAAAGTGGAGGGAAAGAGGCCCTTTGGGGCATAGTAGGGCATACATTGGCATATGGTGGTAGTATGCAAAGGGTGCACATTATAAAAGGGGCACAGTATGAACGAAACTGGAAAACTGAGGCATGCATTTTGACAGAGAGGTAAACTGGGGCAGAACTCACCGTTGAGGGTTATACTGGGCCAGAACCTGTCACTGAGAACCAAATTGCAGCAGAGCGTCATAATATGGGACACATTGGGGCAGCAAGCGACACCATGGGCAGTCCTCAGCTCTGACAGTGCAATAGGGCACCAGTACTCCCTGAATGGCACACTGGTGAGAAAGTGGGCACTTCAGTAAATTGAGGCTAAACCTGGCAACGAGGGGAAAATCATGAAAGAATGTATAATGACGGGAACATTGGGGCAGAACTAAGCACTGAAGAGAACACTGAGGTAGAATTACTACATAACCTGACAAATTGTGGTAGAACCTGGCAAAGTGGGGCAAAGTTCGAGTCTGATGGACACGCTGGGGCAGAATCTACCACTGAGAGACACATTGGGGAAGAAGTTAGTCACAGAGGGGGTAATTGGGCTAGAACTCGGAACCAAGGGGTACAATAGGACACCACTGCTCACTTGAGGACAACAGGTGCAGAAGTTGGTGCTGGCAGGGAATTGGGGCTAAACCTGGAACTGAGGTGTACATTGCGGATGAATGGGGCAATGTTGTAGAAATTGGGGCAGAACCAAGCACTGAGTGGAACAATGAGGTAGGAATGTGTACTGAGAGGTAACTAGGGGCCTGCATTGGCAATTTGGGGCACATTGGGACAAAACTGAGTAGAAATTAACACTGGGGGCAAACGAGGACATAACTAAAAACTGGGATGTGAAATTTGACAGAACTCAGAACTGTGGGCAGATCTAGGCAGCATGAACAACTGGTTTATGATATCAATGCTGGAGCATATTCTAAGTCAGTCCTCGTGATTTATTTTAAACAAAACCAGCATCAACATGTGTTTCACAATGGCAATGCTGACACACATTGTTTAATCAGGCCTCATGATTTTCTTTAGGCACAATCAACATTGAGACCCATATTTGTTGTTGTTAATCATTCCCACAGTGAAGTAAAACTGTTTATGCAAGTCCTCATCAACATGGCTGCATTCTCCAAACCAGAGCAGGGCTCAACCCACTTTAACACGTAAGAGCAAGGGATTGATCAGCAGACTTTGGCGTGTGCCAGCTTGATTTGTTTTCTCGGACATGCCACAAAAACACCCAGGACTAAAGTTTGGACATAGTGCTAGATGTTGTTACTTTATCTGAATTAATTTCTCAAAAAATATACCTCTTCCAGTTTTCGACACAAGGCCCCTTTTAACCAATCTTTACATAGCAGAAATCTGGCCATCAAGACCAGATAGAAATTCAAATCAACCCTATTTCCATCTAATAATAAATAGTTCTCTACTTAAGCAATAAGCCCCGAGCGGGGCGGGGGTGGGCATTACCACTTCAGGTAATGCCCTGGGGCCCATAGTCATGAGAGCCTTAACAAAGGCCCTGGGTATTAACTGAAGTGGTAATGCCCACCCCCCGGCAGGGGCTTATTGCTATTAGTACCTGATCCCGTAAGATCGGGGTACTAAACGCATTTTTGTTTCGTTCCCAAACGCTCTGGATGTTTCGGAACATGAAAAAGAAATGCAAAATAAACGTCCACCGGGGAAGGGAACAAGAATTCTGTTTTCCCTTTTCATGGCGGCCATTGAAAAAGTAAACAAATAAAATGGCCACCATGGAAACGGGAAAAGGGACTACACATAGTCTCTTCTGTCTTTCCATGGCACCCATTAAAAAAAAGTAAACCAAAAAATTGCCACCATGGAAAGGAAGAAGGGGCTACATTTAGTCCCTTCTTCCTTTCCATGATGGCATTTTTCGCAGATTGGGAGTGCACGCGTTGGGGACATAAGTGTTCCCAGCGCATCTGCTCTGGAAATGGACATTAAACAAGGTAAGTGAGGATGGGGAGGGAATTCTATGGATGGGGAGGAGGGAGGGCAAGGGGAAGGGGGAGCACTCTTACCTCACTCCATGGCAGGGGAATATGGCGGCCTCAAGCCATGAGGCGGCTTGGAGCGTGGGGATTACGGCTGGTAATTCCCCAATTCCCCCCGTTGCGAGCCTTCTCATTGACTGAGAGGCTGCCACCTCCTACCCCACGGGGTACTATGGCCCAAAGAAAAATTAAACATAGGCTCACCTCTATTTAGTTTTTTACATTAGATTTGACAACAGACTACTCACAGACATCCCAACGTTGAATACATTCAGACACCTGACAAATGAATTGAAGTTGTTTGTCTATATCAGCTGCATGTTATTACAGACAACAAATAGGCTCCTCCCTCTTATGCTTGTCATTTTCTCTGGGGGGGTTACAAACTAACCTATATTTATCAAGCATAATCATAAACATTAAAACATTTCTGGAATCTGTTAATCGATACTTGCCAAATAGTTGCATCCTCCGATTCCAGCAAGCATCTTTCCCATTATTGTGACCAAGATTGTTTCAATGTAGCCTCTTCACACATCAGTAATTCCTTAGAGCTGGTTTGAATTTTTTTGCGTGATGTCCATTTGAATTACAGCATTTGTAAAACTCTTTGACGACTACCGCTTGAGAGGATACTTAAATAACTTATCCAGTGCCACAGCTGAAGATGGCTATTTTCATTAGGGGAGAAAGCCATGTTTGAATAATTCTAGAGGCATGTTAAATTTGAGTCTTGAAGACATCTTGATTCATGGATTATTTGCGCTGAAAAAAACGGGATTTGTGCGCCATTCTGCCCAGTAAATCCCCATTTGTTCAACAGGGATTAGCGGGCAGAATGGCACACGAATCCCGTTTTTTTCGGCGCAAATAATCCATGAATCAGTGTGCTTGTTGAGTCCCATAGTTGTTGAAAACATGAAAAATACAGAAGAACTATTTAACTTGCTATTTCTCTGCATATCTGGACATAACTATTAATAATTCTTGGTTGTACTCTCTTATAACCTTTCTTTTCAACGCTCTTCTGTGAGTGACCTTCCCTTGCTTGCTAGGTCTTTCATAATGTCAAATAGTACATTGTTTCCTGGCCAGGAGAGTGGTGTTCTGACATACTTTAATTGAGTAGCCCATGGGTATTGCTGTATATCAGGCAAGGCCCAGCTGCCTTTCAGAAGGGATCGTCTACCTTTTTTCCATGCCTGCCTAAGACCTGTGTACCACCATATCAAGTCATTGATTACCCTCTGCACAATATTGATGGTGGTTTTGTTCTACGCGTAATGGTATAGCACTAACCAACAATGCTATTTATGCAGGAACACCATGTGTAAGATGTTCACTCTGCCAATTATTATGACGAATAACGTATCCAACCTCAGCAGAATTGCTTTTATTTGGGGATTCATATTACAGTTGACTTTCACAATATCCATGTTGTTTCTTGTAATTTGCACCCCTAACTATGTTATCTGATTTAGCAATAAGAGGGAGTCGCACTGCAAATTTCTTGCCACCACTTCACTTTTAAATGATTTTCTTAGTATCCAGCTACAATTCTAATCGGGCTGATAATTCAATCCAGACATTTTCTAGTTTGCTGAGGATGAGTTTCAAAAATCACCATGACATCTGCATACATTGATATCTTTTTTCCCCAAAACCCGATAACAAAAGGAATCATTTATTTTGCATTTCATATCATTGAAGGCTAAAGGCAAAATGTACAAGACCAAAAGGATAGGTGAGAGATGGCAATTCCTGTCTCTATCTTTAAATCTCAGCATAGAGTTTTATTGGTTACAGCCCTGGCAACTGGTTTGAAATATAAGGCCTTAATCAAATTAATACATCCTATTATACATCCAGCATTTCCAGAGTATCCCAGAGAAATCTCCAATTGACATAATTGGGTGCCTTGTTTGCATCAATGGTAACTACAGTAATGAGGGCCTGATCTTGAGTGGCCATGACTACAGCTCCTGACAGAGAATGGCTTATATCTGCTAGATGTCTATTTGTGATAACAAAACAATGTTGATCTTTATGTGCAAGGCTGCCTATTATTCTTCCCATTCTGTTTGCTAACATTTTAATGAGAATCTTTGGCATACATGCCGGATTCCGGAATAAGTGTAATACGTGTGTCTTCGTGAGATACTGGGGACTTCCCGAATAACGGTTCACTTTTAATTTACTCTGAAAGAAAACATGACATTTAAACAATTCCACTATTAGGCTGTCATTTCCTGAGGTGTTTCCAGGTTTAGAGATGTATTTCTCAAACAATTGGGGCCTCAGTCTTACTGTGTTTTTTTAACTTGTTAATTGTGGAAGATCCAAGCAATTCAATAGGACAGAGAACTCGTCTTTGCTTTATTTGTTGTCCTCATCCTATAGTTATGCATAGAATTACTGAAATGCCTGAAGATGTTTTGTCAGCAATGACTGGGATTTCAATGCGATTTTTAAATAACATTGATATTGGACCTTTCACCGGTAGCTGAAGCACAGAAAAAATGGAATTCTGGTTGCTCAAATCTCAGCCAAATATGCACTTGAGGCATAGAAAGCACCTTTGTATGATCTTTTTTAGATTTGTTAAATGAATGTTTGCTTCACTGATAGTCACATCTATGTATTCCACATGGCTTTCAGGACAAGGGGGAACTTTCTTTCTTTATTGGTGATTTATAAGGTGGTGACTGCAACAATATCAATTCTGTATTGTCAATCTTTTTATCATGAATTCTCCCATCCTTTCGCTCAGTTCCCATTATCTCTTTTCAGTGAAGATACATGAATACACTGAATAAGCAAATACTTCTGCCTGAGAACAGTATCTACTTCTTTCTAATCCAAGGGAACATGATGACTGGCTGAGAGTTTTAGTAGATATTCCTGCATCAAGAGCTTTCTCTCCAAAACTCTTGAATATCCAAAACTGCATGAATTCATAAGCATTTTACAGGTGATTGATCACTTTTTAAACATAATTATTGCCTGGATTAAAGATGTTTTAATATTAGACTGTTCTGTAATAATAGCGCCTTATTCCTCTCTTCCCGTCGTATCCTCCTACTTACCAGATCTGCTTCTGTGCCTTTATTATGTGCCTTCAAGCTGTATATTGACATAGACATGGATCTGACCAGCAGTGCTCAGGGAATCGAACACAGGGGGCCTGCGTGTTTATTGGGGTTGTGGCACAATGAACCGGAGCATGAACAGGCAGAATAGTGGCGTCTTCAAAAGCAGGACAAACCAGTAGAGACTAGGGTGAATTTGGAAGCCGTTAGAGAAGGTGAAGACCCCGGAAGAGAGCAGTGGTCTCTGGCTGGGTGATTGTTACACCTGAGAGTAGCAAGTTTACCATTTCAAAAGTAGCAGAGGGCAATAAGCTCTTAGATTGCTGCTTTTAGGGAGTTCAGACTGAACATCAGACTCCTACGTGATAATCAACTAAGATCAGGGGATGTGGACTGTTTGTCCTTGTGAAAATGATTACCTTTATTTGCTTTTGCACTTGACTTTTTCTTTTTAACAATTTTTCGTACTATTTCTTCCATGAGTCGAAGTCTAAGAAGGAAGAGAAAAGCTGAGGAAAGAAGGAATACCTTGTCAAGGCTTTGTCCAATAAACCTAAATCAAATAATTGTTATGTCAACTTCTAGATCAACACCATTGAAACACAGAGAAAGAGAAGATTATGGAAGATAACAGCAGTCCCAACCAAATCTTGAGTAAAGGTGTGGATGTAGTAGACATGGATTCGGCATCTTCCTCTTCAGCTCCAGCCTCTACTAAACCGCCTAAGCTACTCCCATTGCTTGAAGCGGCATTCTCACATTAAGCAACCTATATGATCTTAGAGATTGAATCAGAGAGGTTTAATATCTCTGTTAGTAAATTATGTCACCACCTATTAATTAACAATGAGGAAAATAAAATAATTGTGAAGAAGATTCTGAGCCTGACAGTGATTATGAAACAGCCTCCATCTCTGATAGAGAAAAAGAGAAAAGAAGAGGACATGGTAGAGAGTCAGCATCAGCTATAAGGTCCACGAGAGGTGTCATAATGGTAAATATAAAGTCTCTGAAAGTTATCAGATGGAAATTACAGCACTGTGTAGGAATCTGGAACAACCGTTTTAGGCAGTTGCCATAGAACCGGTGAATTGGAGGTGGCAGGTCAATCACCTCAAGAGGAAGACGGAGGTAATGGAGGATTAATACATGCACTCCAAAATCAGGGCAGAGTTGTTTAAAGGAATGGTTTGGTCAGAAATGTTTATTGTCCCTACGGATCGGCCATGTGTTTTTAAGCCTAAGTCGCTTGATTTTAGAAAAATTTCCTATGGACCTTACCCGAGTTTTCGTCCATTAAACGCACGCTAAAACAGGCACCAGGGCGCTGCCACTTTGTGATAATCCTATCACCTGCCCCATCGCCCTGGCTGACCTGCTTTTGCGGCACTAAATCATATCCCCTGCCTCTGAGCCTGTCATCAGCAGACGCGTACCGCCCATTTCACAACGCCAAAGCACGTCTCATGTCAACAATCGCTGCGCTTCAGGTAATGACGTTTCGCCATGGAAATGGCAGGACGCCTCTTTCCTCAATAAGTATAAACAGACCGTTTCACAACAGACAACAGCAGATTTTCTATTCCATTCCTCTCTCTGTGTTACTTTGAGTATTCTGTGACTCGTTTCTGTGCTCTAGTCAGCTACCTTTGTCGCTTGTAGCCCGTGTGAATACCTGTACCATTGCTATAAATTATTTTAGTTTGTTTACCACACAATGGCTACAATAATGCCCTACATGTATGAGCCCGAGTATACCGAGGAGGAACTACTGGAAAGGGAAACATGCGAAACGATGGGGCTTCAGACGGCAGTTGGCAGGACGAATCAACGGATGAAGGCACTGGACCTAGTCGCATGGACAGTGTTTCCACCTGGTGTACATGCAATCGGTGCGAGCTAATGCCAACCGAGGACGAGAACTGCTGCTGCTGTGAAAAACTCGGGATGCGTGGCCTACATTTCGGAAGGCGATCCACGGCCGCAATGCATCACCGAGCTGCCAGACTTCAGGGCAGCCTGCCTCACACGGTCCGTGTTGAGGATAATGATGGTGCTTATGCACGAACTTCGCGCAACTGTTCGTCCTCATAATACGAGTAACAAGTAAGTATACTCTGGTTGTGATGCCACTACTATTTCATGGTCGTCTCCTATATCCAAAATTACATCTACATATCATTGTAATGCATGAAAGTCGTTCAATAGTGTGCAGTGTCTAGATAGCATTTGTCCGAGCAATATGCCATTAGTTACAAGAATTGTCATTGACAACAAAGGTTTAATAAACTTATCTTGGTCATTTAAAAACAGTTTGTATCATTCTTTTTCACAGGTGGTACAGGCTGGTGGCCTATCATTCCTTTACATGGTGGCTTCACGGGAGGCTTGGACACCGCGTTCCAAGAGTAATACCCGCCTGTGCCGTTCGTGCCATAGGACAAACTTTCCCCAGTGGCAGCGGTCAGTACAGGGGATTTTCCCTCGCTGTCCTGTACAATGTGTAAAGTTTTGTATTTTTGTGCCATCAAAATAATAAACAAAATAAAACACCACATATATTTTAACAACAGTTGTTTCGATTTTTTAAATGAATCAACTGTGTCTCCATTCAAGAGTCTTCCTGTGCCTTGCCTGCACGCCCACCGGCCCATCCATCCCACCCCCTCTATCAAAGGCGGTTTGCGCCAGTGGATGCATGCTGCCATGGGGGCTGTCAGGGGCGCAAACGGCCAAGGTACCAAATAGCATGTACACTTGAAAAGGTATCCCACGCCCAGGGGCAATTGCTCACATGGCCTCCTCAGACCCCGTCTCTCCAGGGTGGCCTCACCTGAAGCAGGCCACCCTCCTTCAATCCACATAAGTGTGTCTCCATTCAGCAGTCTTCCTGTGCCTTGTCTGCACGCCCCAGGCCCATCCATTCCACCAGGGGAGCTGATTTATGAATTTCCCGGGGGAGGGGGGCCCAAATACAGGAAGTGTCATCACTGGCAGTTATATGACCACAAATTTGCATGTAGTCGGTGCAAAGGCGCGCGGGGGGAGGACGAGGGTGTTGGCGCGCGCAGCCCAGAACAGTGGAAACAATGGCTAGCATGCACTGCATATACTAAAGTCAAGAAAGAAGGAGATTTAAGCCTTCGAGTTGCATTCCAGTAAGACATCACTGCCCCTATTCCACCGCTCTATAATCGTCCAGCAACACAACTAGGATGGGAGAATGAAATGCTTGCTAAACAGAAGGTACAGCTGCAAGGTGGAGTACCACCACCACCACCAAAATAAAAGTTCCCAATTCAAGGGAAACGAGAAGTAAAGACGCTTCCCGATTAAAAACTACCAAGCAAGACATGTGTGGTGCCATAGTTCAGTAAAACATCAACAATTCAAACTTACAATAGTGCTGCTGTAGATTGGGCAGCCACAAGTGAAATTTGCTAAGATGTTACCTCTGGGTAACCAGATAGAGTTAGGGATGTAGCTTAATCTTAAACCTTTCAGTGGACACATCAGATGTGCTGCTGAAGTATAATGCAATCCTGGCTGAAGTATAATGCAATCCTGGCTGAAGTATAATGCAATCAAGTGTGGTTTCAGACTTGGGGGGAAGAGTGTTAACTGCTTTTAACATTGTAGTTTACCAGAAATTCTGGTAAAGTAGTGTACAATGTTAAAAAGCAGTTACCCAGGCTCACCCTGCACCCAGGTGATGTTTGGGACTGATGGAAGCACTTGCGTCTAAATGTTGTAGCCATGGTTGTCTCCATGTTTTAAAAACTCCCACTTTCCAGGTTTTCAACATTCATTTGAAACACCCCTTATTCAAAAAATGAAGGAGTCAGTAAAAAAGCCAATGCTGAAAAGCCTATTTCGCACAAGTAGTAAGACCCAAAGGGTAAGAGCGACTGCATAGCAGACCATGCCAATGTAGGATACTCCAGGATTACCTTCAGTCAACATTCACCCACTGCAATGTTCCTAAAGTCAGATTGCAGAGTAGTGTCCGACTGAACCTCAATCAGCTCTTCCTGGCCATTAAATGGATGATGCACCACCTCCTCTGCCAGAAAAGTCTGCATCACCCAGTCATTAATGCCAGCATTTACTTCAGGGAAGTATTCATCAAAGCTGGACCTTAATGTTGCTAGGTGGCTTGCCCAGCTCCAACTGTTCTTTTGCAAAGGTCTAGCTTCCTCTTGAAGGCAAATACTTTTGTATTCATTCTTTCGTCTGTGTTCCCATGTCCACAGGAATGCCCCCAAAGGTGGGATTGTGGGTTTCTGGGGTGGTGAGTTCTAGTGGTCTTAGTTTCCTTTACAAAATACACATATCACATAGTATGTCAACCAGACAAGGTATCATTGTGTACAGCTTAAAGGGGGCCACCTGACCCAAAGCAGCACACTAGGAGATTTATTTTGGAACAATCAGCATTGCAAACACACCTCTAGTTTAGATTGTAAAGAGTGCTTGTGCTGCAATTAAAAGCACCCAGTTAAAAAGTCCAGACTTAAAACACTTGATCAGCATTCAGTGAGTAAAATAACCTTATAAAAATAAAATGCAGCTTTGCATAAAATTACAGAGAATTTTGGGATTATCAGGCAGTGGCAAGCGGGCTCTGCTGTTGCTGTGGGAGAAGTGAGACTTGCAATGGCGACAAATATAAGGTTAATAGCTGCCGTTTATCACAAGATGGCAGGCCAGCATAGATCTTAACCACTGAATGCCCACTGAACAGCTATAAACCCTTCTATGTCAGCAAAAGGCTGATGTATAGGAACCAGTGATAGAAAGCAATGAGGTAATTATACTGTACCATATCCGGTGGGAGGTGATGCCCCGCCCAAGACTCAGTGAAGGCCCCTCGTGTCAAAAGGTTGAGAAGTCTTGCCGCCTCAGTCCCCACAGTCCTAACTTCTGCCCTGCTTAGAGTGGAAGCAGTCTGCGGCACACAGCTTGTAATGCAAATCGCACATTTTAAGCATCAGGACAGAAAACAGAGAACTGAATGCATTGCTGAGGTAAATGAGTTCTGTCTGGCAACACTGGTAATATGTATAGAGCCACATTATCGCACCGCCCAACTATGAGTTTGAGGGCAAAGCTGGAGGAAAATCCTCCAGCAAGAAGCTGGATTTATTTCCTCCACCATACCGCCCAAAATAGAACAATTTGGGATATTACCACCAGCAAAATTACTACCAGCAGTAATACCGCTGAAATCCACCATGGAGTCCTATGGACTCCAATTAATGGGGACTAACACTGCCTACCAACACTTGTAATCTGGCAGTAATACCGCCAGACCAAGTGGCAGTAATAGTAGTACAGTTTGGTGGTATCTCGGCAGATTTACAGGCCACACAGAGACATCACCTCTCTCCATGTTGTCTTTTATTGTAAAGTGGATTACCAGGTTTCAGACCTGTAAGATACCCCTGTCTCCTCAGGTGACTCAGACTCCCACCATTCCATCCTACATAAACTTGATGCCCCCAGGCTGTTCTTCTAGTCTACTTTTATTCTACCCATGTAGATCCAGGAACGTCATACTCCTGTTACTTTCATGGATTATTTTACCTCCTGTTCCTTAAAGCCAGGGGTCTTAAACATGTGGCTCTCCAGATGTTTTGGACTACGACTCATATGATCCATCACCATTGACTATGCTGGCTGGGGCTGATGAGCATTGTAGTCCAACACATCTGTAGAGCTAAAGGTTGCAGAACCCGGCGTCCAAGCAGAGGCCTAGAACTCCATACTGCCACAAGCACCTTATCATATAACTCTGGCTCTGAAATAGAGACTTTATGCCGGCCCTTTACCCACAAACACTGGTTGTTAATATTATACCTTGGAGCTGCATGCGTTAATAGCACTAGTGCAAGAAACGTTCAGGACGGGCAGTAAAAAGACTTCTGTGGGTCTTATGCGGCCTATGAGTTCACAGGGTTTGGTTGACCAGGGAATAGCACACGAGGCATGGAGTTGGGACAGGAGGGCAGGTTAGCTGCTGGCAACCTTTCAGGTGGCAACCGTAAACCCATGAAGAGGGAGCGGAGATGTGCAGTGCTTCTTTGCCCCCCTGATTCTCTGATTTGTCAGAGCTACATTTTCAAAGCCTCTCTCTGAATGGAGCATGAGTGCATTCATCTCTCAGTTGACTCACAGAGTTATTCTGTCTGCGTCTTTCATTTGTTATAAAACAGCACCCAAGGTTGGTGGCTCTCAGGGGGTAGGGAGCCTGGGACGCTCCAAGGACAATGAACTGGCAGCCAGGGGGTTTTAGCAATGCGCTACTTTTGTAAACAAAATGAACCCCCAAAAAATCTTTTTTTTGTGACTGCACCAGTAAATCATCAAGAATCGATGACTGGGAGAGAGGCTGCAGGAGGGCGATTCCCCCTAATTTGTATGGTACAGTAGCACAGATAGAAAAAAGAGGTTGGTTGACTCTCGACTTACATCTACCTGTTCAGTAGCACACCTGGGAGTGGGTAGTTGAACTGGTTTTGGGGTCCCCGTTTCTCTGTGATAGCATACTCTTGAGGGCATACTTTTTTAATGAACATTTAATTGCAACTGCATGTGTATACCAAGTGCTTAATTTGTAAAACAGTAGGTGCCTGTGCCCAAATATGTTCTAGCACTTCTGTGACACTTGGGCAGTTCCACACCACTGCTGCCACCCAGGGTCGGGCTGGGACAAGAAATAGGCCCGGTCACCCAAAAAAAAATGGCACACCCCTCGCCTCAAAAAAGTGGCCCACCCCTCGCCTCACGACACTTGACCTCTGATGATATCACCAGAAGTGATGTAATTTGACCCCACCCCAAAGTGACATCTCGGGAAGCGATGAAACTCAACCTTTCACCCCTTGACAAAATAGGAAGTGGCATCAAATAGCATTGTTCCTAAGTAAACTACACTACGAAAAATATGGTTATGATTTCACTAAGGTGATATACATTTCATACAAGAATGGATCACCATACGTATCATTAATATCTGTGTGTATAGATCCATATTGTCAAAATACTGTGACTCCAAGCAGACGTCCAAGGCCACATGATAATATGGTATTATATAGCACTTACCCATAAGCTCTTTTTTATAGATCAAATATGCATACAATAGCACCCAACCTGTGTTGGTACTTATATCGACCCAAGAAGGATGAAAGGTTTTTGAAGAATAAAAAATAAAAAAATACATTTGAAAAAAATGAATTTTTCCGAATTCAAACCGGCCCAAGCATGGCCTGAAACCGGCCCTTACTCCCCAGGGACGATTTCGGCCAGGCCAGGGGCCAATCCGACCCTGCTGCCACCACCCATAGTGGGACAGGGGCCGGGCCTTTGTGGGGCCTCAGGCTCCATTAGGAGCTTATTCATGAAGACATAAAAAAGCACACACATTATTTTGCCGCGATGACCATCATCAAGGCAAAAGAAGGCGTGCGCTTTTTCTTTTGTCTTCATTAATAGGCTCCTAACGGAGCCTGAGACCTCACAAGGGCCCAGCCCCTGTAGCACTAAGCATGTGTGGCAGGGGCCATGGATCGGGCTGCTGCTTGTTAATGAAGCAACAGCCCGACCCTTTGGTCATTTATCCTCTTTTTATTTTATTTTTTTCTTTTCAAACTGTGGATGCGCGCCCCCCTGGGCATGAGGCTGCAACCCACCAGAGGGGCGCGCCCCACAGTTTGAATACTGCTGCGCCTAAGCCCTCCCCTCCAGGACCATACACCAATGAGTCCTAGAGGGGAGGGCTTAATCGCACATTTTTGCGATTATACCCGGCTGGAGAGAAGCGATGCGGTATCGATGGAAAGGGCCATCGATGCTGCATCACTCCTCTCCGGCTGGGTGGGCTCAGCCCCGACCATGATTTTGCCGGGGGGGGCTCGGGCCCCAGAGCCCCCCCGTACTCGGCGCCCCTGCATCCCAGCCTGCATCCCACCACCCTCTATCAAAGGCGGTTCGCGCCAGTGGATGCGCGCTGCCATGGGGGGCTGTCAGGGGCGCAAACGGCCAAGGTGCCAAAAAGCATGTACACTTGAAAAGGTATTCCACGCCCAGGGGCAATTGCTCAAATGGCCTCCTCAGACCCCGTGTCTCTAGGCAGACCTCCCGTGAAACAGGCCACCTCCCTGCAATCCACATAAGTGTGTCTCCATTAAGCAGTCTTCCTGTGCCTTGTCTGCATGCCCACCGGCCCATCCACCCCCCCACGATCAAAGGCAGTTCGCACCCGGGGATGAGCACTGCCAAGGTGTGCTGTCAGGGGCGATAACGACCAAGGTGCCAAACACCATGTACACTTCAAAAGGTATCCCATGCCCAGGGACCATTGCACACAAGGCCTCCTCAGACCCCATGACTCTGGCCAGGACCCTCCTTCACGCTGGCCGGCCGCCGGCAAACGGCAAACCACATAATACCATGACATACACACGTCATTCATTCACAAACACACCCTGTTTCTAATACTTTATAAACCACTTGTCTCATGAGAACATCTTTGTGCTTTGCAAGTCAACTCCTGAACGTGCTACCTGAGAACCACTGAGATCTATGCTGATCTGCTCGTCATCGTGCTATCCGTGAACTTCTGTGACCGCTTCGAGCAAACTCGTCAGTGTGCTACCTGTGGCCATCTACCTATTCTCCTGCAACATACTGCTCGGCTTGCTGAATCCAACTGTTTGTTGGTCAATGTAAGGCCATGTATCCTAGACATATTTCGGTGATTTTTACATTTCTATCTATTTGCGAGTAGAGTACTCAATAGTGCTATGTTCTTTGGTCTCATTGCTATTGACTTGAGTTTCAATTGTTATGCAATCAATAGATCTATTTATTTTCATCTGTGTCAATTGTCATCGAATTGCATTCTTCGCAGGTCCTGTCTATAATGTAAGGATGTTTCCTTCTCGTGCAAGACAGAACATCCAAGGGACGAGTCACATGTTCAGAGTTTAGTCACATCATTTATAAATTTATGCAATTGATGCAAATACTAAGCCGAACATGATGAACTGGTATAGTTCTGGCGACCAAAACAAACCTTGCATTGAACATTGTATGGTTCATTTACTTTTTTATCACATTTTTATTCATCAAGATTGTATAATAATGTCGATATTTACTTTTCAGAATTTTCAACAATGCCTGCCTGTTTGATTAGCGGTTGCCCTTTGAAGACCCATGCTAAATCTGAAGGCACTACAATGCATGTATTCCCGAAAACTGTTGATCAAATAAGAGAATGGGTCAGACATTGCAGATATCCACTGGTTGAGCTGAAAAGTAGAGTCCAACAAGTCTTAGAGGACAAGAGGGGTGATCGATACCGCATCTGAAGCCGGCACTTTTCCTCGAACGTGTACGCCACATCTTGGGTAACACTGGTGAGTCAAGTGTCCGGATTTAGCTTTAGGCCTTGCGGTAGTGTGTAGGTAGCCAAATGGATTAATTGATATTTTAGGTGTTGTGTCCCTTGTAATACTTTCGACATTGATATGAGTGTATAGCTTTTTGAATAATGACATTCATCAATATATTCTTTTTCGATTTCATAACCCACAAACGAAATCTATTTATGGGCACAGGGAACTGTGCTATATTGCGCATTTTCAATAGCATTATTCTCAAGTATTCTGTCGCCTTACATGGCAATTTTTAATATTGGCATTTCATTATCAAACAATAATTTACCTTCACAACTGCTTGACTATCCACTGAATCTGAAGCAAGAACATTCTACATCCGTGACTTGCAGATATCAACCACTTCTAGCGCGTATCAGGTAATCATACTTGGCTATTCCGCTACAGACTTGTTTTATGCATGTTAAGTAATAGTTTTTATGTATCGTGTAATTATTTTACCAAATGTTTGGTTAGTGCTTTCCAATTGATATACACCTTAGTTATCATCCACTGGTGTTTGTTTTCAGTTATAATTAGTGTTATCCATACTAATGCAAGTACTGTCTTTCAGGGAGATGCCGAAGAGTCCACCACATTGACAACATCCCTAGATGTTCTTCAGCAGCACGAGATATGGATACTGACAGCTCCATCAAACTAGTTCATCAGAACTGGAATACTTGTCGTTTGATTGTTCTACACAATGTTTCATTTGTGGATAGCCATTGATATGTACCTGTGCGGTCGAACCCAAGTGTGTGTTATGTTTTCAATATTGTAATTCTTACTAATGCAAGTACTATGTTTCAGGCAGTTGATGGAGTGTCAACCCCTGCACTTGATGCGGAGCCTGACATTCAAGTAATTCCAGGGGAAGTGGAAGCGGGACCATGCATATACAAATCGGCGCAACAGCTTTCGGAAGTGCGCACTACATTTACAACATCCATAGATATTCTTTAGCAGCACGAATTATGAATACTGACAGCTCCATCGAGCATGATCATATAACGTGATTCCATTTGCTATACTTTCTTCCCTATTAACGCAAGTACTGTGTTTCAGGGAGACGACAGAGCTTCCACTACAATCACAACATCCCATTTAGATGATGCAGATGTAAATAAATTGGAGAAATAAGTTGATTAAATCTGATCATATTTAGATATTCCTTGAATCTTTTAGACAATGCATCATTTGTGGTTATATATTTATATGTACCTGTGCCGTCGACCCCAAGTGTGTGTTATGTTTACAATATTGAAAACCATACTAATGCAAGTACTGTGTTTCAGGGAGTTGCTGAGGTGCCCTCTCCAATAAAATCATTCATGGCAGTCTATGCGGAGCCAGAGGTATGGATACTGACAGTTCCATCAAACTAGATCATCAGAGCTCGAATACTTGTCGTTTGATTTTTCTACACAATGTTTAATTCGTGTTTAGCTATTGAGATGTACCTGTGTGGTTGTCCTCACGTGTGTTTTATGTTTTCAATATTGTGATACATAGTAATGAAAGTACTATGTTTCAGGGAGTCGATGGAGCGTCATTCCGTGCTGTCTATGCGAATCCAGAAAAATATAGTGATTGCAGTGCAAGAGGAAGGGAAGACATGCGGAATCGGAGCAACAGCGTGCAGATGTTGAAGTTCGAGTCAAGAAAGTTGCAAAGAAAAGAAACAAAAATAAGGTTATTTAGAAACAGTTCATATTTTTAGAAATTGTTTTGTGCTGGGGACTATATTATGTTTTTTTCTGTCAATTGTACTATACTTTATCTTGTGTTTAAACTGAACATCCCTTTTCCAGTCTGTCCTCTAGTTACCCGTGGGTGTACAAACTATACATACACAGACAGTGAAGCAAATGAGAGATGTTGCTTGCCAGACCATTTACACTATGGAGGAATTATGCATTCAGACGCGGCGTGTTGAGACTCAAGATGCTTATGTACAATGGCCAGAACATGAAATGAATGTGTCCGGAGAATACAGTAAAGTTTTATTGGACCATTGTTGCAGTGCGACTGCACCACCACAAGATGATGATACTGGATGCATTGAAGATAGCTCTGAAGTAGTCGCAGATCAATTTACATAATCTACACCAGCCAAAAAAATGCCACCCAAAAAGCTGTCAACATTGTTGTGTTCTCCCATCAATGTTGAAGTAACAGATGTTGAAATGACAGAGAATGAACCAGAAAGCAGTATTCAACGATGCATCAGAACTTGATATCAGCGATATTTCTTTCAATTCTGGTGATATGTCCGCATCGATACAGTCCGAAACAACTTTGACGCCGATGACAGTCTAATGAAAGAGGGCAAATACATAGTATTCGACATTTGTTTGATGGATATTATAAGTATGCTGAAATGTGGACATTTATTTGGAGGGGAAGTATGTGGGAGGCCATTGATTCATGTGACTCGTCAAACACAAGGCAGTAACGTCAAAATACATGCCGCCTGTAGATGAAATCATACGATCTCATGGTCTGCACAACCGATGCTGGGGAAACTGCCAGCAGGCAATCTACTGTGTGCAGCTGCCTCACTTTTTAGTGGGTCCAGTTTTAGAAAGTTAGAGTCTTTCTTTCAGTTTGTGGGACTGCATTTCATTTCTAAAACACAGTACTACAAATTTCATTTCTAAAACGCAGTACTACAAATTCCAACATGATTATCTATTTACGGCCATTAGTGATGCTTGGAAAATTAAACAATTGTCTCTAGAAAGTACATTCAAAGGCAAACTATTCAGGCTCACCGGCGATGGATAGTGCGACAGCACTGGATTTACTGCCAAGTACTGCACTTACCACTTTCAGGACATGGATAGTAAGAAAATTGTGAGTTCGGTGGTCGTGCAGGTGTCCCAATGTAAATCCTCAGTGGCCAGGGAGAAACTAGGATTTATAAAATCATTGGAATATCTACAATTAAGGGGGATGCACATCGACCTCATAGCCACGGACAGACACGTTTCAATAGCCAAGACAATGAGAGAGCAGTTCCCACATATTAAACATCAATTTGACGTATGGCATCTTTCTAAATCAATCAATAAGAAAATCTTGGCTGCAAGGAAAAAAAAAGTTTGGAAAGTATTTCCCAGTGATCCCAGTCTATCAGCAACCATATCTGGTGGAGCTCCAAAGGGTCAGTGGAAATCCTACTTGAAAAATGGCGGTCACTGATGCACCACTGTACCAACGTTCACCGCTGGACAGAAAACCAACATTTCCACCAATGTGAACATGGCCCTTTTTCCACAGAGGAGGCACGGAAGAAGAAGTGGTTGATTCCATCTTCACCGACACACAAAGCCATTGAGAAGATTGTTTTCGATAAAACTCTATCAAGAGATTTGAGGGGACTGACAGAATTCTGTCACACAGGAGGTTTGGAGGTGTTCCACAATATGTGCCTAAAGTACAGGCCAAAGCGATTGCATTTTGGCATACAGGGTATGAAACATAGGACTCTACTAACGGTCTTGTCCCATGGCAAGAATGTGTGCCGTGAACAATCTAGGACTACGGGAAATGTAGGGATGCCTCGCTACACTACAGCCTTTGCAAAAAGAAGTAAGAAATGGGTGGTGAAACCAGTATATGAGGAAATGGAGTTCGACTTTGTTAAAGGCCTTATTGTTACTGTACTAGAGAAGCACAAACATGGAATTTTGAGCGTTTCTATGCACAGCACTGATGCATTGCCACCAAACATTGCCACTGTGCCATGTCCACCCAAAGCAGAGCTCGTTGAGAAGTACAAATCCCGGTTTAAAACATTGTAATCTGATTGTCTTTTTGAAAAATTTTTTATTGTACAGCGTACATAATAAGTATGCTAACCCTAACCCCTCCCTTCACCATCCTGGGTGGCGAACAACATGGGTGTCATCTTTGACTTCTCTCTCTATTCACCTCATATCACTGACCTTGTGAATATGCGTATGTATATATTTGTGTTGCTGTAACTAAGTTTCGCAATCTCATGTAAATGGTGCACACTGTTAACTGAGGGGAGGCTTGCGCATTGCAAATAATAAAACAAACAAACAATAAATCTCACTTTCAACTCAACTCCTCGGGTACTTTACACTTTCCCTGACCTTCCCCCAAAAAGTCAATGTCTCCATAGTTATGGTTCTCTAGGGCTGCAAAGCTCGTGGACAACGAGGACAAAATTGGGGGCCTTAGAACGCGACAAGCGAGGCGTTGCAGATGGGAGAGAAGCCAGTTCGCATTTGCACATTGAGGCCTAGTACAAATATGGAGTTGAAAATTCAAGTTCTCACAGATGGCTTTACACGGGATGTTGCAAAGTAAGAATGTATGCTCATGCAGAGTGAAGGTCAGCAGCTTTGATTTTTTGCTCGCACTGGCAGTATAAGGTTCTATTGTTTTTTGACCTTGAGAGACAGAGACCATGCCGAATGGACTTCATTTGAAAGCGGAGTGCAATAACGTAAGAGACGATAAAGATGAAAATTCTGAAACTACACCGAGTTTCATGATAGTTCAGTATATAAAAATTGTTGGCACGAACACAGTGGGATTTACGGACTGCATTACGCAGAGACACAATGGAAATGGCAAATATAATGTAAGTAACTCTTTAGACGCTTTTATACCGGAATGAAGAATGAATGAATGAAATGCAATTAAAACATTTGTGGGATCGTATTTCTACCGGGCACATGGGCATGCATGTGCCCATTCCACAAGCATGTAGACAAACAGTTGTTTCTCAGTGGTTCAACGCTAAAAAAATCTTTACATTGTGTGTTAACCTCGATTTATTTTGTCAGTTTTAGCATTGCTTTTAGAGCCGAACATACTCCATTGCACTATCCTTGCAAGCAAATAGTTTCAGCTCGGCCTTAATAAATAAAATGTATAATAGTAATAAAGATCGGCTGGTGAGACTAATTTCAATTTTTATGTTTTCTAAACAGGTACATCCAACAGTACTGCTACTGCCACCTATTCCAGACCCCGGCCGACAGATTTTTCAATTGCCAGCTATAGCTTCTTGTAAACAACTGCACAACGTTTATATATTATGGGAGGATCGCCAAGGGCCCATATGCCCTTACGCAGTACTAGCGGCTAGAAGCAACATATCATCCTTTACAGTGGCCTAGTGCCTAGTTGATGGAACAGCCTTGTGGTTCACCGTGCGACCAAAGTGCTTCTTTTAACGAAAACCAACACCCTGTGTACCATAAAGGAACAGCGCGTGACTCATGATAAACTTTAGAGGATTTGCAGATCGAGAGTAAAGAAAAAAAATTCCATTCCGATTTAATATGCCAATTGCTGAATATTCTCTAATGTCAAATAAATGTACTTTACCAAATATATTGTATTGCTGTTTGATTTTAAAGTACAGTTTCATTTTCCGAATTGTGGCACGCTGTGTTGTGAGTTGATCTGTGTTGGTTTCCGGGTTCTGTGTGAAGTCGCGTAGAAGACGGCTGGGCGCGTTTGCTTACGCAGCACAGTAATGTCACGGAGAGAGGTGGGGAATATGAATATTTTGACAATGTCAGGCTCAGGGGCGGGGCATATGATTTAGTGCCGCAAAAGCAGGTCAGCCAAGGCGATGGGGCAAGTGATAGGATGATAACAAAATGGCAGCGCCGTGGTGCCTGTTTTCGCGTGTGTTTAATGGACGAAAACTTGGGTAAGGGCCATAGGAATTTTTTCTAAAATCGAGCGACTTAGGCTTAAAAACACATGGCCGACCCGTAGGGACAATAAACATTTCTGACCAAACTATTCCTTTAAGATAGGCTGAAGTAATTGAAAAATAGAAGTCGGAGGAATATCATCAACCTGGAGACAAAAGAGAATGGGGTTGGCATTAGAGCTTTTTTTTTTTATTTCTCCACCGCGTGACACTGTTGAAAGATATTGATTTAGAAAAAAGAAGCACAGGGGATTCATGGAGCATTTTATTCCCAACCCATAGAAACAGAGCCCCAGAAGAAACTTGATAAACTTTCATCGCATTTGGATTAAAGAGTTGATTTTCCATTTTGAAGCATCATTGAAAAAAATATTCTTATGGGGAAATGCCCCTAAAGCGCTATTGGGTGAATCGGGCTTGCTCGCTGAACTCACTCGCTTGGGATCGTTCAGGGAAAAGATTTACCTCCCACCACTTTTCAGTTTAATGTCCTTGTGAGCAACGCCCAGAGTTCTCTGATTTTGTTTATTCGGACCCAGTGATCAGCCTTGAGGGAGATTTCCTCATACTGTTTTGCTCGCTGTTTAGCACATTGCGTCTATTGAAATTGTCTTCCACACCGTCTTGGCCTTAATTGTGCGCACCCCTCGCCTGGTTTGCGACTAGTGGCCATGGGGTAGAAGATGCCAGGGCATTCACTGGAGCACATCTGACACCAGGGAAAGGCTGATTGTGTCAGTCAGTAAAGCAGTTTTGAAATTCATCCCATCTGCATTGATGTGGATTTCTTGACGCAGGCTATTCAGTGAAAGTGTTTTCTGAAATGGTCATCCTGTGCTGCCTTACATTAAATCCAGCCTTTTATTTGTGACAGTAATCAAACGAGGTACATGGACTAGACCTGCATTCATCTCTGATTAGAAGTAGGTTTGTCAATATATCTTAGTCATATCCAATCGTGTTTACTTGGAAACAAAAATAAAGAGATATGTGAAAAACACGTACAGTCCATTTTAGTGGACATAATGTGCATCTTGTCGCTTTTGGAAACTTTTACGATGGGCCCAGCCTATAGTAATTACTTTAGATGCAGCATCTGGGGTACTGAATACTCGCTCTGTGAAATCTCTGCCGGTGGGCACTTTGTCAGTCTTTATAGTGGCTTGCTTTGCTGCCCATTGCGCCCATAAACAAATGATCCAGTCAAACCCTAGACGGCAAGTGGCTGATGAAGAACTCCATCAGTACTTGGTGCCCACAGCTGTGGTCAGTTGCCTTGGGAACAAGTGAAGGCAAGCTGTTAGGCCGTCTGGCACTATTCAAAATGGAGCAGCTTGAGATCATAACAAACGCGCCATAGCTGTAGAGAGCAACGACTCGCATCATCTTTCAGGTGTGCTGCAGATACCCGGAAGAAGACCGCGGGAATGTAGACTGTGTGATCTCGAGGGAACTCTCGTTTCAGAGCACTGCTTGTCAAGAGAAATGATGACACAGCGGGGCACTATCTGTTCCCGACTTAATATTGCTATCGTCTGTTCGCCTTTAGGCTTAAGGAGTCTCTTTTTTTCAAGCAAGGTCATAAATATTTCAGCGTTTTCTGCCATATCTCTTAATTCTGCAGAAAATAAAAGGGCCGAGTGATGTACAGCTCTCTGCAGTCACTGGCTGAATTGATTGCTAAAACTTTGTAGGGTGCACGTCGTTATACGGTGCCAGGTCCGTTCCTCGATAATCTCCTTGTCCATCATCTGTGTTTTACAGAGAGTTGGCAGGCAACTTTCATGATTTAAGGCCGCCCGCTTAATTTCACGTTGCGGCAATGATATAGGCCCGATTTATAAGGAGGACCTGCCATGTGCTACAAACATGCACATGCTTGACGACGTTTGAGTCTGGAGGGAACATTAGCGAGATGTCCTAATCTCCCAGTGACATGAATTGGCAATCTAGAGAGTGTATCTGGGTGGAAAAACGGTTACGTGACACGTTTTTCAACTGTATTCGAGGCGTTCATACCTGCCTACATGTGGCATAGGAAAACCCGGAGGGCGACGTAATCGGACCCCCGCCCACTTTCCCCGAGACCCCGCACACATTTTTGCAAGATGGAGACTGGTAATCTAGTTTTTTAATAAATTTGGCAGAATCTGCAAGGCTGATTGAAATCGTTGAGGAGTTAAGACTAAGCAACTAAGGAAGCTGTAAACAGGCAATATTGTTTTTTTCTAAGTAAAATAGCTGCAGTTTTCTTTCAAGTTGTTTGGCCTTTATTATTCTGCAGAGCCGTTCTCCAATTTACCCCTCTCACCTTCATTAATACCCTTTTGAGACGCCAACCAGTCCATTAGAGAGCCGTCCCCACCCTGAGAGCTGGGGGTGTCTTCATTAGTTTGTGCAATTAAACTGTAATCCGGCTGAATATTGCATAATGGCCCAGGTACTTGCCCTCGTGGTGTGGCCCCTGTGCTGCCCCTTGAGGCGTAGGAGTAGAAGGTGTTCGATTGTTATTGATAATGTGCACAGTGGGTGAGCGACTAATAACAATGGGCCCTATTAGCTAATATGGAAATAGCCAGAAACCTGATCTGCAGCTTTCCTTTCTGTCGGCACAGAAGTGCCTTGCGGTGGGCCGTCTGTAGTCTCCCGAAAACCCGAGACTCCACCTCTTCCCCGGAGACCCAGAGAAGGGCGTAAAAACCCTGAGTCTCGGGGTTAAACCCGGAGACTAGGCAGGTATGGAGGTGTTGATTTACCTGCATTTTGGTTAGAATTCATACAAGCTGAGACACCTGCAGTGAACAATTCTCCTGCCCAATTAACATCCACAACATGTGTCAGGCCAATGTGAATAATTGGCATGCATGTGTGCCAATTGTATTAGTGTTTTGTATTCATATTTGTCTTCAAGTCACTTTAAAGTCAGACGGCAAATGCCCATATTTTTTACAAGTAAAACAAAGCCTGAAGATGTGATGCAATGAATGTTCTGTGGACTCTGTAGGGACTACCACAAAGTTTTCAAAGAATGGGATATAAAGGAATTGTCGAGGTTACTTGTGTAACATGAATATGCATTTTAATGGGCACTCCATAATCATCTCCATAGAGTACTGCAAGCACCCTGCCATTCTAAACAGTGGTGGTGTAAGGATTAATACCACTCCAATCAAAGTGTGATTTTAATGCCCGCCTCTTTCACAATGCAGCCAGATTTGATATTTTATGGGTCAACATGGAACGCTGCAGGTGCCCTTTTACTTGTGGCGCCTTTGGCAGCTGTCTAAAATTGAATTATTGAAGCAAAAGCCGTGATCTTAAAATGGTTAACATTCCGAATAGACCAAATTCATAGAAAAAGCGCTACGTCCACGCAAACTACTCAGTACCATAAGTAACATTGGTCCAAATAGCGTGTGCAAAATGTTTTGCACTGTCGGCAGATTCATGTATTCTAAAGTGCAAAGTAAACGGCAACACAAACAATGAGTTGCACACAGAATGCCCACAACATGCCCACACACAAACAAAAACTAGCACCAACAAACACCCTTTGCACCTGCCTTTGCACCACCATACAGCACTCAGGTGAAACTGAGAACCGTCACCTCTAACTCAAGGCAGTAGCAAAGCGAAACTGCAGACCGTCCGCCGTAACTCAATGCTTCACCCAACGCAGTTAAAGTTCATACTGTCATCCCTAGATTGAAGCGGCACCAAAACTACATACCGTCAACGCTAAGTTTAAGAAGCATGCTGTCAAAACAGTGGGCAGTCAAACTTAAGTCATAGCAGCCTTGTCAATTCTTGCCACCTCCCACTACCCCCACTCACGTTGGCCCGCTACCCCAGTGAGGTTACGGATCCTGGAACATGCATATGGTAATGGATGGGATTACACTACAATAACTGGACAAACTCAAGAAGATGGCAAGTTACTGTTCATTAACAATTATCTAAAACAGGGAGGTTACAACAAACATCAATGGTCTTACCCTCAGTCTCTCAATATTTCCACAAAAAATACACTTCATATTCTTCATTATGTGTCAGAGTGACGTCATATTATGGGGCAATAGTGAAAAACCCATCAAGGGTCGGGATTTGTTAAGGGAAACATCTAGATATACAATCATATAGGAGCTAGGATTGTTATTGGCTGTCCTTTATGAGGTGGACAATTTATGTCTACATCTTCAAACTTGTCATTTCAGAAACACTAGTTACATCGTGTTTCATTGCTCTTCCAAGCTATGAGGCCCTTTTTTATACTGACTAATACAATTGCTTGGCACACTTGTGCCATGTCTGTAACATTCAGTTCATTTAGCAGCACGTAACCCAAAACCCAGACTCAGGGAGATAGGATATGAAGCTACCTCACCAACCAATTAGCCCATCATCTCTCATCACTCACCCCTTCTGCCATGAAATTGTGTTTGTACTTGGCCTTGCAGAGTATTCTCATCCTAGGAATGCACGGGAGTGAGGGCACTCGCTTTCATGTCTGGAACTCCTAGTTCGAACTCTATTTCCATACTTACCTCACGTGACAAGAGACCTCGATTTGGTCTATTCTGCAGCTTTTAAATGCTTAAAATGAATACAAACATGGCATCCTTTGTGCTCTTCCTTGCACCTTAACGTAAGAGGATTCATCCTCCCCACACTCATTATTTTCAGAGTAGATAGCTGACTTCGATTTCTAGGATCTTGACTTCAGCCCGCCAGCCTCGCCATGCAGCTTCAGCAACCTGGTTTTCCACTGCGACAAAGCTTTTCATTCCCCTTTCAAGGTTTTTGGCTTACTATTTCATGATACCAAGATCCAGTTTCTGTACAATGGTGGCTTCGCCTGCATTTCTGTTCATTACTCATAGCTTGCCTATACAATGATTTGATCTACCTTGAATTTAAGCATCTGTACATTCATTGACCTTGTTTTCTGCAGCACTTTGTTAACGTGCAATGTTCTTTTCCATTTTGATAGTTCACTCGATTCTTTACTTTGTCATTTGTCCTCTAGGATCCATATATCATGTTCCTTCAGAGTCTCGGACATCGTGCACACTTTCTTATGATGTCATCAGTTCATGTTCTCACCTCTTTCTCATATTCCTTCAGGGAGTTCCTCCTGTAAGTTGTCATCAACTCGAGGGTACATTTGATTGGGTTGTCTCAATCGATATCTCTGTCCAAGTACTTGCTGCAGTATTTTTACGATAGCTGGTGTCAGGCAAGACACAGTCTCATGTCTCCAATACAAAGGAGATAGGGAGGCGGGATCTCCTGTGGATGTATATATCCGCTCTTCTACATTCCCCCCTCTGTTCGAGTCCTCAACCATCTCCTCAGGTTTTCCTGCTTCTTTGTAATTTTTCTTGAAAAGGGTTTCCTTGGTATTCATAACTTTGTCGTGTTCATCCACACTCCAGGTCACGTAATTGCATTGTCCATTTGGGGTACAGAAGACCCAATGTCCCATGTAATGCTTATGATGCTTATGTTAACAGAATGTTGTTCCTTCAGGTGCCACAATCCTTGCATTAATACAATCTCTAATGGCATCATCGGTCAACACATTACCTTCTGGTTCTTCCTTTGTGTCAACCATGATCTTCATTGTTCTCAGTGTATGCCCAGCTGTAAACTTCTGACACACGATGCAATTCACAATGAACTGTGCAACGTGCTCCAATAAATTGGGAGCTAACGAGTCTTTTGCAATTGTGTCAGCAAGACTTTCTCTGGTTATATGTGCGGGATAATGCATCTGCTTGAGTGTGACTTTCAGTAATGCTGCTGTCTCCATAATGCTTCCATGGGGGTAAAGAACACCCCCTAACCCCCTACATTTCCATAGCTCCTGCTTTTCTTGTGGGATCTACCTTGAATCTCTATCAGTTGTGTAAGTGACAGCATATTAAATCCCTCTCATGCTATCATGCTTCTATTCAATACTTCTTTAACATTTTCAGTAATGTAAACTTGAAATTTCTGAAGAATATGCAACTCTTTTGGCTTCTAGGTCTGTGGCTTTGTTTCCGAGAGAGATAACTTCTGTTTGTTTAGTATGCGCTGCACATTTTACGGCCTCTATGACTACTGGGAGTTGGAGTGCCTTAATGAGCCTGTCAAATAACTATGCATGTTGCACTGCAGTGCTGTCTGCACAGAGATAACCCATCCTTTTCTAGCGTGACAGCCCTGCATGTATGTTTGACATCAAATAAGCAGAGTCACCTTGCACCGTCACTTCCTGACCTTCGTGTTTTTTTATTGCAACAACAAACGCTACCAATTCTGCCGCTTGTGCTGAAAAATTAGATGGTAGTCTTCCGCTCACCACTACTTCCAATTCACCATTTAATCTGTGTCTTACAGCCCCTTCCCACTAGTTTGGTCAATAAAAAGAATTCCACCCCGCTAAAGAATTTTCTTTCACACATGGTATATCATCATAAAACTTGACATAATTTGTGCAGTCATGCACATGATCATCTTCTTCTACAGTTTTAGCTACAAACATGGCTGATTAACTTTTTGTACCACACTACCTTAATCGCTGAATTTGAGATCATCACTTCATATGCAGATGCTCTTTGTGACATCAATGTACCCTTGGGTTTATCTAGAATGGCAAATAAGGTGTGCTCTACGTAGAGAGTCATGGAACAGCCCATGGTAATACTTGTGGAGTTCACAATTGCAAATGCAACAGCAGCCAAAGACTGTTCACATGGAAAATGTTCTCTCATGACTGGGTCTAAAATTCCACTGTAATACGCCAAAGGCTTGTACCCTAGGATTGTTCTTTATTTGAGTACTGCCGTCATTACTGACCCATTGGTGTGTGAAAACAAACAAGATTCCTCACTATAATTGTGGATTCCCAAAACTGGAGCTGTACAGATGCTCTTTTTAATTCCTAAAACCCTTCCGCCATTTCTTCAGGCCTTTCTATCTTTTCCTTACAAACTTGTGCTTTCTTGAGTGCTTGGAAAAACAGTTTTATATATGTGCTATAGTCGAATTCCCAGGCCCTGCAATAATTCCACAAGCCCCGAAACTGCTGCATTTGCCTCACTGTATTTGGTTTTGATGTCTTCATGATAGCCTCAGGTCTTCCTTCATGTCAATTTAACTGGCCTATGTACAACACCTCTTCCTGACAATACTGTAATTTCTCTTTCTCTACCCTGTATCACTTGTCGGCCAATATAATCATTAACTGGACAGAGTCTTGTCTACATTCATCATCTGTTTCAATGCAGATTAATATACCATCTACATACTGAATTGCCATACTCTTGAGTTCAACTTTCCCTAGATCCATATTTAGGACCCTGTTAAAGATCGTTGGGGACCCACAATACCCTTGAGGTAAACAAGCATGTTTTAGTCTTTTTTGTCTGAGTGTAAAGGAAATGAGGTCTTGTGAGTCTTTGTGCAGCGGGATCAAGAAAAACACATTTTTCAAATCAATCATTGTGAAATACTTAGCTTTAATTGGGATGCTACACAATATTGTTGCAGGATTAGGAACTAGTGGAATGTCTGCTTCTACAATCTGATTAAGAGGTCGCACGCAAATCGTGGATAAATCTCCACAACCTCCCTTTAGGTTTTTTAATCGTATACACCGCAGTGTTGCACTGGGGTTTACGGTAGCACTAGGATTCCCTGATTCATCAGTGATGAAATAGTCTTAAATATGCCTTCATCAGCTTCTCGAGGCATAGGGTACTGTTTTGCTTGTGGTAAAATTACACCTGGATTGAGTTTTATTTTAAGTTCTCCTATTCCCTTGAATAGGTGTACATGATATGGGCCCGTAGTCCAAAGGACACTTGGCTCCTTTTCTAGGTCTTCCTGAAAGAATGCTGGTTGTAGCCGCATTGTCACCATTCGCTGTGGGACTTCCCTTTTCTCAATTCTTATCCAATATGTAATGCTTACGAAAAGTACTACCTCATCGTCTATACGTTAATTTCTGAACATATCTTTATCTGTTATGTCAGTCAATCTGTATGCCTCCTCAAGAGCTATCACTGTCCTCCATGTTCTGCCTTCATCATCTACTCCTTCAAGCATCGCTATTTCTCCTCATACTATAGCTGCTGCCAATTCTATAGGATTTGTCTGTCCTTCTTCCTCATCCATAGGTACTTGTGGTCTAAATAAGAACTCATCAAGTATTCTCACAATTTCCCCCTCTAATCCAGGTAGCCATGTTAATAAAATGCTCACCACATAGATGAATATTTCTGGATCTACTGGGACTTCTCGTAGAGCCACTTGCCCTGTACATTCCAGTATAAACTCACCTACATTTAAATAGTGTATTCTTGGAATAGAGTACACTATTCATTGATCAGTGAATTAAATTGTCATGTAGACGAGGAGTCAAGTACCCCCATCAAAATATCTGCCTCCATGTTGCCTATATGTTGGGAACTGGAAATTGCGACACGTGCAGTACCAGTAAAGATGCCTGTACCACAAAGAATCCTGGAAACAAGGTATCCATTGAGAAAACCCTATATAAATTCATGAAGATATGATGGGCTTTTGGACAAAGTCCCGGAAAAAGCATGAAAATGAGGGAGAAACAAGACTGGTGATGTCATGCGAAGCAGAACTGACTCACCCAGAAAAAGATACATGTGGCAAAAGAACATGGACATGCTATAAGATCTGAAGAGGAGTTGTAAAAGATGAGCAACATTTCGGGTAGAAATGAAGATGCTCATGCAAAGAAACACTGAAGAAAATGCAAAATCAGTTTGCACTTGTACAGATGCAGTAACGCAAGTAGACAAAGTAATATTGAGGCTGGCTATGTAGTGAGTAGATTGTGATGATGCGCCAATATATATACATAGGAATGTATAGAATCTGGATGTTACACAATGCACTTTAGCAAGACTTGAACCCTGTGAATAGAAAAGATTTCAGTGTGGCACAGTTGGAAAATAACTAATGGCGAAGGAGAATTCAAGAAAGGTTGGCTGGCCCAGCACAAAGAGTCAAGGCCACCATGAGCCTGGTTGGCTGTCAAGAAGTTACATGAACGTGAGAAAGAAACAAACTTCTGTTTGAGGTAGAATAGAAAAACACTCAATGCGTCAAGAGTTTATCATTTAATACATTTAATGCAGCAAAAAGCTTGAAAACAAGTTCTCCAGTCACATGGTCACTTTGAAAAAGACCATGGGTCGAGCTACACTGAAACCAGAAGATAAACAATGCCACAATCCCTTTTATTCTCAGGCACAGGGAGCTTCTGCAAGGCCAAGTTCAAAGCCTCAATTGAATGGCAGACCGCAAGAGTGATGTTGGATGTCAGAATGATTAGGTGGGAAGCTATGGTCAAGACCAGCCCACAGGCACCTGGGTTACCAGCCTGCGTGCTGCTAGTGTGTTCAAGGGCCATGCAACAGAGAGCCCTATAGTTTGAATAACCAATGGATCGTCAGATATTTTATGATGATGAAGATGACTTGCACTAGAGGAGGGCTTAGATATCCACCTGATGTTAGAGACCCAATCACAACAACCGTTAGTATGGAACATATACTTAGATGTTCCCTGTAAGCCTGTCACATCCCCAAGTAGGTTTTTGTAGTTTGCTACTTAGTGGGACTTCTTCGATGATGAGTATTGACTATAAAAGTTGTGTTTTTTATAAAATATGTTTAGAGAAATCAAGTGAACGTTCGTTGATGTCCGTTGTAACTCCCTGTTTTAGATAATTGCAAATAAAACAGTACCTTGTTTTGCCAACTTCCTGAGTCGGTTTGATTATTGATGTACAAGTAAAATCTGCATTCCCATCCATCTCTAAGTATTGCTACCTCGTCTTAAAGGGCCCTAGGTATATGGGTTCAGTCATGTTAAGTTTTGTTATTAAAACCATACCCAGAATGTTAACTGGTGTTTGGCGTGAATATAACAAGGGGACAGACATGTCACATTCCTCTATAGAAACAGGTAATTGATCAGTATAAGGAACTAAATTCGTAACTCCAGAGAATCCTTGAGAATTCATGGCAATACCTCACATAGGATATTTTCCCTCTCTTATACAAGAGCAAGTCACCCCAGTGTCAACAAGAAAAGAAAAGGATTTGCCTCCTATAGTCACATCAACCCTTGGTTCCTCTTGGCGGGCTGGTGTAACTGTACTGAACACATCAAGTCACCCTGTGAGCTGTCCTATGGAAGGTACACATTCATCCCTGTCCCTGTGAAAGAGTTCCCTCCTACTACAGTGACACCCCCTATCCTAGGTGGTAGTATTTGCCCAGTGTTCACATTCTGTTCTGTTTGCATAGGTGCTTGTTGAGCGTGCCCTTGCGATGGATGCATTTGCAATGACCCTTACTGCTGTGCTTGTTGTGCTTGCGGCACTTGTGTCTGATAGGATGTGTGATCCTGGGCAAATCCCTCTCTTGTTTGTGTGCTGTATGGCATTGGATAAGATGTCCCCCCTCTTAAAGTGTGTCCATTTTGTTAAGTGTTCCCTCGGCTTCTACAATATGCCCTGTCATCCCACAATTCCAACATACTGGGGGGGGGGGCTCTGGAAAACCCTCCATTATATCCTCTGTCAGTATTCTGATTTCCATCCTGAGAATTTTGAAATCCATCTTGGGCATTCTGAAATCCAGCTCCTCTTCCTCTGAAGCCTACACCTCTACCACGTTGTCAAAACCCATACCCACTTTAATCTACTGGGTGCACATTATTCCCCTGCGATGCACCCATTATTTCCTCGATTCCTCCTCCTTCTCCTTTGGTCAATACTGCCCCTGTTAAAGCAAACTTTGATCATTTCTTCTGAACTAAATTGGATTCCTCAATCTTTCTGTTCTCATCTTTCTTTCTGTTCTTCTCTTGTGATAATCGGCAATGATGCACAATAGTCAACTGTATCTCTGCCCACTGCTTCGCTTCCATTTAGTCTCTGTACCTGTTCTGGCAATCCCTGAAACAGAATATGATAGAATGGCACCACTGTTTCTTCCCATGTTTCAAGCATTTCAAGCTGCTGTCTCTCTTGAATACCGTGAATATAAGCAATAGGTTCTTCATCTTCTTTCATTTTACATGTCATAATGGATGTATACCAATTGACCTTTTCACAAATGACCTCAGGTGAATTGACCTTGGGAGAATTGACCTAATTTAAAAGGAATCCCCCCGCAACCCCACAGTCAATCCAAAACCCCCCGCAAACTCCCAACCCAATCGCCATATATTATTTATAATATAAAGGTCAATTTTGCAGAAGGTGAATTAAGACACTGATAATTAGTTCAATTAGGTCAAAAGGTAAATTGTAAAAGGTCAATTTGGGTAATACCGTCATAATTGCGCCCATATCGGTATACTGTAACCTGAGAGCCCTCCAAACATTTGCTCTACAATTATTAAATAGCGCTCCATCATGCGCTGTGTTTTGTGTTGTCACTCCCGCATATCAAGCTTGTCTCCAGATTTTGTCAGCTCTCTCTCCAAGAATAGCTGCCAATAGACCTTTTATGTCTCCTATGGCCAGCGAGTTTCACCCTGTCATTTTCTCTAATTTGTATATCCATTTCCCAACCCCTGAAGTCAAACTGGGGAACTTGCATTTTGAGTTATCCTTATACATCAGAGGCCATGGAATATATTGCGCTCTCGCTCCCCCCTTCTCTAGCCAGGGGAACTGTGAGAACCCCATCCCATAATCGTATCCCATTATTCGCTTGCCTAATACAGGGGTAATTGACCCTATTTGTCTTCCTGCTGGTAATGACCTTAACATACTCACATAAGTTGGAGAGTCTCCTCTCGCAATACACAATCGTCTTCGGGGAAGTTCAGATATGGTATAGGATCTGGTGTTCTTTCCTTAGGATGTTCCAGATCTGACCATCTTACCTCTTTATCCATCTGTTGACTTCCCAGAGGGACGCATGTATCCCCTCCCTCTATCTCACGGCCTGACTCTTTTTCCTCGTCTGACATTGCTCGACCCCAACTAATGGGACTATCATCCTCATCTTCTCTATCTAAATGTTATCTACTCAAGGACAATGCTCTGCATTCATCACTAAACATGTTTTCTTCCTCATCCCGTGGTTTAGATATCGGGGATCAGTTGCTGCTCTCCTGAGTCCCATTTTCGCTGTCCTGCCTTATTTGCTGATATATTTTGTCAATACTTTCTGTATCATATCTTTCCTCTTCCTGTGCTACTTTAGGTGTTTCTTGACTCCTTTCTCTCATCAGGAGAACTTCACTTATCATGTCCCATTGCCCTTGTATTTCATCACTTGGTCTTACTCGTTCTTTAAGAAGGAGACTAGCATCAAGATATTGCAGCCTTCTATTCTGTTCTATTTCTTCGTCCACTTCCCTTTGCCTTCTTGCATCCCTTCTTGCATTATCTTCTTCCTGCCTGCGTTTGTCCCTTCTCACTTCTTGCCTTTGCTCTTCTTCTTCTTCTCTCCTCTGTAATATTTGTTCCTTCACTTTTTGTGCCTCTTCCTCCCCTCACTTTCTTTCTACCGTACCCCTTCCTTCTTTCTTTCTAGTGTCGTACTTGCTTTGTTCATCTGCCTGCTTTTCGTCTTTTTCTTGTTCTTCTCTATAAATCCGTTTCTGTCGTTCCCTACTTTTTCTTCCTTGCTCATCCTCCCTCAACTGCTTTTCTTGTTCCCTATCCTTCTTTTCCTGCTCATCCTTATCCTTTTGCCTAACCGCCCTGAAGCTTTTGACATATAACTTGAGTAATATCTGTCCTCCCATCCATTCATTCTGTGCAAGCGTAACCTCATCAGCCCTATCCTTTACTCCTTTCCATCTCTTAATTTCTCTGTCTATTTCTGTCGATACATTTGACCTCTCGCCTCTTTCTTCTTTATCTTGTATGAACTTGCAGCCATCTTCCTTCCTTTGGCTCTCTTCTGGGCTATCATCACTACTATAAGCAGGGGTTCACACGTTGGGTTACTATTTCCTGCTGCTTTTAGTTACTTTAAAGGATAGACTCCTATCTCCTCTACATTTACGCTTTTAATCTTGGATGAAGTAAGAGGAGTTGAGGGCTCATTGTGCTCCATTTTATGCTGATTAAGCATCCACTCCTTCTGCACTGGGTCTTCTTTCTCCTCTTGGTACATTTTCCAAAGTTCTAAAACTGCCAGTCTTTTCTCTAATTTCTTCCCTGTGTACGCACCGTGCACATACAAGGTCATGTGTTGTAATACTTTTGACAATGATGCCCCCTGTGGCCATGGCATGAACATTTTATCAGATGTGCCTTTTATCCATTCACCACTGTATTGTTTGAGCTTGGGCGCATGTCTTGGTAATGCTTTACAAAGGTGCATGAGAGGAGTGTCCTACATAATAACACGTTGCAATTGACTGTTGATACATATCAGATTGTTAACAAACATCTACCTATTTCAAAGTTATCGTGTCTGGAACTCCTAGTTCGAACTCTATTTCCATCCTTGCCTCACATGACAAGATACAAGATACCACAATTTGGTCCATTCTGTAGCTTTTAAATGCTTTAAATGAATTAAAACTTGGCATCCTTTGTGTTCTTCCTTTCACCTTAATGTGAGAGGATTCATCCTCTGAATGCTTGTTCTCTTCAGAGTAGATAGCTAACCTCGATTTCTAGGATCTTGATTTCAGGTCAGACCGCCTCGCCATTCAGCTTCAGCAACCTGTTATTCCACTGTGACACAGCTTTCCATTCCCCTTTGATGGTTTTTGGCTTACTATTTCATGATGCCAATGTCCAGTTTCTATACAATGGAGGCTTAGCCTGCATTCTATTCACTACTCATAGCCACCCTATACCATGACGTGAACTACCTTGCGTTTGTAGGGATATATTCATTAATGATTTATTTTTGCAAATAACAGCACATGTGTAAAGACTCCAAGGGAAGCAAAATGGGTGTTTATTGGCAGTGTTTAAAAGCAGGTATTTTGAAATGGGTGCAAGGGACAGCTTTTCTCAGCAACAAGCCAGTAAAATGAGTATTATTTTTGAAAGCATTTAGCAAAACGTTTGTAGCAGCAAGCCAGCAAAATGGGGTTTAGTTTAAAAAACATTCAATAAAAGTGTGCATTCATTTTAAAATGCAAAATGTGTGCATATCTACAAATTGACTTGATTTTATATCTGTGTGGAACTGCATTGGAAATATATAACTAACTAACCTTTATACTAATGAAAGCCCAGTAACATATTAATTGTCCCTCTAACATTATAATGCAGTTCAGTAAGCACAGTTTGAGATTCATTCCATTTAGTGTGCTTCTATGAAGAAGAAAGATATGCACAACAGGAAACTAGATGGAAACAGTTTTCTTGTTTAGCTGAAGTCTCCATTATTCTGGCAGGGAAGGAGCTGTTGCATGGAAATTCTTGTAATGTGATTGGTAAAAATCAAGGGGTGGCAGAACCACGTCAGAAGAGGCTGATCTAAGTTTGACAGGCAGGCAGAGGTGATTTAATCAGCTGGACTGGGGGTGTAGGCAGTTCAGTCTGAGATTCGGGTCCTATCTGCACACTGAGGGATGGTGTGCTCCGGGGACTGCAGTTTTTTTTAAAGAAAGCTTGGAGGCAGTGCAGAGAGGTGTCGGACGACTGGCATCGGAGACTGGAATTCCAAAGGCTGTGTCTGTGGGCTGTGTGAGGTCGCGTAGATAAATGCTGGCAGCAAGAGAAGCAGGCAGAACATAGAAGCAGACTTCAAATACATTTGTAAGTTATGTAATTGAGGAGTATGTGGGATGGCTGACATGTGATCAGTTAGCTTAGGGTGCTAGATTATAACACAAAATGTTTTATTTTTGTTCCTTTCTATCTACAATTGTTTAAAAGAAAAAGAAAAAGACCAAGAAAAAGAAATGAATAAGACTTTTTCATGTTGCCATGTACTTGTATTCTTTTCTTTGATTATATTTTAGAGGACGAGGTCGTGCTCACCGTTGGTAAGAATATGTGTAACTGTATTCATGTACTGGAGTGTGTACCATAAGAACCAATATTATAACAAAAAGCAACGTTGGTGCATTTTCTTTTTGGTTTCATTTTATGCCTCTCATGATTACTGTGTCAAAGGGAAGGTCACTGGGTGGTCACAGTGTTAGGCCACCGTGGTAAAAATTTGCTACCTCATTTACCATCTGGGGCAATGTTAGGAAAAGAGTAAATACATACAGATAGAGTGTGTGTGAATGGGCTTTTCTCTGCATGCTAAAGAGAAAACAGTGTCATCTAAGGCACGTAGGTTACTGAATGTAAATAAGTCAGTAACATGAGCTACATGCAGTAAGTGGCATTCTGAATAAACTCACTGCGTTCCCTGAAGGTATGCTTGGTCCGGGGTTCTTCGTAGTCATACCTCTAACGGTAATGCCAGTTTACTGCCAAAATACCAACAAAATACTGCCAAAATACCGCCAAAATACCACAGTAAGAAAATACCTCCAAATCCAGAATTTGCCCCAAAAGACAAAACCTCCTACATGTTTCAGTGTCTGTACATTCATTGAACTTCTGTTTTCTGCAGCACTTTGTTAATGTGCAGTCTTCTTCTTTTCAACTTTGATAGTTCACTTGATTCTTTACTTGGTGATTTGCCCTCTAGGATCCATACATCATCTTCCTTCAGTGTCTCAGGCACTTTCTTATGGCGTCTTCAGTTCATTTTCTCAGCTCTTTCTCATATTCCTTCAGGGAGTTCCTCCTGTAGGTTGTCATCCATTTGAGGGTACATTCAGTAGGGTTGTCTCAATGGATATATCCGTCCAAATACTTGCTGCAGTATTGGTACAATAGCTTGTGTCAGGTTATGCACAGTGTCATGTCTCCAATACATAGGAGGTAGGGGAGCAGGATATCCTGCGGATGTATATATATGCTCATCTACACCAGGCTGCTACTTGAGTGCTGACACCAAACACCATCCCCTCTCACCTAGGCGCACTATCCCAGGCTACCTCCTCAAGTCCTGACAAACCCCCTACCCCCACTCAACTTGGCCCACTACCCAAGGCTGCCCTGCTAGTCTGTCCTCCTCCCACCACACCCACTTATCTCTGTCCATGATGCCAGGCTGCCCCATCAAGTGCTCAAACCACCCACCACTCCACTCACCTTGGTCCACTACCCCAGGCTGCCCCCTCAAGAGCTCACATCACCCACCACCCCCATTTACCTCCACCACAATCCCAGGCTGCCCGCTTAAGTGCTTACACCACCCACCACCCCCACTCACCTCTGCCACAACCCCAAGCAGCCCCCTCAAGTGCTCACACCACCCACCACCCCTACTCACCTCAGCCACCAACCCCAGGCTGCCCCCTCAAGTGCTCCAACCTTCCTCCACCCCAAATCACCTCAGCCCACTATCCCAGGCTGCCCCTGCTAGTCTGTGCACCTTCCACCTCACCCACTCACCTTTGCACATGACCCCTGGCTGCCCCTGTGATTTTGCACCTCTATCAGTCCAGTGTTGAACAAAAACTTACCTCAACTCCACCAGCTTGCCTCCAACATGAAGTACAACTGCCACATATCCTTCTCCAACATAAACACCTGGGAGAACTGCTGTTGAATCCATGTCCATAGATCCTTACATGACTCCCTAGTACATCACACTCAGTTGCACAACAACATAATGTAGCTCCAGATACACTTTGACAACTCCATGTACTTGTGATATACTAATGCAATGGAATGCAACATTGTGTTTAATTGCGCCAAAGTGCCTTTGCAATGGCCTCAAAGTGCTGTAGATGAATGCCCTTGCAGGACCCAAGTCCGATATGTTAGTGATTGTTGTGAGTCATGTGGAATGCATGTGTGCACTGTAGCCTGCGGAAAGGAAGCAAGGAAGGTCAGTAGTAGCTGGGGGTGGCAAAGTCCCTGCAAGAACAGGCTTGTGGTTGGGTGATGTGAAGGCTGTCATAGAGTGTGCGGGTCAAGGAGACTGATAATGTGTACAGCCAGACAGATTAATCAATCATGTAAATATGCAGCATTTGAGTGGCAGATGTGCAGCACGATATGAGAGCAGGTAGTGGCTGATTGCAGATGTGTACGTGTGGGTGGCCATGCTTTGGGAGGGTTACAGCTATGAATATTAAGTGCACAAGTGATGAGCGTAGCCCACACATCCACAGTGAGGCCCCAACCCGCGTGACAGTCATAGACGCAATGAATTTGGATAACATGGACAAAAGCAATTTTGCATGGGCAAAGAGACTGCAAGAAGTCTGGTATCCAGATTCATAAACATGTATTAAAAATATGTACACTACAATAATAAAATATGGGGAAGGGTAAACATGTCCAGAGATCAAAATAAAATAAAAGTCCAAAATGAAACCAAGTACTACACAACTGTATAGACTGGCAGCTGGCTCAATTGTCTTGCAATGCTCCCACCAGGGCGGAGTCACTCTCCTCCTACTCTACTTGTAGGCCAGCTACTGTTCTTGCCTGGAGGACTTGCAGGGCCTCAACCATATGCCTCTCCTACACCTCTGCATCTCCGCATGGATCCTGCAGGATGCTGCCCGCCTCTCTGCCACCTTGGTTCTGGCAATAGTTGCCTCCATTGCCTGCTGCCTCTCCACCATCAGCTGTCTCTCATATTCTGCTTGGATGCACACCATCTCCCTCAGCCGCCTCCTTGCCTCCTGCCAGATGTTCAAAATGTCTCACCTAATTTGCCTCCTCGGATTACAAGGCCCAGCATCAACTGCCTCCTCAAACTTCTCATCTGCAGCTGCCTTGCAGAGTATAAGCTGCGCAAGTACCCCCTCCGACTGGATGACACTTGTCAGGGGGCACAGCCCCTGCACTGCCCTGAAGTGCCAGCTGTCCCTTCACTGGATATTCCTCTATCAGATTCTGGGCAGGTACAATGACCACCTCATGTGGCGTTCTTGGGACTTGCACCTCAGCCAGGGACGTAGGCAAAACCAGACTCTGCAGTGTTGATGGGACTGTTGCACAGAGGGCCGTGGTGGTATGTGGCATGGAAGGCTCCCTGGAGGATGACTACGGAACAGAGGAGGAAGTGGAGGATGGGGCAATTGCATGCACCAGCACACCGAGATCAACGGAGGTCAGTGCAGTTGCCAGCTGTCCCAGGAAGCAGCGCATCTGCTCGTGATGATGAACCAGCTCTTCACGAGAAGCTGAAACAGCACCACAAAGAGACACAGTTTGCCTTACATGACCAGTCAGCAGGTGCTGCACCACATCTCGGATGCCCACCTCAGTCTCAAGGATGGCCTCTGTCTGGGTGGAGGTATCCACGAAGGTGGTCACTGCTGCAGCAGTGAACTACATATACTCATGTCTATGGGCCAGGAGCGCAGCCTGAATACCCTCCTGGATGCGCCCACCTAAACCTGTGGGCTGGCCTGCAATTGTTGCCTCCTTCTCCACCTCCATCAACCCTGATGACTCCAGAGAGTCTTCCACCCTCAATGGCCCCTGTGTGTGTGCACCATGTCCCACAGCTGCTATTGTGCCCTCTGCCACAATCCCCTCCTGGGATGTACCCTCAGCAACCTTGCCTGATGGTACTGACACTCCCCCAGCCACACCGCTCTCAGAGGAGGAGGTGTCAGCAGTGAGTGGTTTGGGTTTGTGCCTGGGTCTGCAGGCCCTGTTCCTGCTTCTCCACTCCACAGAACGGCTTCCTCCCTCTATTCCAGCTGCAGCAACGGTGGAAAAGTGGACAAAGAACATTGACATCAGTCAACAGTGACAATGCATGTGTGGCGTACACAACATTGACAGTACCATTAAGTCAGCACAGGTCAACCAGAAACTGCCACAAACATGCCCATGCATTCAGCAAGAATACTGACACACAAGTGTAGGGAAAATGATGAATTACAGTGAAGACAGACACACATGTCAAACCAGCACATTGACGTGTGGCCACAAACACTTTGCACACAATCATAACATGGTACAATACCAATGCCAAAGTGAACCAAGTGTAACCCGCAGTTTGTGCCATGGGAATTGCACCTGGGCACATGTTTCACCATCTCACATTGCATACGAACGAGTGCACCAACTCAACAAGAACTGACAGTGCACATGCCTATGTTTGTCAACTTCACAGCTGTCTGCATCATATATGTGTCCGGCATCAGCAGGAGGCTGCAAGCCGGTGTAGATCAGTGCAACACACATGCTGCATACAGAAGGGAAAACCTGCAATCTTACCTGCCCATTCACGACATACATACACTGATCTTCAGTGCACCTGATGGGTAGTCACCAGCAGCTTGCAGACAGGCTTGCCATTGAAGGATCTAGGTGTGGAGCTCTGGGTAGACCCTCTCGAGAACCCAGAGCTGAAGGACTGACATCTGATAGCAGACTGCACAGTGCACCTTCACAGTGGCACCAGCCTCGTGAGCTGCCCTTGCCTAATCCCGACTCCGGTGCTTGAGGTCCTCCCAGCGGTTCTTTGCGTTCTCTGTGGAACAGACTGCCACCCCCTCTGCATTGATGGCAGCTGTGATGTCATCCCAGATCTTATGACGTCCAACTGACCCAAGCTACATTGCTGGCAGATTGATTGACAGAATCATAATTTGCCAGGGCCTGATCCACCATGGTGCCAACTTCGGTGGAGGTGAAGTTGGCAGCCCTCTGCCCTGCAGCCATGGGGATGGCATTTGATGCTGAGGAGGATTACACAGACATGGCAACCCCCAAGGCAGGTGTGGGCGAGCTGGGTCCTGACAATATGCTGTGGAGCTGAGGTGGTGGTAGTTTAGTTTAGTTTATTGTTTAGTTGTTAGGTGCTTATACAGCAAATACATTCTCTTTCAAAGCACCCACAGGGCAACAGTGGGGGAACATCCAATTGCAGAACAATTAAAATATACAAAAAATACATTGGGGGATGGAAGGCCAAACCTACTATGCCTTGTGTGTATTCAGAACGTGCAAGTGCAGCAAGGAAGAGGGCAGTGGCGTAGGTGCTGGGGTGTCCGTGCTCGAGGGTGAGCCACAGATGAAGTGCAAGGTATGGTAAGTGCTATGCGACCAGGAGCCGCAATTGGTGGAAATGTGCGAGTTTCCAGTGTAGAGGGTGTGCAGAGGCAAGTGCTGAAGGTAGACAGAAGCTGGGGAGATTGGATGTGAGAGGTCAGGGTCTTTGAGGAGGCATAAGGGTCCAAGACACCAATCACAGCATCTGTGAGATTAGCAGAGGAGGGAAGAAAGGAAGGAGGAGGAACTTAGGAAAGACTTGAGGTGCTTTCGGAACTCAAGCAGGTCCTGCTCAAGATACAGAGGTAGGGGGAGGCTGTTCCATAGGAGGGATCTAGCTGAGGAAAGCAAACAATTTCCTGCTCTCTGTTTAGTGAAACACTTTACACACAAGGAGTTGATGCCAGAGGAACATAGAGATCTAGAAGGAACGTATTTTGAGAGTTGCAGATAGTGTGGTCCCCGTCCCCAGACAGTTTTGTGGATGAGATTTGAATATGATCCTTGCAGCAACCGGGAGACAGAGGAGATTTCTTAGGGCAGGAGACATGCAGTCCCTGGGTTTAAGGCCAAGGATAAGCGTTGCTGCTCCAGCTTCTCCAGTAGTTTACCTAGGGAGGGAGTGATTGAAATAGGGGGGTAGTTGGATGGACAGGTAGTGTCTGCGGAAGGTCTTTTCAGGAGTGGGCGCACAAGGGATTGCTTGAGGGAGGAGGGGAAAGAACCAGTGGTGAAAGAGTGGTTGCAGAAATAAACGAGTGCAGGGGCAAGTGAGCCAATGTTGTCCTTGATGGTTCAGGACGAGCAGAGGGGAACCTCTTTGGAAGAAGCCTTCATAGAGCGGACAACTCTGGTAAAGAGGTGGATGTCCTAAATTGCCAGATGAGAGGCAATGGCTGAACAGCTGGCACTCTAAGGCAGTGCTGGTTGGCACCAGGCACTTACCCTCTATCAGGCAGCAGCAGACGTGGACATTTTGAGTCAATACACAGCAAATCTAATAGCATGGAGGCAGGAGGAACTTCAGTGTACTTCTCGCATCTGAGGCAGCAGATAACAGAGTAAAGGGCCTTAGCGCATAAGTTACATACTACGCAATGCATGCAGCTTGCAGTTGTGACACACAGTTGTGATTGGGGGATTTAAAAGGTGCAACACGCATTACCAGTTGTGTGCGAGAAGGGGAGAGAGAGGTTTTGATATCGCGGACAAGTATTTGGGTATGCTTCCCAAGCCTTTGCCGTCATGTTATGTATGCACATTATTTCAGATTTGGGGGTCTCTACTGCATCACATATGCATTCTTTCATTTTTGGGTGCCTATACGGCATCATATACATATTCCTTTTGGTTTTGGGTACCTATACAGCAACACATATGCATTTTTTAGGTTGAGGGGCCATCTACACATTGCATAAAACATAATTTTCTAGTGGGGTGCCTTGGAGCCTTGCAGGACCACTATACGTAGTCCATCACATAGACTTATATTATTTGGGGTCTGCTTCTCCGTTTGCTGGCACCATTAGTGGGAAGGCTCAGAAAGGAAGAGGACAGGTGCATGGTGAGGACACACATGACCTGCCCCAGGAGGAGGACGTGGTGAGGACACACATGGCCCTGCCCCATGACGAGGACATAGTGAGAACACCAATGACCTAGCCCCAGGAGGAGGATGTGGTGAGGACACACTTGACCAGGCACCAGTATGAGGATGTGGGAAGGACACACATGACCCAGCCCCAGGACACGGTGAGCATAAGCTCACAGGTGACTCGGGACCAGGATGAAAACATGATTGGAGGCTTACAGTGTCCCAGCAACACCAAAGGCTACTAGTTCCAAGAGGGGACACCCTGCAGAACAGGAATGGGTAAAGGAGAAGTGGCCAGCAAAAAAGAAGCACTTTACCAATGAGGAGCTTGAAATCCTTACAGCGTATGTGCAGGAACACCATGGGGACAGCTACCAGTCGGCTGGCAGCACCCATACTCCCACTCAGTGAATGAGGATGTGGCAGCAGCTCACATACCTCATTAATGCTTGTGGTGTCGAGAGGCGCACTGCCAAACAGGTCCACAAGCGGACAGATGGCCTAATTCGAAGGACTAAGGAGAAGCTCAGTGGGAACCTGCCCTCTGCCCCGGCCACTGCAAATTTGCTAACAGAGGAGGAGGAGCAGACTCCATTAATAAAAGAGGTTTCAAGTGAACTGATCAGCAGAGAGCAGTTGCAGGATGTGATAGGCATGGATGCCTATGTAGACACATCTTGTGAGTGGCATTTATGCATATCACATGTATTGATATTTTTGTATGATATGCTCATGTATGTGTTGGAGTACAGTTGGCTGCAGTTGGCAGCCATCCATGGGCACTGCATGAATGCTACAGTGTACACTTCCATCACATGACCTGGATTCAGGGATGTGGTTGTGTGGTTTTCATGCATGGTACATGTTGGTGTCACAGTACACATTACTGTCTGCTAGGCTTTATTGCTGTGCCAGTACTCATATGTGTGGTAAGGGCATTCAACACACTTCTCATCTGACACATTCACAGTGACATGCATGTGTATAACATCCACATGTTAGTCATGACTCACAGAGAATCACAACAATGTGTGCATGATGTCACAGTTATCCATCCCCTGGTCCTGGCTGCTGGTGGACAGGGATAAACAACAATATCTGTGCATAGATGCATGAGGCTGTCTTCATCGACGGGACAAGATGTGGATGGCCAATAGTTCATTCAGTGTAGTACCTTCCACATTATGGAGTGTCAATGGAGCAGTGGCCCTGCAAGCATGCCTTGGTCAGTTCCATGTCGCAGCCTCCTCACACATGGTTGCGATGCATGTGATTGACACCAACCACGTATCTAGAGGGGTCAATGTTGCAATGGTGGTTGGTGAGATCATGGTAACTCATATGCCTGCATGAAATTTTGGGTCAGATGATGTCCAGGTCAGACTTCCACATATTGCTACAAGAAAAGGTTGGAGAAGAGCAGGGGCTCATTGATGATGCACAGACCTCCATCCTTCCACTGATGGGATTCACTCTCTATCATGTCTGTCTGTATGTATGTACTCTTGATCCCACAAACCATGCCATGTTGCACGGCCTGATGTGCCCAGCCATAATTGCACAGGTCACTGAATGCCATTCATCTGTGCTGTACAGGTCACAGTGTGCTCAATCACAATGGGTGATGCATGTGTGTCCGGCCATTATCTGTCTGTATGCATTGTAATGCATGTATGCATGTTCTGACAGGTACTCATGCCTCGGAGTGTTGTTATCTGTCTTTGTGCAGGTGATGATGCAGCAGATGAAGACGTGGAGGGGGACACATGACACCAGTGGAGGCCGGGGTGTTGTGCCCCATGAAAATCCAATGTTGCTGCAGGCAGTCCTTGGTAGGGATCCATTCTCTTCTGACTCTTCCTACTCTTCGCATGAATTGGCTGAATCAGATGTGGAGGACCAACTGAGGGACATAGAGGATGCCCCAGTGGACAGTCCAGATGGGGTGGTTGAGTCAGAGACAGTGAGCCAGGAGTCACAGGTCCGGTCAGTGGGAAGCCTCACGTTTACGATGATTAGGGCTGCAAGATCACCTTTGCCTGTAATGGAACCAGTAGCAGGACTGTTGTCTAATGGAGGGTTGCAGACTTGCAGCCAAGGACAGGGGTCCCACTGCGATGGGCCTGGACCCGAGAATCCCACCGCTGTCGGCCATGCACACATGGTAGATGTGTGAATGATGTACAGTCGGAGTGGGAACAGAAGATACTGTGTGTGACCATCTGGCATTGCAAGGTCATGCAGGAGGTGGCCACCTAGCTGACAACATCTCCTCATCAGCTGCCCGGGATGCACAGCCTATGGCCTCTCAAGACCATCAGCAGCAGTTGATGGACAGCTTGATGAGGACATTGCATGCTCCGATGCAGTCCTCAAGTCTCTCCCAGAAACTGGGCATGGAGGCCAACATCAAAAGCCAGCAGGCTGATGTGGTGTCTCTGTGGGATTCCCTGCATTGAGATGCAGTGGCACAGAGAAAAGGTCTGCAGCTGGAGATTTTGGCATCTCAAACATCCGATTGTCAAGAGATGGAGAGCTTGAGGGCTTCACTGCATGATGAGCTTTTGGCTACAAGGTCCCACCTCCACCAGGAGTTGGACGCCTTGAGGCAGACACTCTCCCAGCACACTAATGTGTCACAAGTGAGCGCATGTGCACACTCTGTGGCCACGCACAAGGAAGTTCATCATGATCTATCCAGCATTGGGTTACTCATGCATGCATCTGTGTTACGAGCAGCCCTAGCCAATGGAGACCAGGCTTTGGCACTACATGGACAGGATGCACCACCATCACCCCCACCACCACCTGAGGATCCACCACAGGATGTCAGTTCCAGACCACCACCACTAACTCTACCACCTGTGCCCTGATGTCCATGAGCCCAATGAGGGGGTATCATTTTTAAAAATGTTCTGTTGACTCCGTTCAGTTCACTTAGCCTCACACACACAGGTGCAGATTATACTCTAAATTGCTGTACACAGGTGCAGTCTGCATGAATTACTCCTTTAGCGGGTCATATTCCAATGTCCTATGTTGTTACAGGGATCTTGCCTCATGCAGTGCCTGCACTCCATGATAGGTCCACCCAGAACCCTTTTTCCAGCCTAGTCCCCATGACCTCTGCCGGACACTGAACATCCATTCCCCAATGCGGAGGCACAGTGTTAGGTGCATGTGATATGATATGATGTGATGCGATATGATATGGCGTTTATAATGCGCCTATACACAAGTGTTCAAGGCGCGATGAGGCAAGTGAGGGGAAACATAGGGAAGACAGAGACAGTGGTCCTACTAGGCCAGGTGACATTGAGATCGCGCAAGCGCAGGGGAGTGGGGAAGGGGAAAAGTGTGGGCTTGAAAGTGAAGGGGGCAGTGCAGTACATAAGATAGCAGTAAAATAAATACAGACAATAAATAATAAATAAAAGTGCGGCCAGCTGGTGGCACGTGCAAGGGTAGGTACAGACATAAGGTGTCAAGTGCTAGTAGGGGCTGTAGGGATACATAAACAGTCCAAGAGTGCAAGGGTTGCCAAGGGCAATGCAGGTGTGCAACTGGTGGGGAGGGGACCTGGGCCCGAGATCAGAGGGTAGCCAGGTAACCAGTGCAGTTTCAGATTCAGCCAGGAGGTCAGCAGGGGAGAGGAGGAGAGAAAGCTGAAGCAAAGAGGAAGGTGTTCATGGGCTTCTGGAACCAGAGATGGTCCTCCTCAAGTTTCAGAGAGGCAGGGATGCTATCCCAGTGGGAGGCCCAGCAGAAGAAAGAGATCTACCACCAAATCACTGCTTGGAAAAGCGACTAACCCTGAGGAATTTGGAGGCAGATGAGCGAAGAGCTCGAGAAGGAAGATATTTAGGAAGAGAGAGTTGAAGGTATTGAGGCCCCAGGCCCCAGAAGGCCTTGTGGACAATGCAGAGGTTTTTGAATGTAATCCTCACCACCACTGGGAGCCAGTGCAGAAATTTCAGTCTTGGAGTGATATGATCCCTGGGCTTGAGGCCAAGACAACTAGTCTTGCAGTCCTGTTTTGGATGAGTTGTTGAGGGCGGAGGGTGGAGGCAGGCAGATTTAGAAAGAGGCTGTTGAAGGAGTCCAGCCTAGAGAGAACCAGAGCTCTGGAGACAGTGAGCTTCTGGGGGAAGGAAAGGACGACTACCTCTGATGAGGTTCAGCTGGTAGTGTGACTTCTTAGAGACGTCAGAGATGTGAGGAGAGGAGGAAACTGGGGAGTCGAAGATGACCCCAAGGTTTTTAGACTCGCAATTGGGAGCAGGAAAAGGGCCAAGAGAGACCGGCCAGAGAGTGACAGGAAAGGAGTGACCAGGTGTGTCTATGAGGAGAATCTCGGTTTTACTGGCATTAAGGCAGAGATCATTGGGGGCACACCACTCCTGGATGGTGGACAGACAGTCAGAGATGAGAGAAGGAGAAGAGGTGGCAGAGGGGAGCCTGAAAATGAGTTGAGTGTCATCTGCATAGCATTGAAAGTTGGGGCAGAGAGCAGCAATGCAGTGGGCAAGAAGTGCCAGGTATTGGTTGAACAGCCAGGGAGAGAGGTTAGACCCCTGGGGAACACAACAGGTAGAGATAGAGATAGAGGAGAGGAAGGACCCAAGCTGGACCTGGGAGTGTCCATCGGAGAGGAAGGAGGTCACCCAAGACAGGGCCTGATCATTGATACTGAGGTTATCATGGAGATGGTTGAGCAGGATGGCATGGTTGACCATGTCAAAGGCAGAAGAGAGATCAAGTAAGATGGTGGGGGAATCAAAGCAGAACAGCTCTGCCAGCAGGTAATGTTGTACACTGTCAACCAAGTTCATGCCTGGTGACGTTTGCACCCCAATATTTGCATTGGCACACGTAGGGTTTGCATGGACCATGTGATTCTGGTATGGTGACTGTCATTGGAGATGTGAGTTGGGCCTTATGTCTGTGTGTGTGCATGTCCCCTTGATCATCCATGCATGTGCTTTGGGTTTCTAGTTGCACTTCCACAAAGGACAGCAGACTCAGAAGTGACTTGAATCGATGTCTCAGGATTCTTTTGATTCCCTGTGAATGGAACGTGTTCAGTGTGCATCCTTTAATGGGGAACCAAAGGGGGGAAAGTCTTGTGGCAGCAGCCATGGGGAGTCCAGGTCCTCATGCATATGTTACAGTTGCCACACTTGTAATTGGCCCTAATTGTATCTTGTGATGGGGCAGTTGGTCTTGCACAAGATACAAATATGCCTGTCCCACCCCTGGCCACAGTCACCATGTGAAGGGCCTTTGTGCTGCCACAGAGACCAGCAAGCAGACTTAGAGGTCGGTGCACCGGGAATATGATTGTTATGTTCCATAATGGTCTTTTTGGGCTGACAAGTGTGGATACTGAAAAGGACATGGGTCCATCTCGCCATGTCGGCAGGACGGTTGTCGCTGCCTCCCCCAAGCTCTACTGCATCAGCCGGTTCTGTCTGACATCTGGATGGATGTAAGTTGTCTGTGATTCTTGTTGGTGTATCACTCAGCTCACGCATCAATGAAAAGATGCAGTTAGCTGCAATTTGTACGTGTGATCTGTATAACACCTTGGTCTTCGTCATTTCAATCTCACCTTGCAGCTTCCTGAGGCTACAGCAGTCTGAGTGTCACTTTGACATCAATTGTCCCAGGGGAGATTCACTGGGTTGCAACTGTGCCTGTCACAGGGTCCACATTGCCTTTTTCCCCCTAAGCTCAGACCCCAATCAGCACTGTCAATGGATCAATGGACCTAGTGCAGTTAATTGTTTACAAGGACTCCTGGCCTCACAGTTTGACTCCTTGTGCGGTCAGGTCAGGCACACACACAGCATGCACCTGGTTGTGGTGGTGGGCTGAACCTCCAACACACATCCACCTGCAGAAGGGCAGGTGGTTGTGACACATGTGGCTGTATGTAGTGTTGCCCGGCTGCCAGCATGAAGCAGGTGTGGGGCACAGGCCCTGCAACCACATCCATCAGGCATGCACTCCACAGGTGGTGTTTGTTGCAGATCAGGATAGCACACACTTGACAATGCAACACATACTATTCTAGGGCAACACCCCAACAGGGCCAGGATCAAGCCCAGCCACCCGAATTGCTGCTCACCCTGTTTGGCCTATGTGGGTAGACGCGGAATGTGACCATCTCTCTAAGCAAGGTTGAAGCAACTGACCAGGATTACCTCAGTAACAGCACATGGGGAGGGAAGAGCCCAGCACTACATACACCTCCAGTGGCATGTGCACGGAATGTGGTGTACAGAAAACCAACTACATAGCATCACTCAGGGGGTACAAGTCTTCTGTTTAGGGCACACCACATGGATGTGTTATCTTGGTAGCATCTGCCAGCACAGTGTTTTCACTACAAAAACAGGTGGGGCAGCAAGAACCAAGTGGGGCACAGACAACTCCCTTGCACACTGTATACAGTAATCCTGAGGAGGTGAGTGAGCTTTCTTTTATTACGTGTACCCTGGGTGACAGAGGGGGAGTTTTGGCCATGAGTGTGGCCAGCCACCTGGTAGTGCAATGCATTCCAATTGTCCTGCACAGGATGTTCCATGCACCCCCCTGCCAAGGGACATCAGGACCAGCTGGGCAGAGGATACAGCAGACCTGTATGCGATCCAGGTGCACAAGAGTCATGAGTGAAGGGGTACAGCAGTGGTGCTCTGGCCAGAGCACATTTGTGCTTTTCCCTCCAGGCAGGGAAAGGACCCCAGCAGGATGAACAAGGTCCACTGCCTGCCAGGCAAATGGTCAACCCATAGTTGCTCTGGATGGGAGCCAGATGTGTACTTTGTGCAGGTTAGTTCATGTCACTCAGGGGAGTACAGCGTATGGTGAAATTGGTGGCAGGGATATGTTCACTTGTGGTAGGTGTATTTATGTGTGTTGGCCTGAGGCGAGCAGGTCCAGCTGCATGGGTGAGTTGGGAGGCATAGAGATGGGAGGCTGGAGAGTCATTGCTTGCAGTTGTTGCATGGCACTTAGGGGGCAAACAGTGGTGGTGCTGTGGGTGGGGATGCTGTCACTGTGTGGGATGTTTTTCAGTGTGTTGGCCTGAGGTGAGAAGGTACAGCTGCATGGGTGTGGAGGGAGACATGGAGATGTGTGGCTGTAGAGTTGTTGCTTGCAGTTGTTGCATGGCAGTCAGGAAGGCACACAGAGGACGTGTTGTGGGTAGGGATGCTGTCACTGTGTGAGGTGTTTTTCAGTGAGTTGGCCTGAGGTGAGCAGGTCGAGCTGCATGGGTGCAGAGGGAGACATGGAGATGGGAGGCTGGTGAGTCATTGTTTGCAGTTATTGCATGGCACTCAGGGGGGCATAGGGTACCGTGTCATTGGGTGCAGGGATGTGTTACCTGCTCCGACCTTGTGTTTTACTTTCTTCTGAGGCATTCTACTGGGGGAGTTGGTTGCTGCTATGCAAGGACACAGGGCTGTGGAATGCCTGCAAGTCACACCTCAGCAGTGTAGGCTGGTTTGAACACCTACAGAGAAGTGCATTGCTGCATGACTGGGCATAGCTCTAGCAGAATCTCAAGGGAAACGAGCTGAGGTGAGATGGGCATCTTTCCTGAACTGAACTTGTACTTTTCTCAGTCTGTATGACTATTTATATGTTTATTCAAGGAAAGTTACATGAACGTTAAGGTGAGAACTTAATGCAACAAACCCCTGAAATTCGGCTAAAGCCACCTTAACTTTGCGTCCCCTGTTGCGCAGCCTATGACCACAACGATGACATCACTAATAACATTACAACAGTAACCGGCAGTAAGGATGGCCTTCAGTCATGGTCAGTGTGCATGGCCAAATATATTTTAACACATTAATGGGTACTAATCATGGCCTTAAGTCATTGACACTGGCCGCAGTCTTCACCCACGTGCACTGTTATATTTTAAATCACTAACAGGCCACCAACCATAGACTTTGGCCTTCACCAGTGGCTACAGAGTTCAGTTGTGTACACTGTATATTATGTACACTAACAGGCACTAGCATGGGCTTTAGCACAATACTGGTCAGTAGCAACAATCTTCGACTATATATTTGAATATATAAATGGGCCTCACTAAGAGCAGTTTGTACATCTTTTGGTCATGTCCACTGTATATTTTAAAATACTAACATGCCATAAGCGATGGACCTCTTCGGACGTGCCCACTGTGTATTATACAACACTAACCAGCCCCTATCTATGGCCTTCAGCCGTGCCAACTGTATATTATAGACAGTAACCAGCCACTAGCCATGGTCTTCAACACAATACTAGCCAGGGGCTACAGCCTTTTAAGAAAAAGAAAATGTGGTGATGTTGTTTTCCTGCTTCCTGAGGGCTGCACAAAAAAACGACCAAAATAAATCAGTCTTTTTTATTGAGCGACCTTCAGAAAGCAGAAACATGACATAGAACCTATACATGGGCACTAGCTATAGCTTATAGCTATGGCCGCTGACTACAGCTTTCAACGCTGCACACTATAGATTTTAAAACAGTGACAAGCCACTAGGCATGGCTTTTAACCATGCACATTAGTATTTTGCAACAGTGACTGACCACTAGCTATGGTGTTTGGTGATGGCGAGTGACCACAGTCTTCATCATGGCTGAGTCCATGGCTAAATTGTTATGAGCTGACACATTAATCATGTTATGCCTAATGCCATTATTGATTAAATCTGTTAAATACAACGTAATTAGTATATAACCTGTAACAGGTTTTGCACATTACCACAAAGCTTGAAAGATCGGGTGCAGGCAGGATGGACTTAGGTTGGGTGTAAGTTGGTGGAAAATAACTAGTGATCATATTGGAACTCTGTGGCACAGATGGTAAATACTGCTCTGCAGATCTTGCTCCATGCGATTCGACCTTAAACAGCAGGTGCATGTGTTTTTGGGTTTGTATTGAGCATGGAAGGGGGCACGGCGATGGAGTTTGTGAGGAGTGGTGCAGGCCAGTAGGGAACATAGTTCCACTACTTCTTTTCGTACACTTCAACCACTGCGTAGACACAGTGATCACTACAGTGGCCCTCCTAGTGAGGGGCTCGCTCATTACACTTCAGGGTCTCGATGCAAGTGCACATGCCAACATTGTACCATAGAGTAATCCTTATCCAGATTTGTCTATCCATGTGATGCCCCAACTATGTGATTCTCAGAACTTCGTTCACATTTTCCTCTAAGGAATCACACAAATATGTTTTTTCTCTGAAACGCGTGGCATCGGTTGCCTCTGCGTATGTATGCCTCAGACGGGAAATGGTCTGCATATGGAGAGGAGGATCTCCATCTTTCTTCCTGGAATTGAAGCTGTTGGTCTGACTGGGTCTAATACAAACAGAACATGTGACCAGGTGGCATGCCCACAGATGTCTGGATTTCACTGCCCCCCTGTCAGTCTGAAAATCGTGTTACTAGCTTACCAAGGGTGATAGTCATTTCAATAAACTCTGACGGCGCCCTTGCTAGTGGTGCAGAGACCTGACAAGCAATGCTTTTCAGTAGGATGCACTCCTGTTTGTGGGCAGCAGGGGCCAGATTACAGAATGTTGCACCGGTGCAAGTGCAAAGTGTGCACGGTATTAGCATTAGGGCAAAGTTTGCCCTATTTTTTTTAAAAACTGGGATACATTAATAAACCATTACACCTCCACAAGTGCAGTTTGGCATATTAAAAGCACCAGGGCTAAGGCCCTAGTGGTAAAAAGGCAAATTTTGGATGCATTTTTGCATCAGGGCAAAGTTTGCCCTAGTGCTAATACGGAATAGTATTAGCACTAGGGCACACTTTGCCCTGGTGCAAACATGGAGTGAAAATACATCTTTTTGGCACTAGGGCAATGTTTTCCCTGGTGCTTTTAATAAGCCAAACTGCACTTGCCGAGTGCAATGGTTTTTAATGTGTCCTAGTGTTTTTAAAAATAGGGCAAACTTTGCCCTAGTGCTAATACAGTGGAAACTTTGCCCTTGCACCGGTGCATATTTTCCGCAATCTGGCCCCAGATCTTTTGATCCTCGAAGGGGCGATGCATGTCCATACACAGCATGGAAAACGCTTGCCTGAAGGCAATCCTCAAACTGGGATGGTTAAGTACCAATCCCACGTCCTAGAACTTAGTCAAGATAAATGCAGTGGGGATGGGGGTCTTGCCATCTCATGCGCAAGGGATTAACAGTAAACATGAACTTCCCGGATTTAGAATTCCTCTCACGCAACCGATAGCGTGGATTCCCTTTGGGGGCTGCTCTTACATGTGTACGTTTTTGAACTCAAACAGACCTTAAAATGCACGGGCACAATCGTACTATCAGTCGGTAATGAGAACATGCATGTTTCCCAGGGAAATGCGTAACATAGAGCAAGGGAAGTCCCGCTGACACTACACTAGCAAGCTCCTGATCATCACATGGGAGAGGGCAGGCAGACATATTGTTCCAAGCTTGGTAAATTCATAGGAGCGCCAACACAGGCTCTCATCGATGGCAGGCTGAACCCCCACACTTGGCCTCTTTGTCCTTCATCGTTTTCCATAGAGCTCGCCTCCGCTTTGGTTTTATATGCGCCACCTCCTGAGATCAAAGTGGCAGGAGGCGCTGTGTTCTGCTTCAGAAGCGTCGGATCTTCAGACGCTGGTGGCACCGATGAGGGATTAGAAGAGAACGCATTTGCATTTCTAGCCTTTGTTGAGGACATGTGTGCCATGCATTATTCACAGGGGCTCCTTGACAAAGCGCGGCTATGCTTCCTCACCAGAAACAAAAACGTGCTCTTCAATTGACAACGATGACCTCGATTCTCTGCCAATTTTTTTAATTATGATTTGATTTTTGTTTTTCAAAAAATGTGTTTCGAAATTGAAGTCAATGAAGGAGATGTTCACAGGTCCCCTTTTTTAAAAAAGGCAAAAGAAATGTTACCAGTGGCTCATGCTCTTCGCTGTATCGCACACGTTCTATGCTTTCTGTAACCAAGAGACTTCTGGTCGCCTGTAACCTTAATCAAAAGTTCTTACATATTCCTGTAACAGCGCCTAGATGCCTAGGGGCTGCAAGTGCGCTCTACAAATGCAAATAAATAAAATAATGTTTTATCGCCGACCCTGATGGCACCACCACGGCAAAACAATCAGTGACACAAACAAGAGGCTCGGCACAAGGGTAGTTGAAAAAGAGACAACGTTCACTGGCAAAATGCAAAGGCCGCAGGCCTAGAAATTATTTTAAGACAGTTGGAAAAAACTGGGATTCCACCTTCCACAGAGAGCCCCACTTGACCCCTTCACTTATTCATGGAGATACATGCAGATCAACGGCTTTTCCATTCAGGACCATTGCCGTGTCATTCTGAAATTCTGAAGGGGCATTAAAGCTTCCCACACATAACAAGTGCTGACACTTAACTGCCAGGCTATTATGCAAGTCTATGCAAAAAGGACGAACATACTCGTCCTTGGCACTTAAGGGGGTTAATTGGGGAAATGTTGAATGAATTGAATGGCAATAATTTGAATGCCACAAGAAGAGGTGGGACACATTTCACTGTGCTACTCTGAGATGCACTGCACGATTCTGAGATGTGATTGGATGAAGAAATGAAGGGGATTGCTCAAAGATCATGGCATCCTTGCCTCAGTAGGCTACAGGGTGGTGATTCACAAAGTAGTTACCTGTAGTAGCTCTGACTTACTCTTTACTTAGTCCTGGATGGAGGCTACATGATTCACAAATAAGTTACTAGGAGTAAATCTGGCTTACTGCTGGCTTACTCCTGGGAAGACAACAGTAGGCCATAAGTGAGTGAGTTACTACTGGTAACTTGTTTGTGAATGGAATATCCTGTCTCCAGGAGTAACCCAGAGTCATTCTAGCCCTGATGGTTTGGACTCACCTCTCTTAAAGATAATACAGATTGACTGCTATAATTTGGAAGCCGCACCCTCCCCACCACTGACATGCAATTGACAAAAAAAGAGTCGCCCGCTTCATTAAAATTCGTTTTCTCCCCTTGAATTGAGCGTGCCCCATAGAGGTTTCGTACCTGTATCCGTTGATGACCGCGTCCCCGCCAGAAACGGAAATGTCCCCGGTCAGCATTTTGAAGGTTGTTGTCTTGCCAGCCCCATTTATTCCCAGCAGACCAAAGCACTGTCAGAAGGAGAACATTAAAATGATAGGTTTATCACAGTTTATATTATGAGGGCAAAAACATTTCCAGTGCTCATGAATACTGAAGGTGGGTCACTGATTTGCAGTCAAATTCAATTGCCCTAAAATAAAGGACAATGCAATATGTTATCTGCCGGTAAACAAGGGCAGCATTATTCAATGTCCCAAAATGTATATTTCACTGTACAAATGACGCATTCACTGCAATTCGCACTGATTAATATTGTCCTCTCCATCAGCAAGTCAGATTGGAGATTAAATCGCCGCCGTTCCGCACATCATAATGAAAGACAATTTGCAAGTAGCACAGAAAAAAAAAATGATTAATCCTTGGAGGTAATTTGGGAAATTGTTTCAAAGTACTAAATAGCTTTCCAAATGCTGGACTTATTATCATTGAGCAAACTTGTGCAGAGCTTCCAACTCCCGCCCCTTTTGATGTTTGTCCTCTTTGCCTCCAGACCTCCCAGGGGGCGGCAGTCTGCTCTCTTGTGTTGGCAGCTGTTCTTTGGCTGCACTATCCCGGCTTCAACTTCATGCTGCAAAGATGAAGTGCTTGATATGCGCTCAGCTTCTATTTCCGGTTTAGACATTCATACTTGCGTGAGTTATGGGAAAGTGCGAGAGTGATCTACCACTTCCGGTGAGCATGCACTGCCATCCTACCCTATTGTGATATTGAAAAAAGCAAAAAACAAAGCAATTAGTTTGCTTTGCTGCTCTGCTTCTAATTTGAGACAGTCAATTATAGCCAGCGCTTAATTTGTGAAAAAGTGCCAGGGCCAAATATTTTCAGGCACTCCTTTGACACTGCGGGTGGCCGGTTCCCAACCACTGCTACCACCACCCATAGCTCCTCCCCTTGTCTACATATTTGGGGTTACACCACAGCTCGCACCAGCTAATTGTGGTTTATGGATGCACTGACTGTCACCACTTCATTATTAAAGTGAGTCTGAGACAATAAGTGCCAGGGCTCAAACATAAGAGCCAGGGCTGAGCCCTGCCAAACACCCCCACAAATTAAGCGCTGATCAGCTTCAGAAGATAGTCGTCGCTGAATTTGAACCGAGGGAGATGTCTTGACAGATAGACTCATTTTGGTCCAATTTATTTGAGTTTATCACACTTTTGCCTACATTTTGAACACGTCAGCACCAAAACCCTCTAACTAAATAATAACACCGTGTCTCCCTGTTGCCCCTGACCCTGACACCCACAATGATCCCAAACCTACACTGATAATCAAATGACACTAACACCGAAAGTCCAGCCCAGCCAGTAATCCTGGGGTGACACACTTCATGATTCATGCCAGAGAAGGCTACAAGGGGAATTGTGCGTCGGCAAAGGTTCGGGTAATCATAGAGAAACTACCACTTTGTATTTAGTCAAAGTGGAATCAATGTAAATTGTGCAACGTTTTCCAAATAAAATAAGATAACAATTGCAACTTGCTTTAATATTCTTCCACATTGGTTTGTGAATGTTTAAACAAAGATCAGTGTTTAAAACTTTAATAGCATGTGTAGAATATGTCAACAACCTACTCCATCTAAATAAATTTGGAAGTATTCACTGGTGAAATTTAAACTTTTTGAAATTTAAAAACATTTCACATTCTGCAATATGTATTTAAATATTTTAACCACGAAATTCAACATTTAAGAAACCACAAAATAGTGTAAATATATTCCACTATTTCAGGAAACATGAAAATATTAGAAAATTAAAATATATAGTAATCCTGTCTTCTGAAGTTCATAATTGCTCCAGTGCCAGTTACATTTATTTACATATCATACTGTTACTAATTGTACAACTTTTCCTAATGTCTTCACAATGTTCCAGAACCTTTTGCAGTAACACTTTAACCATTAACACGCTGTTACTAATTCTAACTTTTAATAGTCGTTAGTACCCGGCGAGAGTCAACCAGAATGTAAGAAACATTCTGATTGGCTCTCACCGGGGCATTACCAGGCTGGGAATCCCTCGGACGGGATTCAACGCCCTTGTTCCTGGCGGGGGGCGTGGCAGCCCCTCAGCCAACTGAGAGGCTGCCATGCTCCCCCGCCGGGGATTCAGATATGTTTTTTAGTTTTTTTTTCTCTCCCCTCAACCTGCCCTCTCTGCCCTCACCACCCTCCCAATTCCACTTATCTTCTGATTTCTTCTTTTTTCGGGAGTGAACACGCTGGGAACACTTCTGTTCCCAGCGCGTCCTCTCCCGAAGGCTGCCATGGAAAGGGAAAACAGACTCAGTTTTCCCTTTCCCGGTGGCCATTTCCTTGGACATTTCTTTTTTTTCTTTTCTGTTCCGAAACACTGCAGTGCTTCGGAACAGAAAAGAATGCTATTAGTACCCTGGTCTTGCGGGCCGGGTTACTAATTAAGCAATATGCCCCGAGCCGCTGGGGCATTACTGAGTCAGGTAATGTCCCGGAGCCCATAGGTAAAGGCCGGAGCAAAGCAAGGGCCCCGGGGCATTACCTGATTCGGTAAGGCCCCCGCGGCTGGGGGCATATTGCTTAATTAGTACATTGACTGCCTGTTCCAGCCTTATCACTGAATATCAACGAAGATATGTTTCCATTTATCAAAGACTGGAAAATTTGAAATCAACGCAATTTTGGGCAACAATCTACTCTGCAAATTCATAAGTTATTACAGGAGCGGTGTATTATCTTTGGAAACTGAATTGTTGACACTGCCAATTACCTAGATATGAAGTAGGTATTATGTGGTTATGTAGTTTATTTGTGTGTGATGTAATGACATGTTGCTATATGTTATGGATTTGTATTATATGTGGAAAATGTAAAACAGATTTTTTTGTAATTTTGTCAAATTAATTTTATATGTAGCGTAAAAGGCGTGTAATTTGCCTGAGACACCTAAAACGAATAAAAAACTGTTTACGAACAATTCTAAACATTAATGACGCAATGTTCATTTCTTAAAACATCTCATAAAAGTATACATTTTATAGAACGGTTTACTAGCATATCAAAATATTGGAAACATATTTGTAGACATTTTAAGAAAGTTGTCCTTATAAATGTAACCTTTTCTATTCCCTGATCATTGTTATTTCGCAGGAACAATGGCTACGGACTTAATTGTAACTATTATATGATTTTTTTTTATTTTAAAAAATCAGTTAAATTGAAATAGAACGCATAGCACATACCTTTTAACCTGTTCTTTTTTTGGTTGAGCTCAATTTTCATGGGAAGGGTGTGTGTAAGAACCCTCGAGAAAAAATCATCCCTATGCTCCAATGTTTCTCTTCATAGGGATCACTGAAGCAGCTTATGTGCTTCTCCCGTCAGACCTGTTGCCCAACAATTTGCATACTGTAGCCTCAGGGAGTTTTGTTAATGTATTTTGTGGGTGGGGCGGGACTTCGGGATAGGGGCGGTAAGCTAAGTGACAACAGGAAAGGGGAGGTGGTGAGTTGGATGCCAGCAGGCGAATAAAGAAGTGTGTTCACGATCCTGGTGTGTCCGCGTCTTACTTCATTGAGACGTCGTGCAGGCCCTGTGATCACGGGCAGTCCCTATGAGGTCGGATCTTACAAATACACATATTAGTGTGCATTTCAACAAAAGGAATTAGAACAGGTTTAGGAAGGCACAAGAACAATGGAATGCGCCAGACAAAGACGGGTCTTTAAATTCGCACTTTGATTTTCTGGAAGAGAACATAACGTATATAACGGACAACCAGGAAGCAGAAAAATAAACAGAAGCAAATCAAAGGTTCTTTTTTAAAAGATTAACTTAAGTGGTGACATATCTAAATGCTCTCTGGTGGAATCTATGAGTAACATGATAGTCAAATGGTTGAGTCTTCAGTTGACTGATACGTCCATTCATCCTTTTAAGAAGGATAAAATGAAAGGCATGGATGCATGTGTGTGTGTGCATGAGATAGAGAGGGAGAGAGAGACAGACGACGAGAGGGCATGGAGATCCTCAGTAGTGTGCAGTGGGGTTAAGAAATGGCAATAGACCAGAATGTATGTATCTCGCTTTAGCAGTTATATGCTGATAGTGACAATGCTGTAAGGTCTGAAGTAAGGGTTCCGCTAAGAAGGACATACAGTGATCTCTTTGTTGGTTTACTGTACCTGTTTAATGAATAAATATCATGTTCCAGCTTCACATTGTCAGTATATGGTTCTGTAAACATGCTCTTGCGGCACACTTCACTGTGTGTGTGCAGCACTGTTTACGTCGTGTTTGTTGTACAGTGGACCTGTGGATTGCCCTTCAGCTTTTTTGTCTCTTCTGGGGTTGTTTGGCACACAGTATCAGAGGTCGGCCTTACCTTGCTTCTTTGAGTGTGATGAGCGGTGTACAGGTACATTCGAACCCTGTCAGAAGCCACTATGCTCTCTGAATGTAGTAACAAGCAGAGCCCAAAGTGACCCTCAATGGCTGTTCCCTAATGAGGGAAAATCCTAGGCAGGGGAAAAATCCTCCAGGAAGCGGCAGACAAATTGCAAAGGCAGGATCCAAACAAGAAAGCAGAGGAATTCCAAGGAAACTCCAGGCAACAGGAGGCAGGATCAGAGGATTCCAAGAGAACCAAGGCAGCTGGGGGAAGAAGTAGGAAAATATGTCTTCACAAATTCACTGGGACTCATAGAAATGGAAGAAGAGCTATTCATGCAGCTCTGGTGAATGCTTGGAAAACTGTTTATTACAGTGTGTTCAATAAAAATAACGTCTCTGCTCAGGGGAGGCCCACCATTGTGGACACTAAGGCACTGCCCCTCTTAATGTATCATTGCATAGATATAAACTAAAATAAATATAATGTATTTGCATTTCTTAATGCAAATATAGACTTTGCATTTGGAAAGATTCTATATTTTTTAAAGATTCTTTGCAAATGCGGTAGTGTTCCCACTTCCTATTGTCTTTCAGAGGTTTGTACATGGGCCAGGGCTGGAGCGCCTTCTATTGTTTTATGTGCAGCCCTATGAAAGACATTAGGGAGACCTTGCATGTTTTTTTTCCCTGCGTTCGTACTGGGAATTCAGTCTATGCATGGAAACAAACACCTCTTCACCCCTCTCTGTCTCTATGTCTGTCACGAAGAAGAAGGGGGAGGCTTCTTACCTCATGAGCGTGTGCCTCCGTGGAGAAGATTTCATCAATGCTGGCTGAAGATAAGAGAAATATTGAATGTATGTTTAAAAGGGAGGGGGTGAGAGAGAGGGCATGTGAGTGTTGTAATGTGTGAATGTATTTATGTGTGAGTGTCTTTGTGTATGAGAATATTGTCCCTGTGTGCATGTTTGGACGTGGTTCTGTGTGTGTGTGTCTGTGTGTGATGATAACATACGAGTGAGAGAGTGCACTCCTCAGTCATCACAGAGTGAATGGTTTTTGGGAGGTCAGTCACTTTGTATTTGTGCATTATTCAAGTAATATAGTTAATATTACTGGAGAAATGGGCCAAGACAATATAAGTGGTCTGATGTGTGGGGGATACATTGGTATACTGTCTAAACAGATTTTATTTCTTTAGCCTGGCATTTTATTACTGTCAGGATGGGTAAACTAACATGATAAATTGTATTAGGGGCCCCACAGTACTGGCCTGCATTAGTGCAGCCAGTGTGGAAATATGTTTTTACTGTAACATGAAGCCATATTAAGACAATATGACATTATATATTTCTCTGTGAGTGCATTTGCCTGGTCTAATGATGGTTTTTGGGCTTCTTTTATCTTGTCCCTGGCTTTTTCAATTTTACTTGTGAAAGCTGTTTGAACTTTGTCAGAGTCTTCCTGCATTCTGCTGGCCAGGTTTTCGGCTGACTTAATTTGTTCATTAAAATAATTATTTTTTGCTTCACTGGTGCCTTTTCTATAGGTTTTCTCACTTTCTTTCCAACTGTCCTCGTTGCACAGTGATGGTTTCTTCTGCCATCTATCCTTTCTTTTCCTTTTTTCTTTTTTTAGCTCAGTTAAGGTACAGTTGAACCATTTCTGATGGTTTTTATTTGGTCTAACTAACTTGGTTTTTAGTGGAGCTTTCTGATCCACCAATTCTTTTGCATGAAGTAGGACATTTGCGATAAGTTTGTCACATGTGTCTTCCTCTTTGGAATCCTTCAGTACATTCTATATACATTGTTCCAAATGTGCAGGCACTATTTTTTTGTTGTTCCTGCTACAAATCTTCTTTGGATCATTCCCCTTGTTTTCCTGATGGGGGACCTTAATATGCAGTGTGAAGGTCACTTTAAAGTGGTCAGACCAAATACATGGCTTGGTTTCATATTCACTGGTTTGTAGATTGTGGGTGATAATACAATCCAGTTGATTTCCATTTTCCATTGTGGGATCCGTATTCATGACCCTGAAGTCTATGTTTTTTAAAGCTTTCTCAAGGTTGGTGGCCTCTTTATCTTTCGAATTACCATGCCAACTATTGAAGTCCCCGAGTACTAGAGTCGTGGTGTTGGTGCCCTTCGGGATATATAACTGCTGGATAATGTCGTTTTTGAAATCTGATATAAGGAATGGAGGTCTATATAACAATATGATGATATTAATGCAGCTGTTTTCTGTAGGGGTGTGCTTAAGATGTAATATTTCACATCCAGTACTTGTTATTCCTGTCTCTCTGTTTTTGTAATGGATAACATGTCCGTCTGGGACCGCAATTGTGCACGTGGGCCCTATGGGTTCCTGCGCCATGTTTCTGTGATAAGAGCAATGTCTACATCTTCCTCTTTTAGGTCATGCACATCCTGTGTATGTTTGTTTAGTGAGTGTGTGTTTAACAGGCATACTTTAAGTTGTCTCAAGGTATTGTCCTCATTTGCCGATCTGCTCTTACTGGGTGTATCAGTATTTTTTTTATGGTTCTTCTGAGGCCGCCCATGCGTCTTATATGGGTGTAGCAAGTGTTGTTGTTCTCGGATTGATAAACTGTAAACATTGTTCTGGGTTTTGGATTTATTTTCTTCCAACGCTCGTACTGCAATTTTCTCCATGCAAGCGTGGTAGACAAGGTCATGCCCCAAGTTATCTGTGAGCTTTTCCCCCATTCTCACAAGAGTGAGTAAGTGTTCTGCCACAGGAATTTCTCTCTGAAAAAGTCCAGGGCCCGTAGCCTTGGAACGATGCGGACGGCGAAGACCAGCGCATGACCGGCTTGGCTAACAAAGCGCCAGCGCTGATGCACCTGACGTATTGTTATAAGAAGGCCGGGTGTTCTGGTACTTGAAGTCCTTCAGTTGAAGTTCCACGTAGCGAGTGCAATGTTAGTGCAGCCTCTGCTAACGTGGTAACAGGAAAGCAAAGCTGTGACCCAACACCTCAACTCCCAGCGTTTAAAGTCAGTGAACAATTGCTTTTGGAATGTTAGCATGAAAACACAAGAACTCCAGTTGCCTGCTAATGTAAGTCTAAACACACAGATTAAATCAACACACTGCTTTAAATGGTTCACAGCGCATGTGAGTATATATATGAATGCTGAATTCAAGGCTGTGAGATAGTAGTAAACAGATTCACAATAAGATAACTAAGATCTCAAATAACATTCACACGTAGCAGTAAACTTCTTTCAATGCACTGTTTAATATCCAGGCACATGCAAGGTGTTGCCTAGTAACTCAACAAACAACCTTCAATGGGCTTAAAAGACAACCCAGACTTTTGCAGAGGCTGGCCGGACCGGCGCAAGACCGGCTTGGCTAATGAAGCGCTGGCGCTGAAGCAGCACACGTATCGTTATGAGGTGTTCTGGGATTCGAGGTCCTTCAGTTGAAGTTCCACGTAGCCGGTCAATGTTAGCGCAGCCTCTACTCATGTGGTAATGTGAAACCAAAGCTGTGACCCGATACTTCAACTCCCAGCTTTTAAAGCCAGAGAACAATTGCTTTTGGAAGGTTACCCTGAAAAAACAGAAGAACTCCTATGATTTATAGGTCCAAAACTGACCAACAATTGAGAAGTTCTCCGAAACCCCTTCATGCATGCCGTGTAGAACCTCGAGGCACGAGCAACGTCCAGCGTATGCAAGGCCCTCTCTGTTGGCAATGCTGGATTCAGGAAGAATGCAGGCAACACCAAAGGCTTGTTGAGGTGGAACTCCAACAGCACCTTCGGCAGTACCACCCTTGATGTGTGGAAGGACAATTACGGCCACTTGCAAGACAGGGCCTGGATCTCCCCTACTCACCTGACCGAGGTGATCACCATGAGGAATACCGTCTTCCATGAAAGAAACTTGAGCGTGGCTTAATGCAGCGGATGAAAGGGCGCCCCATGAGTTTAGGCAAGTCCACATTGAGTTCCCACGCTGGGGCAGGAGTCCTGAAGAGGCCTTTGAGGAACTTCTTGAAAAGTCTGAGTGACCATATGGAAGGCCTACCCGGTGTCCTGGTGTAAAGGGATATGGCAGCCAGGTGCACCTTGATGGAGGCGTGTGCCAGTCCAACCTTGGCCAAGAAAAGCAGGTATGGTAGTAGCTGCTAGGCTGTAACACGCAGAAGGGTAATCTTCTGAGCCCAGCCCCACACAGAGAAACGCTTCCACTCATGGCCATAGCATATCAACATTGAAGAGGCCCTGGCCTTGACCAGGATGCCCTTACACTCTGCATGTAAATAATAATGTCCAACTTCTAGGGCTGCAAGAGCCAGGCCCTGAGGTTCAGCGATGCTGGGTTGTGGTGCAGAATCGCCCCAGCTCTCTGGAGATAAGATTGGGAAGAAGTGGCAACCTGATGGACTGAGCCGCCGACAGAGGTACCAGGTCTGCATACCAGATTTGTCACGGCCACGCCAGAGTGATGAGCCTCATCCTGCAGTGACGTTGCCTGAGTGTGTTGATTACTCGTAGCAGGAGTGGGAATGGAGGAAAAGCATATAGAAAAGCCACTCCCACATGAGCAAGAATGCATCCCCCTTCTCTTGGCTGAGGGAACCTGCTGGCGAACTTCTGACACTTGGAATTTGTTTGCTTCGCGAAAAAGTTGATCTGGGGTTGACCCCATTCATGGAATAGAAGATCCACTTGACCCTGGCGAAGCTCCCAAACATGGCAAGAACATAGCTGAGCAAGTCTGTGATGGTGTTCTTGGGGCCTGCCAGGTAAAAAGGGACAAAAACATGTTCTGTCGAATGGCCCAGTGCCACAGATCCTGGGCCTCTCAGGAGATCGCCAGAGAGTACGTCCCACCCTGCTTCCAGATGTAGAACATGGTGGTGCTGTTGTCCGTGAAGATCTTCACCACTTGCCCCTCAACAATGGCAGGAAGGACTTGAGGGCCCAGAAGACAGCCCGAAGCTGCAGCACATTAATGTGAAGGGTCTGTTCTTCTGGCAGGGAGAGGCCTCTGGTGTGCAACTGTCTGGTGTGAGCTCCCCAACCTTCCAGAGAAGCATCCGTGGTGACTATCTCTATATAAGGAGGGACTTGGAATGGGGCCCCTTGCATGAGATGAGAGTGCATTCCCCACCACTGTTTTGCTCATCGGGACTCCTCGTTGAGGGCGATTTTGTCCATCTAGGATTCTGAGACTTGTAGGTACCCCGCATCCAGAAACTCCTGAAGAGGCCTCAACTGTAGTCCTCAAAGGGGGATGAGGTTGATGCAGGACAACATGCCCAGCAGCAACTTTACGGCTCACACAGTAGCCATCTGTGCTGACGCCAGGTGCTGCACCTTCCCTAGGATGGCTATCATCCTCTCTTCTGAGGGAGACACCAGACAGGTTACTGTGTTGAGTCGAGCTCCCAGAAAACATAGCATTCTGCGATGGCTCCAAGCAGGACTTATAATAATTTATGGAGCATAGAGATGTGCCAGAAGACGCAAGGTCCTTGCTGTGTGCTGGCTCACCAGAGCGTGGGAGCAGGATTGACCACGCCAATTGTCCAGGTAAGGGTAGATGTTGATGCCCTCCAGATGAAGATGCGCCGCCACCAGAGCCAAGTACTTTGTAAAGACCCTTGCAGCGATTTCAGGCTGAAGGGGTGCACCTTGAACTTATAGTGTTGCCCCTGGATCACCAACTGAAGGAACTTGCAATCCTTCTGGTGGATGGGGATGTGGAAGTAGGCATCCTCCAGATCCATAGATGCCAGTAATTCACCTTCCTCCAGTTGTCCAAGCACATGCTGCAATGTGATGATCCTGAATTTCTGGGACTTGTAGTACTTATTGAGGCGTCTCAAGTCCAGGATCGGCCTCCACCCTCCTGACTTCTATCGGACCAGAAAGTATCTGGAGTACACTCCGGAGCCCCAGAGGCACTGGGGGACGGGCACTATTGCCCCCTTCCTTCTTCAACATGGTGTGCACCTCCTGCAGCAGCTGCACCACATGTTTTTCTTGTCAAGCCACCGGGGGAATATGAGAACACCTGCATAGGAACTCCAAGGTGTGTCCTTGTTCAAGAGCATCCAGCACCCATCTGTCAGTGGCAATGGTCTTCCACATGCTGACAAACCTCGCCAGCTGGCCTCCCAGTTCGGTCACAAGTGGGGGCCCGAGTCCATGGCCAGTTCAGGCCTGTTTCGGTGTCAGAGCTCTGTCCTGTGGTCATCGGCGGCACTGTCCTCTGCTGTCGTATACATGTGAGTGACCTCTGTAGGCCTCCTGAGTCATGTAGCGGAAGGATGCCGAAAAGGTGTCAGGAATTCAAGCATCAGTATGAGAAGAGTGCGCTCACCTGGGCTTTTTGATTTTTTGATAAATGACAATGAATGATGGGAGATAAACCTCTGAGGACTGTGTGAAGCCATTCCACAAAGTACATCTGCTTCCTGTAAAAAACACATAGTTACATGTACTCTGGGAAGACACAGCCTACAACGCCATCTTCCCCTAACACATTCAGCTGCAATGTGACAGGTCAGGGTACATCAAAGCATCTCATGGAGGAAGAAGTCACACCTTCCTCCAGCATGGGCAACCTAATGTAAATATCAAAGGCCCCGTGGATCTGCTTTCCTTTGTCCTCCGGCTGGTGGCAGCGCATACTGAGAGATAATTAAAGCAAGCCTGAAGTGGCTTGGTTGCCGGAATAGACAACAGGAAAGGTGGTGCTAACACCCCTTTGGTATGCAATGTGTCAACTTGAAGCTAGTTCCTACTCCTATGTATGAAAGGCAGTGAAATGCATGTTTGGGTCGACTATTTACCGTAGGCAAATCCCTGCAGGGCAGACCCCTTTCAGATAAGAAAAGTATGTGGATTGGGGGAGACAGGAAGTCTGCTCCCAGCACAAACTTCAAGGGAACCCTGCTCTTTAATCAAGAGTCACAGAGGGCTCAGTTAACCAGAGAGGAACTCTGATCTACAACAGAAATGGAGATGGGTGGGACTTAGGTATATGTTGTCACCCCCTTGTCTGTCCTGTTGCAGAGCACTCTGGTCCTGACCTCATGCATAACAGAAGATTGTTGGTGGGGAACCAGGATTGGTTCATTAAGGTGGGCCTAAACTGCACCAATCACTGGGGCCCATTTGGCTTTAAAAAAGGACTGAACCCCTCATTTAGCAGATCATCTGTAGACTTCGAAAGGAGTGTGAAGAAGAACTAAGTTTGGATGCAAGGTGAATGTACAGTCTACTTACATCTTCTACAAGTGAAGGAAGGCCAGGAGCGCCAAGAGGGAAGCAAGATCTCTCTCCTAAACATCTCCCAGGGAACAGAGGCAGATACCAGACTCAGAGGACCTGTCCAGCAGCTCCAGAACCAGTACCCAGCCAGCACACAACGTGCCCTTCTAGGTAGATTCTGCCAGCAAGGTTCCTTCCGAGGTTGCAAGTGCCTGAGAGTCTGTGGACAAAGGACAATGTCATTGCCTGCAATCACTCTCCTAAGCTTTGGGCCATCCACCTTGAAAGGACACTAGCCCAACGAAGAAGCCAGGAGGAGTGCCCCACAAGCATCATCCAACATCCATCTTTTAAGGACATTTTCGATACAGTTGAGTCCTCGAACCGCATCCGGCTGTACCACTGAATGTTGTCACGTTGCAGTCACCAGAGCCATCAGAGCTGCCTCAAACAGCATTCCAGATCCACCAACCAGCACAGAAACAATGATTCTTGGCCCCAAGCAGCTGCACCGGACAGCCTGCAGAGATCTGTCCAGCCTTGCTTGCCGAACTGCCTGCTGCCTGGAACCCGCAGCTGTCTCCCACCACTAACTCTGTCTCACGGGCTACAAAGTGCCCTGGAACCGCCTCAAAGCTGTCGAGCACCAAGAACTTCTTCAGCACCAGGTACACTGTGGTTCTGCCCCCCCGGTCCTTCTTCGAAGGCCCCTACAGACAGTTACAACCCTTTGCCTCCTTGGTGCGGAACCAAATAATCTTGACCTGTAAGCCTGATTACTTTACCAGCTACTCTCCTGTCAGTATCCGAGCGCACCCCTTTCCTTCGTGAAACTGTCTGTCCTATGTGTTCCTTTACAGGGTGGGTCGTAATTGTAGTGTGCTAGAACTGTCTGTTGTAGTAATAATAAAGTAGATATTTGTATTCAACCTTGACAGGACAGTTCCTTTTTTTTCATTGGGTAATAATTGTGTTTTCGCTGTTTTGCAACTAACCAACGATCCACGACCTTGCAGAGATAAGCCTGTCATTCCGTCCAAGTTAACAAAATTGGACAAGGAGGTCTTATAATTCACTTGTAATCCAATCTAGCCAGATCCCTTCTTGTGTACTAGAATTGTGGGGTTGAGTGATGGTTTAGAAAGCGGTATTCATCCCTGGACCACTGCTGCCCCGGAAGTTGATTTGTCACATAAGGTGTGGTATATCCCTTGGAGGACCTGCCGGGATTTCCTCTCGAGAAACGAAAGGACGACGACTGACTTTGCAGTAGCATACCAGCCAATGTGCTGTCTCTGTGTCTGTCTTAATAATTTTTAGAGACTTGTCAATGATCTTGCCAAATAGGTTCTCTCCATCAAATTGCATGTCCAACACTTTGGACTAAACATCCGGTCTGAAGTTGGTGGCTTTCAGCCATCTCTGCTGATGCCCATTTGACAGAACACTGTGGGCCTCATTATAGCCTTCGCGGTACGGGTTAACGGGCTCCGATAATGGAGGCGGACCCGTTAAACCCATTCTGCAAAATTACGAGGTCCCCTCGCAGGACCCGGCAAGGACACCTGGTAAAACCAGGCGTTGTTACCGGGTCCCGCGAGGGGAAGAGGGAGCTAACAACGGGCCGGTCGTAATCGCCCCGTTGTTAGCTCCCTTTCCCATTCCAATTGAGCCCTATGGGGGCTCAAATGGGAATGGGGAAGGTCCGGGCCCGGATTCCCTGAGGGAGGAATTACCGGGCCCTCTGAACTCAGAATTCCCCATTCAGGGAACCTGGTAAAGGAGCCTGGATCATAGCAGGACAAAGTGGCCAGGTCATTAGCGGCCTTAGTAGTCCTGGCAGCAGTATAGATGTTCCTTTTCCCCAGACCATCCAGCGTCTTCCCTGCCTGGTTAGGAGGCATCATGGATGAGAATGACAGTTCGCAGAGTGTTTCCTGGCCATGGCTGAGACCACAGAGTCAGGTGAATGCTGGGACCTCATGAACTTGGGGGCGAGTCCGGAACTCTGTATTTCTTCTCGAGCATGTCCCTCTTGGATGGAGCGGTGCTCGGATTCTTCATCAGGGCCAGGCCTTCATCCCAGATATCATCCAGCAAGGAGACTGAGATGATGGTCTTCTGTCTGGACTCACGACATTGGTAAAGGGATCCTTCCTTTTTCGACTCCTCAGGCAACAGTTGGAAAAGTTCAGAGGCCCTGGAGATCATCATGTGGAATGAGCCTTGTGTGGATGGTCTGTGCCCACTGGTTCCCAATCAGCGGGCACAAAGTCATCTGCTTCGTCGATGTCCGACGCTGTAGCTGCCGTATATGTGCCCATCTGCATTTGCGTGGCAAGATCCCCAGTCGGGGTCAAGTCCCGAGGTGGAGGCGGTGGTGTCGGTTGATGCCTTGGACCAGCAGGGTCTTTTGATCTCCGCTAGTGCCAGGAAGGGCTTCTGGGAAGCGGTCTTGGGGTACTACTAGACAGAGTAGGGTCCGGTGTGGGGGGCAGTCGCTGGAATTTCTGGCACAAATGTGTGCAGCATGGTCAGAATGTCCAAAGAGTTGTCCCTGGACTGAGGCCTGGAAGGAATGAGAGGTGGAGGCTCCAGACTGGTGCACCTCTTTTGGTGAGGTGGAGGACCGGGCTTGCCTTGTGGTAAGCCACCTACAGACATGAGTCCCGGACCCCCTTCTTGGTTTGAATAACAGTGTTCGGGCAGATTGATGTTGCCATCATCAGAGCTTGAATAAATCTGTACCAGTCTCACCGGTGCAGCCCGTGGTTCGGAATCCTTCTTAGGGTCAGTAGGACTTTTACCCTTTCCCCTCTCTGGAGACTTCTGGGGGGAGCAGCTGCTGTCCCCTTTCCAGGGGCCTTCGTCATAGCCGCGGCCGGCAGCTGTTTCATGCTATTGCGGTAGGGACACCACCACTGATGACAAAGTTGTTTTGGCCGGTTGAGCTGCTGATTCCGAAGGTATCACCGATGGGGTCAGCAAAGAGCAACCTTTGGATTTCTCCTTCCTTGCCTTGTCCGCTGATGGTAAGCAGAGTTTTGAAGGAATCAAGGACTTTCTCTTAGAGGGAGCGCCCCTCACTGGTAGGCTTGCTGTAGAAGTGGTTGGTGAAGGCCACCTTGTCCTTCCCGAGCTGGGAACCAAGGCAGCAGTGAACCCAGTGGTATCAATGATGTGCTGCCTTGCCTTCATTTGGACCCCTGAGGGTGGGGTGTCCTCAAATGATCTTGACCTCTTTTCTAAGAAAGTTTGTGGGACCTGCTGGTCCTGGGGGAAGCTTGACCATGCCCGGAAGCAGAGTCAGAGCACTTGCCTGATTTGAGCCACACTGCCAGCTTGCTATAGCAAACTTTCTTTGTCTTTTTCGAAAATCCACTGCAAACCTCGCATCCCTCCTCATCATGGTCTGGATGCAGGCAGTACTGAAATTTATTGTGTTAATCTGGGATGTATATGTACCTCAATCCACATTTCGCACAGAGTTTGAAGAGTCATGTCATCTTCTCGCTTATGGTGGAAAGATGCAAAGTAGGCCCAATCCCGGGCCTTCTCGAGACACGATGAAAGATCTGTGATGTAGTATAATCTTCGGCAACAGCGGGTCCCCGCTGCTGGTAGTTGACCTTGAGTCGAACAATTAGACAAAAAAGCGGTCAAAAATGTTAGTAAAATTTGCCGAAAACTTGAGATAGAAAAAAATTGCTCTGAAAGCACTATGACGATTACCAACACTGAAGTGTGTGGTAAAAACCTGAAGATAGTCTCCAGGAATGGAGCATAGGGAGAGGACTGTCATTGGACAGGGGCAAAATGACCCAAAGGACAGTGATTGGTTTAGAGGGGAAATACAGTTTTCAAGTTAAATTTAAACTGTTATTTCTTTTACTGAGGAGTTGCAGCCTGATGACAGGGAATATTGATGAGCATGTGAATCCATTCCAGACCCTATGCTGGAGAAAGCAGTTCCTGGTATTCTCTCCCCCTACTCCCGTTTTGGCTCATGTGTCATGACCTGCCAATTGCTCAAGGTTGGTAAGTAAGGTGCCAACCAATAGCTGTGCTTCCCAGTATATGTTGCATTAACCAGTCAAGTAATAAAGTGATGACTGTCAAACTGGATATTAAATTATGCCTCCTAGTGTAAACGATTGTATGTATATTGGCCTACGCCAATTCGCATAAAACTGTATGCGAATAACTCTCTACGGCAAGGTCTTGACCTTAGAAATTGATGTAAGTCGCCATCTTGAATCAAACCGCCATTTTAGGTTCTCTTGCTGTTTAAAAGTCACCCTGAACATCAAAATGGTGGACGATGCCATTCCGAACAGAACCTGTCCGGAATGACCTCCGTACAGCTAATGTATAACTTGCCTGCAGGCCACTTGTTAGGGTCGTGAACTGAGACCTTGGGCCTCATTACAACCCTGTCGTTGGATCATGGTGCAATTAGCACCATGGTCCATGCCGGATTCCGCCATGGTGGATGGCGGATTTACCGCCGCATTCCAAGGTTGGCGGGGCGGTAAATCCCCATTCACCATGGCCCCTTCCCCATTCCCATTTTTGGCCCATAGGGCTCAATGGGAATGGGGAAGGAGCTAATTACGGCACCGTAAATTACGGTGCCGTAATTAGCACCAAGGTCCCTTAGCGGGATGAACTTTAACGCCTGCAAAAAGCAGGCGTTAAAGTGGGAATCTGGCGTTAAGGGTTTAACGGCGCCGCAGCCTTTTACGGCGCCGTTAACCCTTTAACGCCAGGGTTGTAATGAGGCCCCTTGTCCTTCTGTTGACCTGCATGTAAATGGATTACTAGTATCAACGGAACTGATCTATGCACATACTAATGAATAAATTAGAGTTGACCTGGCAGAGACCCTAGACCTGTTACACATTCATGGAATGGTTAACCTGTGAAGGGGTTGGACAACAGGCTGGATAAATATATAAAAGCCTGAATGTCCCAATGTACAGTCTCTCATTGAATACATCGAACCCCGCTGAAGTTCGTTGTGTTGCACTGAGGGCCGATAGCTATCTGACCTGTCATTTGACTTTGTTATTGCTTGATCTTAAAATAAAGTACTTTGTATGCTCCTTTGTAACCAGTGTTTGGTGAGTTTCCTTTGGGTTCCCCGGCCTCATATTATTTTTCTCTTTTCACAGTTTGCGCCCGAATAGGGACCCTCAAGATTGATGCCAGAACATTGAAGGTTGACGCATACTATCGGACCGGGATCGGACGGTGTGATACTATGGGCCCGACTGAACGAGACGCAACACCTCTACAGCACTGCACGATCCAATCCCTGGACGATAGCCGTGCGGTCTGAGACGGCATCTTGATGAGGGTCCACTTTTTGAGGCGGGCAGATTTGCCGAAATCACCAAACACAAGGTAAAATTCGTTAGGTAAGTTCTTTGATTAACTGTACGGTCCTCCTTAGGTTTGGTCAGGTGAGTCGTGACCGACTCTTAATTTAACCCTGACAATTTGAATTTGGCGCATTGTATCTGCAGACACGTTTATTGACCAGGTAACACCAAGTTTTTGAGAAATGCCTGGGAAATTGTCTAGCTGCTTTAGGGCATTTTTCCGCAGCGATCGACAATATTTGGAATTTAGCCGCCCGGCACCACAGGAGGGGTCGCCGGCGTTTACTATGTATTATAAACATGGCATTGGAAGTGTAGTATTTAATGATATTTGGCACAGACAAGCCAGACATGCCTTTGAACTTCAGTGGCCAATCAATGGTAGTTTTGAGATCCCTCGTATTGAATACTTAGAGTCGGTCTTGTTAAAGAAAAAGGCCAGACCTGCGGCATTTGATGTTCTACAGAATTGGAAAAAAGAAGCATTGCAGCAGCTTAAGACTAGGGAAAAACATGCGCGCCGTCATAAAACGAACGCTGAAAAGGCGTTGTTATATGATCAGGACAAACAGTCTGAGTCAGTTAAGAATATGGATAGGGCTTTCTCACTCGGTATTCAGAAAATCTATCCTTCTAAAGACCTTCATGTTTCTGACGAGTTTCTCAACAAATTGTTAAATGAGCGAAGGCCTGGTGCCTCTGCACCACCTCCATATGATCCTCTTCCTGTTGCTTTGCCTCTTCCTGCTGTTATTCCTGCTCTCCCTGCTCAACCTGTTGTTCCTATTATTCTGGCTGTTGTTCCTCCGCCTGCTCTACTACCTCTTCCCATTGCACCAGTAATAATACCTCCATTGAATCTGCCTGCACCTCCACTCCCGAGTGGCTATGTACCGACCATAGTCGATCGGGGTGCAGGGTCGAAGGTTGTTACTCGTAATACTGTCCCTACAGATAAAAAACGGGATTTGTTTGCATGGACTAAGCATTGTATGGAGAGAGATGATCGAGCTAATGTTTTTGCCACACTGTCGAATATGGATAATTTTCCTGAGAAAAATGTTTTTATTGAAGGTTTAGGGATTCATTTGTGTGTAATGTGGGGTAAATTAAATGATGTGGATCTCCCACAAGGGCTGAGGGATCTGAATACTTTAGCACTATCCAGAGATACTGTGGAGAAAGTATACAAGCATGTTGAGAGGTTGTTTGAGTATAGGAGAGATTTGGAGAAGTTACGGAATGAGGATGATGAAGAAGAGAGTATGTATATACAGAAACGATTTCTTCCGTGTCGTAAATGGGCATCTGAGGAAGCACACATTTGTACAAGAGAAGCGATTAGATGGATTTCGGATTTATCGATAACTCCGGTTGAGGTATATGACACATATAGTCAATATACGATAGAAATGCAGAGGAAGGTGATTCAGGTAATGGTAGAGTACCTGCAGGCTGAATGTGTGAGGAAGAAGGTTAGTTGTCCCACAGAGTTACTAGGTATTTATAAGAGAGCTTTTTTCGCTTGACACTTCTTCGACTGCCTTAGCGCTCGACTTAGCTCTGTTGCTTAGTAAGTGTTCGGGGTTGCCTATATCTCAGTTGCCTATGAGAGAGGTGCCTCCGACATTTGTCCCAAAAGTTGAGATTGCCGCTAATGCTGCAGCAGGTATAGCTGCTGTGGACATTACTGCACATTATGTATCACAGTTTGTTCACGTCCCATTTTCGCAACAAGAAGTGAACACTATTAGGCAAACTATTCCTGACATTAGGAAAAATCCGACAGGATTCTATAAAGAGATAGAGTCCGTCTTGCAGTCCTCAGTGTTCACCATAGGCGATATTGACTTGTTATTCCCTGTACTCTTGCCCGCAGATTTGTGGAAGCAGGTTAGAACATTAGATGATGCACCTAGGTTCGGAGATACGTGGGCTAATATAACTAGGCTTGAGGGGGAAAGGCCAGCTGGTGAGAGACCGCCTCAGGTGATACTCACTTTGCCTGACAGAATCATTGCGAAATTAAAAACTATAATTCCCGAAAAAAGAATTATTTGGGACAAGCTTACGGCCTGTGTCCAAGGAAAATCTGAGGGTGCCACCGAGTTCTTTAATCGGTTTGATCAAGTATTCTCGGACTTCAGTGGACAGGATTTAGGCACAGAATCTGGGAAAAGGTTATTTGTGGACAAATTTGTGCGTGGATTGCTGCCTGACATCCAGTCACAGATTACGACTTCCGAGAGCGCTTGGCAGGCAAAAACCCAATCAGAAGTACTGCACATGGCTCAGTACTATGAGAACCGTGTCAATAATGACAAAGATAGAGTAGAAAAGAGAAAAGGAGACTTAAAGACTAAAGTATTGTTACAACAAATTGTTAGAGGCCCCAGAGGGGGTAGTTTGCAGATTAGAGGTCAGTATGTTCCACAAGGGAATGTGCCCTTGGGCCCTGTGAACACTAACAAGTGTGCCTATTGTCGCCAGGAGGGTCATTGGCGTGCACAATGCCCTGTCCTTCGACAGAGGTCGAATAACATATTTGGGAGTATGGGTAGATGACCCAGAGGTCGCCCCGGGGTGCGGGGCCCTGGTAGAGGTCAGTTTTCACAGGATCCTCAGCAACCTTTCTCACAGGACAATCAGACTTCGAGTGTGGATACTAGAAACATATTCGATCACCCTTCTGCTGCTTACCTCTCTGAGGAGCTTCCTTCTGATGATGTTTTGTTTCGTTAGGATTGCCGAAGCAGGGTTTGGACCCTACACCTATTCCTGTTAGTTAGAAAGGTCCCTACGTTGAAATGGTAGTGGGAAATAGGAAACATCAGTTCTTGATAGACACTGGAGCACAAAAGTGCTCCATTGATCATTCTCGGGTTCCAAACATCTCACTGTCAGGGCAAACCAATGTCTCCGTAGGGTTTTCTGGCACACCAGCCATTTGTCCAGTTTCTTCGCCGGTACCTATTTCTTTGGGTCCCTTTACGGACCATTGTCCCTTTCTTTTGAATTCGAATTGTGGAGAGAATTTGTTGGGGTTGAATCTGTTTCACAATTCTTGACTAGACCTTTGCCACCAGAATTTAGTAATGTCCCGGAGTGTTTGTGGGCAGCTGACGACAATGATGTCGGTGTTCTACAGATTGAGCCTGTTAGGATAGTCTTGAAACATGGTATTAAGCTGCCACGTACTCCGCAGTATAAGATCTCGGTTGAAGGTGAGCGAGCTTTTAAGAGCATTGTTTCCGATTTTGTGCATCGTGGGGTGATTGAGGAGATTGTGGGAAGTTTGTGCAATAGTCCGATCCTACCCGTGTACAAAAAAGGCGATAATGCTATTCCGTTTCGTTTTATAATTGATTTGCGTGCCATCAATAGAGTTGTCGCTCCACAATTTCCAATTGTGCCTGATGTGACGACAATATTAACTATGATTCCAGCTACGGCTACTTACTTCAGTGTTGTGGACCTGAAGAATGCTTTCTTCAGTATTCCTATACACAAGGACAGTAGATATTTGTTCGCGTTCACCTTAGGGGGACGCTCATTCACATCTACTCGTGCACCTCAAGGTTACACCGAGAGTCCTAGCATTTACAGTAGGGCCTTGAAAGAACAGCTTGATACTCTTGAATTACCCTCTACTTGTACGCTGCTTCAGTATGTTGACGACTTGCTTTTAGCAGCAGATTCTGAGAGCTCTTGTAAAGAGGGCATGGTATTGTTGCCCATCCATCTAGCTAAGCATGGTCACAAAGCTTTGCTTAAAAAGTTTCAATATTGTTGCCAGGAGGTCGCCTATTTAGGCTACCTCCTGTCAAAGGAGGGAAGAAGATTGACACCTGAAAGAATAAAACACATTTCTGGCATGTCTGTCCCAAGTACACAAAAGGAAGTCAGAGCCTTAATAGGTATGGCCTCTTACTGTAGGTTATGGATACCGAACTTTTCACTAGTAATAAAACCGATGTTGGCTTTGACAAAGAAGGGCATTTCTTCGCCATTGCCATGGAAATCGGAACATCAACAATCATTTGAGCTTCTCAAGACTGCATTATGCTCTGCACCGGTTTTGGGTACACCAAATTATAGCAAGGCCTTTGTGTTGTTTGTGCATGAATGTGATGGATGTACTTTGGCTGTATTAACGCAGGAACATGGAGGGAAGAATAGGCCGTGCGGCTACTACTCTTCCGCCCCTGATCCTGTCGCATGCGCTTTGCCAAGATGTTTGCGAGCTGTCTCTGCTGCTGCTGCGTCTGTAAAAGAGAGTGAGGGAATGGTCCTAGGCCATGATCTAACCCTGATGGTGCCTCTCTCTGTAGATGTTCCATTGAACAAAACCCAAACGCAACACCTCACTGACGCACGATTGACGAGATATGAGTTAATTTTATTTGCTCCCCACATACAAATTAGGAGGTGTTGTGTTCTTAATCCGGCTGAACTCCTACCTTTCCCGCAAAATACTGTTTGCAGTGATGATGAGTCACATGACTGCCTGTATACTACTGAACAAGAAACGAAGGGCAGAATTGATCTTAAGGACACTCCTTTGGATAATGCGCAAGGGGAGCTATTTTGTGATGGATCCTGTTTCAAACTTCCGGATGGTTCATCCACAGCTGCTTATGCAGTCACTACATTGAGCATGGTTGTAGAGACCAAGCAAATTACACATAACTCCGCGCAGGCCGCAGAGATTATAGCATTAACTCGAGCTTGTGAGCTTTCCAAAGGGCTAACAGTGAATATATGTACTGAAAGTCAGTATGCCTTTGGGGTGGCTCACAACTTTGGGAGACTTTGGTCAAAGAGAGGGTTTCTAACTTCACATGGGACCAAGATTCAACATGGCCCCCTGATAGTACAATTGCTCTCGGCGCTCGCGCTCCCTAGTCAGTTAGCGATCATGAAATGCGCAGCGCATCGCAAGATCACAGACGATGTAGGAAAAGGGAATGCTTTCACTGATCAGATAGCCAGACAAACTGGCACAGATCTTCGCAAAGAAATATATGCTCTAATAGAAACTAGGGATATCTATGTAATGGACGAGGATATTGGGTGTGTGCGGGATATCCAAGCTGATGCCACAATGGAAGAATCTAAGAATGGGCTGAAGGCTTGGGGAAATTAGATGATGACGGTTGTTGGGTGGACACAGTTGAAGGGAAATGGTTACTTCCTAATGCCTACATAGTCATGATGGTTACTATGGCACACGGTCCCACACATGTGTCTGCTCAACAGATTACGAAAATGTTAGAGAACGTCTGGGTAAATGATAAGATTTCAAAAATTGCTCAGCATTATGTCCAAAATTGCATGATCTGCCTACAGCTCAATGTGGGGAAGGGGTAGCTTTGGGCCTCCTTCTGTTCCGTTTGAGGTGATACATTTTGATTTTATTGAGATGGAGCGGTGCAATAGTTTAAAATATGTCCTTGTGGTCATTTGCGCCTTCAGTAAATGGGTTGAGGCTTTCCCCGTCAAAGACCCTACAGCCATGACCACTGCAAAAATTATGATAAAAGAGTACTTCCCGGGGTTTGGGTTGCCAAGAGTTATCTGGTCGGACAATGGTCCACATTTTGTTGCTGCTGTAATTTTACAGATATGTACGGCACTACATATTGATAAGCAATTTCATTCGGCTAGACATCCTCAAAGTGCCGGGTTGGTGGAGAGACATAACAGTATCCTAAAAAACAAACTCGCTAAGACGTGTACCGGTACCAAACTAAAATGGCCCGACGCCTTACCGATCGTGTTATTAGCCATTCGCACTACCCCTCAAACTAAGACTGGGCTCTCTCCATTTGAGGGGGTGATGAGGAGACCTGCCAATATTTGGGGTCTTCCGAAACCTAAAGCACTGAGAAATGTTGAGAATGTATTGCTTTCAGGCTACGGTAACCAGTTGACTAAAAATCTGTATTTCATTTATCATCAGGTACGATCAGCTTTACCTGTACGTTTTGAAGGCCCAGGACACAACATTCGGCCTGGAAGCTGGGTCCTGGTGAGAGCATACGAACGGTCCTCTTGCCTCGCGCCTCGCTGGCGGGGACCATTTCAGGTTTTGTTGGTCACCCAAACGGCAGTGCGGGTGGCTAGAAAGAAGAACTGGATACACGCGACACATGTCAAGAAGTTTCCTCACCCGACGCTGCACGTTACAGAAGAAACAGAATCCCTCGCTAACGCTGCAATCGATGATCCTGAACCAGCAAATAGCACTGTTATTGAATCGGAGAATCTCTCTGAGCCTGTGGGGCTTGGGGAACCGTCCATTTTATCTCCACACTCTTTGAAAAAGTCATTTCCGGATACCATTGCTTCGAATTCTGCAACTTCCGTTGCCTCTGATATGTTGCTTCCCTCAGGGAGTGACGTTACCTTATTTCCGGATCAAACAGTACCGGGAACCACCAGATATAATCTTCGACGGAGAAAATAGACCTACAGCACGGTTGCATTCGAAAGAAGGAAAGAATCACCAAGGGCTTGCCTTTTTTGCCCAAATTTGAGAAAGGGGGTTCTGACGGCTAGGGTTGGGGAAGGACTAAGAAGCCAGCAACGAACATTGGGGTTACCATCCGAAGACTGTGATGCCTGCCACCGCTACGGCCCGTGTTGGACTTGTAAATAAGGGGGTGACCAACTTGGACAATGAACAATGTGCCTGGGTCCCTAAAACGTATTGCTGTGTTTTGATGTTAATAATTGGGATTTTTGTAGTAACTGCTTTAGGATTCTGGTACTTCGAGGAGATTTATCCTCTAGAGCCTTTTTTGCCAACTGAAATTGCACCTACTGTTTTTACTCCTTTTGTACACCTGCATACTCTGTCACCTAGGGACTCTCAGCATAGACAGAAGTATCACAATAATATTATGATGTTAATCATGAATTCAACACATGCCATTTTTAACAAAACCAATTGTTGGGTCTGTTCACATTTACCGCAACATGGGGATAAGGGGCTAGGTTGGTATATTCATCCCTTACCTTTGATGACTGCTTGTTATGCCTCTCTCAGAGCACTGTTCTTTGGCCGATGGAATGATAGTATCTTGGGGAACTTCAATGGAACTAATTTGAATGATTTTGAGAAACGTGTTCTGACTCCCCTGGGATGCTCGCTTTTCGCAAATAGGAGCAAACCAAACGTTGCATCTATTAGGCCTTCTGATAGACTACCCCGTCCTTTCCAATCTTTAGATTCCTTTAAAATGGCTCAGATAGGCAATAAGGATGCCCTGCCTCCTTCTTACTCTGTTAACCATAGCCCCGATTCAGTTTCTTTCTGCTTACAGAGGAATGGTACCCGGTCAATGAGAGATTTTAAAGGCTGTGCCAAACGTTGCAAATTTGGCTGGGGAAGACAGACCTTTGTATGTGGGCGAACCTGTCTATTTCGTTTGCAGTAATGTAGCATTTCCATGGTTACCCAGGGATTGGCAGGGAACCTGTTATTTAGGGATCCTGTTACCTGGGGTATTCATAGCAAGTACTTTAGAAGTTTCAAAGGCTCGTCCACAACGGGATGAGAATGGTGATACCCCAGCACAAGTGATGGGAGATATAGCGAAATCAGTTGTGCCATTTTGGGAGCAGATAGCAAATTCCGAAGACATCAGGAGACTAGCGAGAGTACTGGAGAGAACCATCAATCGGACCGCAGATATACTCTATAACATGACATTAGAGCAGAAAGCAATAAGATTAGTAGCACTCCAGAACTGCATGGCATTAGATGTCATTCTGGCTGAACGTGGAGGAGTATGTAAATTAGTGGGGTCCGATTGCTGTGTTTTTGTACCAGACTCCTCACCAACCATTTTCAAAGCAATTCCGAATCTGCACGTCCTTAGCTCAGAAGTGTATGTTCCCGAGGGGAACTGGAATCTTAGTGCTTGGTTTTGGGATTTCTTGCAATCTTGGGGTTGGAAGGTACTTTCAGTCTTATTGATCATTTTGGGAGTTCTGCTATTCCTCTGTTGTTGTATCCAATGTCTGCCTAGTATATGTTCCATGCTAGGGGGATGTTGTGCTCAGGCGATAGGTACGATAGGACACAAAGTATATGCCCCGGATAAAACTTTCAAGGAGTATGTGTTAAAAGAGATTTTAGTGAACGACCTGATGGCCATAGATATCTCTGACAACGATTCAGGGTGTATGGACGATGACGTATGGAGTTACTTGCAAGGAGATCAGAAATAGTCTTAGCACTTGGCATAGGCCAAAAGGAGGGTTTGTCAAACTGGATATTAAATTATGCCTCCTAGTGTAAACGATTGTATGTATATTGGCCTACGCCAAGTCGCATAAAATGGTATGCGAACAACTCTCTACGGCAAGGTCCTGACCTTAGAAATTGATGTAAGATGCCATCTTGAATCAAACCACCATTTTAGGTTCTCTTGCTGTTTAAAAGTCACCCTGAACATCAAAATGGTGGACGATGCCATTCCGGACAGAACCTGGCCGGCATGGCCTCCGTACAGCTAATGTATAACTTGCCTGCAGCCCACTTGTTAGGGTCGTGAACTGAGACCTTGTCCTTCTGTTGACCTGCATGTAAATGGATTACCTGTATCAACGGAACTGATCTATGCACATACTAATGAATAAATTAGAGTTGACCTGGCAGAGACCCTAGACCTGTTACACATTCATGGAATGGTTAACCCGTGAAGGGGTTGGACAACAGGCTGGAGAAATGTATAAAAGCCTGAATGTCCCAATGTACAGTCTCTCACTGAATACATCGAACCCCGTTGAAGTTCGTTGTGTTGCACTGAGGGCCGATAGGTATCTGACCTGTCATTTGACTTTGTTATTGCTTGACATTGAAATAAAGTACTTTGTATGTTCCTTTGTAACCAGTGTTTGGTGAGTTTCCTTTGGGTTCCCCGGCCTCATATTATTTTTCTCTTTTCACATGACATGTATTTAACATGATCAATTTAGAGGTGGTCTCAGGTTATAACAAATGCAAATACCAACACCTATACCTTCTACATGTATACAATTCCCTTAACCAATCCCTGTACCCCATAGGTTTTTGTAATCAAGATTGCAGTATGCTGCCAATTGTGATGTCATTCACTGTTTTACAGGAGAAATTTGGAGAGTGATGAACAACCCTTAATGTTTGTATACTATCCCTGCTTTATGTGGATTCTTAATAAAGCAGATTTTGCCATTTAATTTTATTATCTCCATTATTGAGTTTGGGATTTCCCAGAATATCATTTCTGCTTAAACTGGGGTTTTCCAGACCATCATTACAATATACCAAACACATACTCTCTCATGTTGCTGCCTGTATACACTTTGTTTCTTTCTCTCTCTCTGTCTGTCTCTCTCCCTGTCTCTATATCTCTCTATCTCAATGTATGTTTTTCTTTTCCTTCTCCCTGTGGGCTTGAGTCATGTTGTAAGATTTGTGTTTGCAAGATCTAATCCATTAATTTCTGAAAGCGGCGTGCACAGAGAAAACAAAAACACGGATTTAGTGAACGGAGTGGGTTGCTGTGCAAAAACTATGATAACCATGATATATTGTATGAGGGATGGTCATCTTTCAAAGATGGCCAGTCTGTTATCCTCCTACTCTTTTTAAAGTGCAGCTGTGAAAAAGGTAAAGGGGACAAATGGAATCAATCAATGTTCCTGGCTGCATTTCATAAAATGCAATAGCCTTTTGGAAACACCACAGATTATATTTGAAAAATAAGTCAACCATAAAATGATCTTTTGCTTGAATCACTAACTATATTATGCACATTGGGTTTGTTGCTCATTTAATTTTTCACAAGTATCACCATAATAGTGATGTGTTCATAACCATAGACAACATATGCTCATTGGACAGCCACATTATTTTCAAAGTGAGGATATAATGCTTCTGATATCTCTCACTCCATTGGGTATGATGGCCCAGACCAATTGAGCAGAATGTTAGATGAGGATGAGAAGCTGAGTCTGAGTATGAGATGGCAATTATGATATGCTACTTTACATACACAACAAATGCTCACTGAATAATATGCAGCCACATTAAAATGACATGCATATTTGTCAGATATGTCAAAGACAAAATCAAGGCATGTCCACTTTTCTATAACATCAAGTAAACACAGTAGAACTGTTCTATATTGGATACAAATATATTGTTTCACTGTTGAATGTTGTGAACAAGCCATCATTAGTACTATTAGTGGTACATAATGATCCACAAAATATGGAGCAAGCTACCCTTGCAGGCTGAGATCATTAGAATGTGTGAAGGGAAGAGGAAGAGGAGGAGGAGGAGGAGGAGGAGGAGGAACAAACAGGTTAGGTATTGCAACAAGGGTCAAATGTCTATCTTTCTAGATGTAGTGACAGTCTGGCAAATCAACAGACTTCTTTAGAGAATTAAATATGCAGGATTAAGTTATGTCATGTATAAATGTTTTGTAGAGTGCAGCATGCCACGCGTTGCAGAAACTTATTATTCTTGGCCTCATCCAGTGCAGTGGGATGGAATTTGGAAGGGTGAAAGGCTGACTAACCCACCTCAATTGAACCCTTTCCCCCACGGTTTGCACAGTTTTCATTATTGTGTACATGTGCACAGTGTGTAGTCTTTGGTAAACACTAATTACAGCCAGGAGATAATGATAAAACAGATTGGGCCTCATTACGGAACCAGCAGTATGAAAACTATCAGCATTAAATGTCAAGTACCACCCAATCTAGTGGAATTTTGATCACAGATGTTGAAAATATTTTCGGCCAGCAAAATGGACTCCTCTATGTTACTGCCAGATGTAAATACATCTGGTTGAAATTACCCTTGGTGGTAAAAATACAGCCAGCAAAATTATATTAGTGCGGATAATCACTGTTATGCAAAAAATAATTGGCTGTATTTACTGTATAGAAGATAGAAAATATAATATTAAACAGCAATATGACTAATGTGTCTTGTGTGAACAAGACACACACAACATTGGAGGAGTGGTCTGTGCCTTAGGGGGTAATGTTTCAGACATTAAAATACATGACTGAATGTATTTTCCACCCCCTGTAAATACCCTGTGCAGGATTTCCCCCGATGGTATTTGTTCACCTGCTAAAAAAAGAATATTCCACAGGCAGTTTTTCTTTTTACCACCGGCAATAAATATCCCTTGTGGCATTTACTCCTCATTGAAATGTCATACCACCAGCGGTAATGTGTCATTGCAATACGGATTTCATTAGTGGCTAGAAGATTGGTAACCTCAGCTGAGTGCTAATTTACCAATGGCAATATATGTCATGTAATAAGGCCTCAGTATTAGCAAAATACAACCCATTTTCACACCCACCTCATACCATGTGTATATATATTTACCTCTGGTAGTATTTCAAATGTATAAAACCTAAGGTAAATGTAATATAAAGTGGTCTTTTATAGCACTTTTCTGCCGACAGCGTTGGCCTCGCTGCACATGACTGTAAGAAAGGAGTGCAGGTTGTATTGGTGAGATAACGGGAAGGCAGATGCAGAAACCTTTGGTGTTGATGGATTCAGGTCTGAAGTGCTCGCTACCTGTGTGAAAATCCCCCGGGTGGTGGAGTGCAAACATTAACAACATGGTGGTTGATAGAATAAGAATAGGATAAGCATCTGTTAAGTACACTGGACCTGGAGTTCATCTGTAGGAGTGTTGGAGGTGTAAGGATGCAAGACTTTAGTATTGAGGAGTTAGTTGAGGGATGAGGGGGTGGGGAAAGTGGGCAGGGGTGTTTTCACTACCTTGCTTTTGGTGATAGATTTCAATGAGATTAAAGTTGTGGACCAGTGCCACGTGAGAGAGGTTCCATGAGCCAGCCTGATGTCCTGCAGATGGTAGTGCCAAGAATTTTGGAAAACCCTTGTCGTAAATTAGCATAAAGGTTTCTGTTTTTAGTTGGTTGCTATAATTTTTAATTTATTTCAAAGTGGTTGTTTAAAAAGCCCAGTCTTGAGCTGTTTCCTGAAAGTCAAGTGGTTCTCCTCCAGGCAATGATGGTTGGATAGGGGTTTCCACAGTTGTGTGGCTAGAACTGAAAAAGAGGAACGTCCTTGCCAAGTATTGTTGAAGTTATGGATTCTGGAAGAAATGTAGTGTTGAAACTTACCTCTGAAGGGTGAAGGGCACACTCTGTTGTATGAACGATGAGCTTTGCACAAGGATTTGAAATGCACCCTTTTACCGGTGGTTAGCCAGTATGTAATGCTGGCTTGATCATTTTAAATTGTTTCAAACTCCATTGTATAACAAAGTTGTATTTTGAGTGTCCACCTATTTTTACCTCCACTCCAGAGATGGAGGTATGAATTGTAAAACGTCGCAAGAAGTTTGTTTGTTTATTTATTTATACCGCGCGCCAGACCCTGAGGTAACTGGGCGCCAGAGACTTGAGGTAGGTTACAACATGATAAAGGTATACAGTAAAAATAGAGTAAGTGCAAATGACCGGGTTAAAAAGTGGTAAAGCGAGGAGCAGACATCAGGAGAAATGCAGCAGTGATATCAAGAGTCAGTGAGTCAGACAGCTGACTCTTGCCGGCTGCCCAAGACTTCGCTTTTGCTCTGAAGGTCCAGAAGGATGGTTCTGATCTAAGGTTCACTGGTATTTCATTCCATGGTTTCACAGCTAGGACCAGGAAGCTGGAGCCGCCTGCTTTTTTTAGTGAGAATTTGGGGATGTTTAGGCAGTGAGAATGTGCCGTTCTAGTAGGTCTGGCTTATATGCGTTTGTTGAACTTGTCTGCCGGGTACTTAGGGGTGGTGTTATATAGGCATTTGTGGATGATGGCTAGTGATCTGAGGGTGATTCTGTCTTGGATCGGGAGCCAGTGGGCATCTTGTCTGAAACTGGAGATGTGCGAGTGCCATGGGATACTCAGTGCGGCTCTGAGGGCATTGTTCTGCAGCACCTGCAATTTGTTCATATTGCGCTCTGAGGTGCCAAGGAAGAGCGTATTGCAGTAATCGATTTTTGATAGTACTAGTGCTCTGGCAAGGGTAATGCAACTGGATGCCGAGAGGAAGGATATGCAGGCATTGATAAATTCATTAGTATAGGCCGTGGAGGAGGCTGTGGCATTTACTTGTTTTTTGAGGGAGAGACTAGAGTCCAAATAAACCCCTAGGGTTTTGATTTCTTTGGCGACTGTGATTTTGGTTACCATCAATGTTGATAGATGCGCAACGGGGGTCGAGTTTGTTTAGCCGTGGTTGGGAGCCGACGAGAAGGAGCTCAGTTTTCTCGTCATTGAGGCAAAGGCCATGTTCTGCCATCCACGCTTGGATCTCCAGGTAGAAGCTGTTGATCTGAGCGGAGTCCTCTTCATAGCTGCCTGATAGGGTGATGAGAACCTGCGTATCATCAGCATAATTTGTGTATGTGACACCCAAGTTATCTAAGCAGTCGAACAATAGCTTTGCGAAGATATTGTATAAGGTCGGCGAGACGCACAAGCCTTGAGGGATGCCGCAAAGGATAGGGATAGGTTGGGCTGAGGCACCCGGTGAGAAGACCCGGGTGGTTCGGTTAGTGAGGAAGGATTGGACCGAGGCGGTCGCCTGGCTGGAGAATGCAGCTGAGGCCGTCAGATGTTCAGTGAGGATCTGGTGGTCAACAAGGTCGAAGGCTGCTGAGAGGTCAAGCAGCAGGAGAATGGCTAGATTGCCCTTATCCCTTGCCTCGTACATCTGGATTTTTAGGTCCAGAAGTGCAGTCTCTTTTCCATGTCTTGGCCTAAAGCCAGATTGTCTAAGTCCCAGAAGGTTGTTTTCTTCCAAGTGCTTCTGGATTTGCAGGTAGGCCACTCTATCTAAGATTTTTAGAATGTAGGGGACAGTGGTGATTGGCCTATAATTAGTGGGGTTGTTGGGGTCTAAGTTAGATTTTTTTAGGAGGGGCATGACCCACGCCTCATTGAGGCTGCTGGGGACAAAGCTTGTATTGAAGGAAGCGTTGATTAGTGCTGTTATGAACAGGGCCAGGTCATTGGCACCTTTCTGGATGATGGAGGCAGGGCATGAGTCCCCTTGGCATCTAGAAGCCTTGATGCCTGTGATGATACTTTCCACTTCTGTGGTAGTGACAGGAATGAAGGAGAAGGTAGGGCAGGTAGGAATTTTGGGAGTGGAAGTAGGTGAGGAGTTAGCATTTTTGGCCAGGCTAGACTTTTTCAGTTCGATTTTGGATTGTAGCATGGAGATTTTGTCTGCTAAGGCTTTTTGTATTCTCTCACACCAGTCTGCATCTTTCACGCAGGTTTCTGTAGGTGTAGAAGGGGACTCAAGTTCCCGGAGGATAATGAAGAGCTCTTTTGTTTTGGATTTGGCATTGTCGATTCTGTTATCATAGGTCTCTTTTTTGGCTCTGAGGATGGAGGTTTTGTAGGTTGAGTGGTGGTAGTATGTTCATTATTGAGGATGGAGGTGGAGCAGTTGTGGTCCGCCAGCCAATCAAAGGTCCTTCCTTTGTTATGTGTAGGGGTTTTGATTCTGTGTTTAAACCCTAGTTGAGTGATGGAGTTTTCCAGAGAGAGCACGTTAGTGTCATTGGGGTCGCCAAGGCCTAGGTTTAAGTCTCCCAGTATAATAATTTGTGAACCTGTTTTGGTATTATTAGTCAGGAGGTCGGAGATCTCTTCCTCAAATGAGAAGATGGGGCCAGGCAGCCTATAAATGAGGTGCATAAGGATAGTTTGAGCTGCTGATAGTTGGAATATTACTGACATAAGTTCAGCGGATCGGAAGGGGTTGCTCTAAGGCCAAGGGATGTTTTGGCAATGAAGGCTACTCCCCCTCCTTTACCCGAGTCCCTGTCATTCCTTAATATAAAATAGCCCTCAAGGATGGCGAGGGACAGAGCAGGACCTGCTGCTGGGTGCAGCCAGGTTTCAGTGATAGCCAGGAAGTGAAGGTTGTTCGAAGAGATAAGGTCTGCAATGTCGAGCACATGGGCGACCACCGACCGAGCATTGATGAGAGCATCTCTGATCAGAGGGTGTTCAACTGAATCCATTCGAGTGGGCTTAGTGTCTCGCTAGGCATGATTGCCTGTTTAAAGTCTTTATTGGCGAAGGACAAGGTGAGCGAGTCTGTATTGAGTAGGGGAAATATTATGGCTAAGATTAGTGATGATCTACAAAGGGCTGCCATATAGGCACATTCGGTAGTGGGCACAATAAATAATGGGTGCATTCAATAGTGGGGAGCTAGTAGGCTAGCCCCAGTTAATATAGGCACAGTTAGAGGCGTGCACAATCAATAATGGGAACATTCAATAGTGGGGAGCTAGTAGGCTAGCCCCAGTCAATATAGGCACAGTCAGAGGTGGGCACAATCAATAATGGGAACATTTTATAGTGGGGAGCTAGTAGGCTAGCCCCAGTCAATATAGGCACACTCAGAGGTGGGCACAATCAAAAAAAGGGTGCATTCAATAGTGGGGAGCTAGTAGGCTAGTCCCAGTCAATACAGGCACAATCATAGGTGGGCACAATCAATAATGGGAACATTCAATAGTGGGGAGTTAGTAGGCTAGTCCCAGTCAATATAGGCACAATCACAGGTGGGCACAATCAATAATGGGAACATTCAATAGTAGGGAGCTAGTTGTCTAGCCCAGTCAATATGGGCACAATCAGAGGCAGGCACAATAAAAAAAAGGGTGCATTCAATAGTCGGGAGCTAGTAGGCTAGTCCCAGTCAATATGGGCACAATCATAGGCGGGCACAATCAATAGTGGGAACATTCAATAGTGGGGAGCTAGTAGGCTAGCCCCAGTCAATATAAGCACAATCATAGGCGGGCACAATCAATAATGGGAACATTCAATAGTGGGGAGCTAGAAGGCTAGCCCCAGTCAATATAGGCATAATCAGAGGCGGGCACAATCAGTTAGGAAGGCTAGAGGTAATGTGGAAGCAAGCAGCGTCTACTCACATTAGAGTTACACTTGCGATATTTGAAGCTGCAATAGATGATTCCTGGAGTGCCGGTGTGTGGCGCATGGTAGGATAAAAAGGGTAGAGTCCATTGCCCTGGTCCTGACAGGCACGGACAAGCGTAGGCCTTTGTACTCGCGGCCTTCGTCAATGGAGGCCTGCTTCTGCCTCCGGTTGCAGACGGTGGCCTATGGAGCCGTTGCTCCGTCAGTTGCTAGGCAACCAAAATACACAAATTGAGCACCAGTGTGCTGGTGTCATGCCCACGCTGCTGGCGCACGCATTGGCAACCATCATGGACTACTTGGTACTCATTTATCCTCCTAATACTCCTTGAACAACTCCTTTTCACGCCTTGGTCTTTTATTTCCATTTGCTCAACTTTGGTTCTTTCTTATTTTATTCAATTAACTACATTTACCATAATGCACCTGGCTGCAGTCCTCAATTCCTGGCTACTCTCATTCATCGTTATTGTGACCACAATCGACAGAAGCCCTAGCGGCCAGTGCTGCTTTCGCCTGCTCAGGACCAGAGAGGGAGGAGGCAGATTGTCTTCAGGTGTGCTGCTACAGGTGCTGTCAATTAGCCTGCCTCAGAACAGGGCATGGCTGTATATAAGCAGCTGCCTGAAGGAGCACAGTGTCTTGCATCTTGAGTTCTCCCCGCTCCTGTTTGCCTTGACCCTTTACTTTTTATGCTGTTCCTGTTGCTGCATTATCCTGTTTTGTTCCAGTGCCCTTTCCGGGCTCCCTGCCTTGCAGCCGATCACACTCTGCTGCCTTCTACCTACAGCCCTTGTCCTCTGGGTTTCCTGCCTTGCAGCCTATTACAGTCCTCTGCAGCCCTCTACAGTCAGCGGCCCTGCTCCTCTGGCCTCACTCCTTGCTGCCCTGCTCCTCTGGGCTCCTTGCCCTGCAGCCTGCCTCACTCCGGCTGCCTACAGTCCTTGTCCTCTGGGATCCCTGCCCTGCAGCCTACCTCACTCCGGCTGCCTACAGTCCTAGTCCTCTGCAGCCCGCCTTGCAGCCTGCCTCACTCCGGCTACCTACCGTCCTTGTCCTCTGGGCTCCCTGCTCTGCAGCCTGCTTCACTCCGGCTGCCTACAGTCGTAGTCCTCTGCTGCCCGTCTTGCAGCCTGCCTCACTCCGGCTGCCTACAATCCTTGTCCTCTGGGCTCCCTGCCCTGCAGCCTGCCTCACTCCGGCTGCCTACCGTACTTGTCCTCTGGGCTCCCTGCCCTGCAGCCTGCCTCACTCCGGCTGCCTACAGCCCTTGTCCTCTGGGCTCCCTACCGTGCCGCTTGCAACATTCTGCTGTCTCCAAGCCCTTGTTCCCTGGGCTCCCTACCTTGCAGCCTGCACCTCTTCGCTGCCTACAGCCCTGCTCCTCTGGGCTCCCTACCTAGCGGCCCTATTCTTTTGGGCTCTCTGTCTGTCGCCTACTACTAATCTCTCTCTGTCCTGTTCTTCTGGACTCTCTGCCTTTCAGCCTACTACAGTCCTCCGCAGTCCAATACAGTTTGCCTGCACCTAGTGCCACTCTTGACTGCAGACCTGCTTCCTACTTTGCAGCCTTCTGTTTTCCTGACTGCTGCTCCTTGTTCTCTTCCTTGAGTCCGCTGTACTCCACCTTAGGTTATCTATTTCAGTCTAACTGCCTTTTCTTCATTTCCTTCTGCTAGATTGCTCATTGACTTCCTTTTCGCTGGATATTTCTGTTCTTGTCTTCTCATGTGTCTTATGTAATCCCTTTGTACAGAGCTTGCCTGTTGGTTTCCGGCAGGCAACCTCTGCCCCTTCCCTTGTCGCGTTTTCAGTGTTACACACACCCACTGCTGTTGCTCCCAGCCATGAGCATACAGTGTGGGCCTCTGTTATAGCAATCTGTGCAGAAGGCTGGAGTTTCCTAAGGTTCGTGGAACACTCTTCCCCATTTCAACATACACCCCAAGAGGGAATCCAGTTTGTTTGTACCTTTGTATCTTTTGCCCCTTTTGGCTCACAGCTACTGTTTCCTACTCTTCTTTCTTGTTGAACTTCCTGCTGTGTGTGCTTATCTGCTACCTTACCTCAGCACAGCCACCCAAACCCTACTTGGGTACCCTGTGCCACTCTTGACAGAGTGCCATTCCTGACAGCTGGCGGCCATCATAGGTCGCGGGGGGGTTCGGGAGCATGCCGCGTGGCAATGAGGGGAGCAGAAAGGCCAATGCGGCACAGCCCTCAGTTGTGGGGTGGGGTGAGCTGGTCGTCACGGAAGGCAGCTGTCTGGAGACACAGAAGGCAGCGAGCAGGGTGATGCAGCTGAGAGGGAGCAGCCTGTGATAGATTTTACTTTACAGAAGGGAAACAAAACCCTTCACTTCAATACAGGGAAACACTATATTTTTTAAATCATTTTTTTATTGATTTAGTTGAATTTAATCAACCTTTCAATGTTATTTACAACCTATTAAAAATCTTTTCAATATACAAAAAACAAAAATATTGACTTTCTAACGAGTACATAATAAAAATCCATAAACCATAACACTTATGATATCTTATGAAACAATTCAAAAGTATGACGAAGCAAAACAAATATCCTAAAAGAGAAAAGAGCAAAAATTAAATGGAATACAATAGATACAAAACAGCATGGTCATCATAAAAACCCGATGAAGACTGCTTATATAGCTTCGCTTTCCTTACCCATTTGTTAGCCTATAAGATTGGTGAAGTCAGCACACGGGCAATGCCAATGAAAACTTCCTGGTTTAAGGCCTTTAGACAGATTTGATTTCTAGTTGTAGACTTTCCAAGAAATTAACAGTGGCTTGTTGTATAGGCAAAAAGGAACGACCCAAGATTATAGACCAACACATGTTCCCCTCAAGGCTACCAAAATATTTACAGTACTTAGCAAAATGTATTTGTCTACGGTCTCTTAGTTCAGGGCACTCGGTTAACAGATGTTCTAAGGTTTCTATAGACCCAAGGTTGAGGCAGTAGCGACAGATGTTGTCTTTGGGCTGTAAAAGAAGCTGCTTTATCAATACCTCCTTTGTGTGCCATATGTTAAAACGTAGGCGTAGAATCACAAGGCTGTATTTCACTGTGGGAGCTCTCTCTTGATAGCAAGGAAGAGTACGCACTTTCCGTGGAGGAAACCTATGAATGTCGCCCCCTTCATAATGCATACGCAACTCACAGGTGTTCATCCAATCGGCATGGTATAATTTCTCTTTGGCCTTATTGGGATTAGAGATCAAGAGTTCAATAGATGTATCACAGGTCCCAACAATTTGCCAGATTTTGTTAACACAGCTAACCATAAAACCGTGTTTGATGGAGAACATATAGGCAGATAGTGATCTTAAAAAGATATCAGCATTAGTAGATATTAGACATTTCCTAAATAGGGAACAAAGTCTCCAATTATATAGTGCATTAAGAGAAACCAGACCCAGTTCATACCTAAGCCAGGCAAGGGGACACAGACCGGTAAATGGAGAATTAGTTGCCTGAATTTGGCTTCCCATTGATCAAATTGGAAGCAGGTGTTAATTGGGCGTGTCTCTAGCCCATTTAATAGAGCTGGCGATGCCTTCTGAGTCCAATACAGCCAGGCTGGCCTGATGGAAAATTTGTCATATCTAAACAGGATTATTTTAGTTTGCGCTATGGCTGTGTCTAGTTTCTTCTGCACCAGTTCAAGCTGACCTTTTGGATTGGGTATGCCTTCAAAGCACATGCCCAGATATGTGTAGTGTGTTACTATTTGTAGTGCTACCTGATTAATTGACCACTTAAAGCATTGGGTGCCGGCCCTCGTGGGTGCATATATGACAATCTGCGTTTTCTGTGTATTTACTCTAAGTACGTTTTGTTGAATATACAATTGAAAAGCTATCAAGAGATTTTGGAGACCCATCTGTGTTTTGGAGATTAGCACAAGGTCATCTGCATACATGAGTGCCTTAATGGCAAGACCTCCCAATTTCTGTGAGTCTGGAATTATTCTGTCGAATACATCTCTGAGATCGTATATAAAATAGTTGAAAACAGATGATGCCAATAGACACCCCTGTTTCAACCCGCGTGCTGTCTGGATGGGTGCCAAAAGCACACCATCCATTGAGAGGCGGACACGGATGGATATTTCGGAATGTAGAGCACAAATGATTTCAAATAGTGTGGTTGGACACTGATCTCTCACTAGTTTGTCCAGTAGAAGTACTCGAGAAATGAAATCAAACGCAGAGTGCAAGTCCACGAAAGCGAAATATGTCACTTGTTTGGTGGCCTGACACTGTGCTTTGATTGCATTCAAGCATAACAAGTTAATTTGAGTGCCCATGCCAGGCACAAACCCTGTTTGCGAGGGATCGCGCAGCTTGTTTTTTTGAGTCCAAGCGTTAAAATCCTGAAGCACCAATTTTGTGAAGATCTTGCCTGGTGCATCCAACAATGCGATGGGCCAATAATTTTGAGGTAGCGAGCGGTCTCCCTTTTTAAAAATGGGGATAATCACAGAGGTTTTCCAAGACAACGGGATTGTTCGTGTCCTTACTACCAGTTGGAAAATTTGATCCAAGATTAAGGCCCATTCCACAATGTTGGCTTTTAGTGTGACATTTGTAATGCCATCTCGGCCGGCTGCCCTTGATGTGAGTGTCCTTTATATGAGATCTTCAATGATTTTTGGCAAAAACTTCAGAGCCCATTTCTCTAATGAAGATTGCTGTACCTGTTTGCCCAAAAAGCACGGATCGGCATATAAGGTGGCAAATTATTCAATCTATTTGTGTTCCTTTACAGCCATCAGTTGTGCATCGGCTTGCAAATTACAGGGTTGGTTATTTAATAAAATCCACATCTGAGCTGAATTTTTATTTGCCATCATACGTCCCATATGCTCACTGTCTTGTTGGAACATGATGTGTTTTCTAGATTTAACCCAATTTTTATATTGAAATTTTGCATTATTTAGCTCTTTTAGACATGCTGGGGCACCATTGTTATGATGGCTCTCCTTTGTCGCCTATATGGTGCACGTTGTACTTGTAAATCGTGATCAAAAACATGTTTGTATTTCAGACAGTCTTTTGATAGAATGGTGACTGAATTAGTATGTGGTAGTAAGAAATCTGTATAATGTACTGGCTTGGCGGCCCTTTTTTCAAGGTGTGTCGATAGACTGACACCTTGGTATCGGACCAGTTGAGACGAGTTTTTGAAGAATTAATGGCTAAGATTTGGTTGGCAATTGATCTTTGATTCTGGTCGTGATCTCCCAAGATTGAAAGTGATAAAAGCTTATGATCACTATATTGTAATTCAATCATCTCCAGGCTCCGAACCTGTTGAAACAGGTATTTATCAACATATATGTAATCAATTGTGCTTGTGCTAGAATTACGAAACCATGTGGTATGTGCAGGGATGTCCCCGCATACTGCCCCATTCACCATGTGGAACTGTCTTTCCGACATGGAAGACATCCAATGACGAACATCTTTGGGGTCCCTTTTTGAATTCCAACAATCTAAGTTCAGGTTGCCTAGAATAATGGTGTAGGTTATATTGCTGGTGGTATTAATTTTGTAGAGAATGCGCACTAGGCCATTATAAAATGCCTCATCTGACAGCGCCGCTGGGTTGCGGTATAAATTTACTAGGGCTATTGTTTGAGAGCCATTCGTTATTTTTACCAAACAAATAAAGGCACTTTCAACTGCCCAGTCGGTGATGGTGAGGCCCATTTTTAAATTTATCGCAAACAACAGCCCTGAGGATGGTCTGCCTCCAGTTGGTAAGGCAGGTAACAGAATGACATCAAAACTATCCCATATTGGTGTCTCGGTCAACCACGTTTCTTGTAGGGCAACAATATGGAATGTTTGTGGGAGATTGGATAACGAGGTTTGTAGATGAGAATGCCCTCTTGAGTTCCAGCTTGCAATATTCAACTCTGTGGTGGCAGCTAACAATTGTGGTTACGAGCGCGCCTCCGAGGGAGCCAGGCCATCTCTCTTCTCAGTAGAGTGGATGCTTTGATATATGTTTAATTTTGGAGCAGAACTTTGAAAAAGAGGGATTATTTGCTCAGGGTCTTCCGCTAAAACAAAGCCCATGCCGAATAACCTCATTCTCTTGCCATATTTGATTGGCCACCACTCCAGACGGCATCCACAACCGTATGATCGAATTTGATATGTCAGAGATAAATTCGAGTTGTGCTATATCTTGTGAGGACACATCACGAAAGCGCTCACATCACTAAAGATGTTAAGAATGCTTCTTCGATTCAGCGCATAGGCCGGAAAATTGCCTTCTCTACATTTCAAAATAAGGGAGTGTGAGCTTCCAGGCCTTTGTTGTATTGTTTTGTTTGAGACAGGCAAAGTCGGAGCAATAGAGACATTACTCGGACGTGAGGCCTGCATAGTTGTTGATATGTTGTTAAGCATGGGGCCTAGGCCATAGTCGCTCAGAGTGGCAAATGGAGGAGAGGGTTTGACTAAGCCACTTGCCCCTTACCTGGTTTGATAATCTGGAATCAAGAGGGACATTGGTGGCGCTAGAGCCGCTGTATGTTCTGCCAGGTAGGCATCTATCATTTGTTTAATTGTCGCGGTAATGACCTGCAACTGTCCCCCACCTGTGGCTGTTGGCATCTCTCCTGGCTGGTTTAGGCCAACCATATTTTTAGTGTGGGGCTCAATCAGAGTTTTTGATTTTTGCGATTGTGAACATTCAAGTGAGGCTACAAGACTATTCAATGACGAGTATACAGGAGGTGGAAGAGGCAGGTGAACTACCTCATCAACATCCTTAGGATTAATGCTGTCATGTAAGTTTTACTTTGGACAACTTTGGAATCAGATTGCCGGATTGCTCACTGGCAGTGGGCTTGCATATACCAGCCAGCGGGACTGTACCACCAATAGCCTGAAAAAATGCATTTAAGGTGTTTTTGTGGCCTCTGGCTCCTGGTATGTTCTTAAATTTCTTCATCATGGCCCGGGGCCCCTTTAAATGCAAACATGTAGGTTTTTTCCTTTTTGCTGCCTGACAAACATTAAGAGTGATAGAGGGGTTTACCAGGGCTACCTCCTCACCACCGGGCTGTTCTACAACAGACGAGAGATCAATGTAGGAAGCATCTTGATTCACATGTACTACCTCATCCGCTGTGAGTGGAGCAGCCAGGTGAGTAATGTCCACAATGATTGGTAAAGGCGGCACGTACGCCTCGGCCGCTTCAATACACTGAGATCCCAGGCCCAGCATTGGTAGGTCAACAATATTCTCTGTAGACATTAAGTGTGGCGTTCTTGATTCGCTACCAAACATCTCCAGTTATGATCAACGAGAAGCTGATAATTGGAATTGATCCCCCGTGTTATATCGGCTAACAGGACAGCTTGTTTCTCTATTCTTGCAACTAAGGTTTCAAACAGCCTAAATAAACTCAAGACAGAAGTGTTAATGGCTGTTAGGGCTAATTCAAACATAGCAGGGTTAGTTGGACCAAGGGCTTGAATTTCATGTATCACTGGCGCATTCCTGTGTGCCCTAGACGTGGGCTGTGCAAAGGAGGGCAGGTAGATTGAGAGAGCGAAAGAGTGGAAGAGAGTGCTACTACAGCGTCTTTGAGCACTTCCAATTCAACCATGATGGAAATCGGAGACTCACACTGGCTGGCATAGATTGAGATGCCCGAGCTATCTTCCAGCTATGTGGGGAATGGAATGGGTGATAAGGCCTTAGGAGAGGAAACGGCATTTTTCATGCAATTTGCCCTGACTGAGTCCAGAAGGGTTTGATCAGACATGGTGCGTCCATTACGCGGCTTCGCGGACAAGGAATCTTGTTGTGCCGTACTTGTCGGGTACAAAGAACACACACCCTGTCTGGTTTCAGATGACGGCATAGTGCACGTTGTGGGTTTGACAGAGTTAAATTGTGAACTCACCATGTTCAGGCCTTGAGTTGGTAGACTTGTGTTAACTGCTGTTAAAAAAAATAGTATGTGAAGAGTGGCAAGGTTTAGTTTGTAACACCACTGGAACTACAGTTGCATTTGCAATGCCCACCGGCATGCTTGATTTTAAGGTGTACATATTTGAAGTCGTACACAAACACGACCAATATTATACAGTATAAGCAATATGGCACCAACTTGCAATCAATCTCAAACCTTAATAGAGCAATCGGAAAACAGCTACCAGCGCCCTTAGGCCGCCCGCCGCACCACCGCGGCAAGCCGCAAAGTGGTACTTAATTGAGTACTTGCCCGAGGGCACGAGTGCTGTGTGCGGCGGGCACATTAAGTAAGCAGTTGATAGTTCAATGGGAGCCATATCCCCGGCACTCCAAGGGGGGACAAGTGTAAATGCAAATGCTGCTTGTCAGTCACTAGGAAAAGCAGAAACAAAGGCGTCAGATAGGCATCAGCAGTTGCTTTAAGGTGACGAGTCAGGGCACTCCGTCTATGTTTCACTGTTCAGCCAGCAGACAAACAAACAAAGTCACCTTGCAAAAGCCTTGTAGAAGTCGTGGGATACACAAAAACAGCAATCCAGCAGAGGAACAAAGCAGTACTGAATCGAGTACTTGGCCGAGTGCGCACGTGCTGTACGCGGGCGGGCATGTTAAGTAAACAGTTGATAGTTCAATGGGAGCCAATCCCCGGCACTCCAAGGCGGGACAAGTGTGAATGCAAATGCTGCTTGTCAGTCACTTGCAAAAGCCTTGTAGAAGTCGCGGGATACACAAAAACAGCAATCCAGCAGAGGAACAAAGCAGTACTTAATCGAGTACTTGCCCGAGTGCGCACGTGCTGTACGCGGGCGGGCATGTTAAGTAAACAGTTGATAGTTCAATGGGAGCCAATCCCCGGCACTCCAAGGCGGGACAAGTGTGAATGCAAATGCTGCTTGTCAGTCACTTGCAAAAGCCTTGTAGAAGTCGCGGGATACACAAAAACAGCAATCCAGCAGAGGAACCACTGGCAACGCTGTACTTAATCGAGTACTTTCCCTGAGCAAGTACACTATTTGAATTTGGTCATGGAGAATCAGTGAAACATGAGCATATAGGATAGATATCCTCTCACCACTTTTCCTACCTAATCCATCAAAGAGTCAAAATTGACCATGCTGGTGCATTAAATAATAATACAGCAGTTGTAAGAACCACAACTATGCCCATGTCCACTCAACATGAGGATGAAATTTGATTAAAAAAAAAAAAATTAAAAGAAGCTGTGAATTGTTGGCATTCCAATGATGGGATTTCAGGACATCGAAAACGGTTAGCACTGTATCAGTGTTATGAAAAGACAGATTAGCATCACCATTGGTACCTATTTCCCTTCATCTTATTTTCTGCAGGGAATACATCAGGCGCTCTAATGAGGACGAGGAACTAGATGGAATAACTTAAGACCTTGCAGACCACGTTTTTGTGGAATGCTGATTGTTTTGCCAACAGCTTTTGTTCAGTTGAAGGCCTAAAATTGCTTTATAAATGGGACTTTAACAACCCATGCAAGAGTTGTTATGCGGTGCTACCTCACAAAAATGTGTTTGGAAAGCTTTGCTCGACCTCATCCATGTTGTGTTTTCAGCAGTAGTCCTTTGTAAAGGTTGTCAGCGGTGGCATTGTCAAAGCAGCTCTCAAGACACCTCCAATTGGAGACAAACGTACTTTCTCATAGGCTGTCCTGTTAAAGGTGCTGTGGTATGATAAGTTCAAGTGATTGAGATGCAGTGTGAAGATGGGTGATGCCCTACCCACATGCATACACATGCTGAGCGACGCAAGGTCTCGGGAGGATAGCTCAGGGGCAACGTGCTAGCCTTGGAAGCAAGAAGACACAGAGCACCACAGGTTCAATCCCTGGGTCCGCGCTTTGAAACCTCTGGGTATTAAACGCGTTTAAATAACCTATCATCTATCACCATTCCAACACATGCTCTCCCATCTTCCCTCTAGCACAATCTGACAGCCACAAAGCAAAAAACATACGTACATATCCACATCCATCCATGCACAAACCAACTATCCACCCACACTTACAAACTACTAATCATCCATTCACTAACCTCTCCCCAAAAGTCGCACATCTAATCGTCATCCATGCAAGGGTATCACCCACATACATGGCAGACCGTATTGAATAGCTTTAGCATTGGAAGAGGGTTATGCATAATGTGATTGACAGTTAGTCAGGACTGCTGTATTGTAACACACATTTGCCATTAAGTTCAGGATGTGCCTGCACCATATCTACATAGGATTGTGAATGTTAGCATCTGCCACACTTAGATGGAACTTGAATGTTAGCATCTGCCACACTTAGAATTGAGAACATTAGCCTGCGCCGTATCTAGATAGGATTGTGAATGTTAGCATCTGCCACCTAGAATTGAGAACATTAGCCTGCGCCGTATCTAGATAGGATTGTGAATGTTAGCATCTGCCACCTAGAATTGAGAACATTAGCCTGCGCCGTATCTAGATAGGATTGTGAATGTTAGCATCTGCCACCTAGATTTGAGAACATTAGCCTGCGCCGTATCTAGATAGGATTGTGAATGTTAGCATCTGCCACCTAGAATTGAGAACATTAGCCTGCGCCGTATCTAGATACGAATGTAAATGTTAGCATGTGCCACATATAGAATTTGAGAACATTATCCTTTGCCGTATCTAGACAGGATAGTGAATTCACCAATGTTAGCATGTGCCACACTTAGACGGAACTATGTAGGTCAGCATGTTAAATGTCATATAACCCACTAACCAACATAAGCTAAAACTCTCTGCATACTTATATCACTGAAAAACTCACACAACCATCTCTCGCACAACAAGCTGCACACACCACACCACATAAGCTGCACCCACAGCACACGCAGACTGACACCGATCCAATACTTGCACCAAAGCTCAGCACCCTGTGTCCACCGAGTTGAAGCTGCCAACAGTATACCACCCCTCTCACTATCCTAATCCCTCTTCACCTTACTAATCCTTCCCACCTTCTCGTTTACAGATCCACCAGAGTGAGTGGGGACCAATTCCATTGGTGACGGTGTGCTATATAAGCACCTTTAACATAACATAACATAACATATCATGTTAATAGTATCCACCTGCCATTGGGTGCTTAACAATGTTGCTGGTGTCTTATTCAGTAACCAGTTTCGAGTTTGCAAGCATTCATTAGCCTAACTCCATCACTTACTATACAAGTCCTCAAGCAGTATGTTACTTGAGTGTATATACTTCTATATTTGTAAAGTTACTTTAAATGCTTTGCGGAAGTCTGCCATTGGATGGCTGTAGATGTGAGTGAACAGGGTTACAATTGAGCAATGTGGTTGAAAAAGAAGGCCTTAGAAGCTGGTGTGGGGAAAGTTAAAGTAAATGTGGGTCAGCATATGATTTCATCATTTTCGTACATCACTTTTTATAATTTAATTATTGGAACTTTCACAGTTCAAGTGCTACTTGTAGATACTGGTGAGTGATCACCCTCATCAAGAACTCTAAACACTATCACCAGGGAAATGCATTGCTATTCCCACATCTTGAGCTAAGAACACATTTCTGGAAAGTAAGTATTACACATAATTTCTAATAACCCCACTTTATATTTTCAGAGTATCTTGTTTAACAGGAAACTCCAATCATTATTTTTGGTATCCATGTAAAGGTTCCCAAACATCAAAAACGCTGATGCCATGATGTCTTTTCTGACCTCATATACAATCCATTAAAAAAGGATATGAAAACAATAAAACATACAATGAATACAGCCAAGTAACAGTGATACAGCTGTTACATTATGAAGTCTGTTTTAGGAAACAGCAAACAGAGATAGAGGAATGCCAAGACAGAGGGAACAGTAGAAAAAGAGAGCAATAGAAAAAGGGTGATGGGGGAGAGCAAAGGAGCGAGAGAGATAAATAGAGAGAGAGGCAACAAGAGTAAGAGAAATTGAGAGAGAGATAGGGAGAGAGAGAGACAGAGAGAGAGAGAGAGAGAGAGAGAGAGAGATATGTTTCAGTGCTGTTACAATCATGGAAAGGGAAACTGGCCCCTGTGCCTCATGGATGGCAGGGAAATGATTGATGCCTCCTCAGGCAACAAGGCATGTTGACACTCCCGCTCTATGAATGGGGTTTGATTTGATGTTTTCAGGCCCCTGGGGCCCTCTGGCTGGTTGTTCAATCGACAACTGCCTTGACTTGTCATATTAGAGAACACAACCTTCTGGAGGGTGTGAGCTGAGCTGGGGAGCCAGGGAAGGCCAACAGTCGCTGTAGGCTTCCCTAAAGCAAAGGGTACTCTTAGGAACGGATTGCCTTTTTAGCATGCACCCTCTTGTCCGATTCAACTGGCCATGGGTTGGACATGGGAGCACATTCTTCTAAACCAGAGCCTAAAAATGTGTGCCTCCCCTGGATTAGTCTGGCACGCACATTAACAGAGTGCACTGGACCCCCTATGAGGGCATATTCTTGGGTCAGTGAACATTTGAATCGGTCAACCATGTATATTTGCGGGTCGCTTTTTGGGGAGCTCTTCCAGGACTAGTCTTCCAGCAAATCAAAAACCCCTCAATTCCTACAGCAGAGCAACGGGAGCAAATACTGTGCACGTGTTGGATATTGCATGAACTGCTTCCTACACAAAATGCTTTCAGATGCCTTCCCATTTCCATGATGTGTCTAAATTGGTAGCATATGGTGTTGTGACATGTGCAAGGATAATTCGATTTATATTAACAATATGCAGAATTCTATTTTACCTCGGCTGGAGGGACACCCACACAGATTCTGCAAACAGCGGGCTTCTTCTTTTTCCTGTATATCTGATTGAAAGTTATCAGAGAACAATATGTTAAAAAAAACAGTCATGGCTGTAACTTTGACAAGCAACTTCAAACTTTTCCAAATTCCTGAATATTGCTGCAGCTAAAGAGTGCGTCATGAGTTTTGCAAGGTGAACAGGGAGCCAGAAGCACATAGCAGGCGTTTCCTGCCTGTTGAGTGATTGCTTATTCAGAAGAAAGAAATCAAGCCATCATGAGGCCAACAATGTAATTGGCACAGTGTATAAGTAGCACACACCCAGAGAGTAATGGCAATCGCCATGCAAAAGAGAGACAGAAAATAGATACATTTAACTCAAGCTTAAGCACATGCTGGTATTCCGTTGAATCCTAGTGTGGTTTTTAAATAGATGCATTCATTGCTACCAAATTGAATGCGGTGCATAAGTATTCATTGGGCCACATTCCGAGTTTGGCAGTCATTTGGTGTTAATTCTGATGAATTACCACCAGAATCGGCACCGCCACTTGGTTTCATGGTCTTACCGCAGGATAATAAGTCGGTGTAGGGTGGTGTTAGTCACCATTTTTGGAGTCCATAATCATCCAGTTTTTGGCGGAATTGCCACAAGCAGTAATTCTGCTACGATCATTTCTCAGATTTTTTAAGGAAAAGTGGAGGATTTTCCTCCCATCTCTTTGCTGCCTGTAAATCCTACACTTTTCCTCCAAACTCGGAATTCAGCAGTGCAGTGAAAATTGCAGTAATTCCGTTACTGCCCAAAAGAGAGGCGGTGACGAAATTGCCACCACTTTTCTACTGCACCGCCAAACTCGTAATGAGGCCCATTGTGTTTTTTTTGTGAACGGCAGATTATTACACAAGACTCCATGCACGGCACTGGATGGCCTTTCAAAGAGGGGAAGATAATTGCGATGAAAATAGCAAGGTGTTCATCAATTCACATGATTTGATAAGGGCAAGATGGTGGTCTACCGCTTCCTGATTGGCTGGAGTGATATTCAGTAGAATTTTACATGGAGACCTCGTGAATCAGGAGAGGCACCGTAAATGGACACCTCTCTCGGACAAGGAGAACATGGAGCTAAAGTAGGTGCCATCGTGATTGCTCGAACTGTGTCCCACAATTCTCTCTCTGCTTATGTCTTCTATGGGAGTGTGCCTAGAAGAAAGATGGTATTCTGAGCTAGGCGCTGCAGCACATGCTTTTCATGTGGTAGGGTGTGCTTACATCTGTCTTCTGCTTTTCCAAAGCTTTGTGGCTGTCTGTTTTCCCTCTCGTTCATGGTGACCTTGTGACCTGGTAGAAGAGTCCATGTTGGTGCATGTGTGTAGTAGCACAGCATGGCCACAGAGATGGCACGTCAGTGCAGCAGCACACTAGCAACATAACCTGCAAAAGGTTCACCTCTTTTTGGAAATCCTCAAACCCAAGCAGGAGCTGTGGCCGGAGTCCCACGAGAGGCCCACCTAGTATCTTTGGAAGGGCATGAAGGTGTGACGAATAAGGGACACAGAGGTGTCAGGAATCCCAAGGTGCCACAGTCAACTCTCAACAGGCCCACAGGCCCATGGGCCTTATTGGGACCCATTAGTACAGCGGTTAGTGTGCCCCAGTTAGAAGAGCCACACTAAATCCTTAGGGGAAGGTGGCAGAGAACAATCCTGAGATTGCCACGGTGCAGGATCTCAGTATATTCCATGGATCTCACGCGGGCATGTATGAAAGTCTGAGGTGACCACAGCTAAGATTTAGTGCATCACTATTATGGACCTGTCTGTGCTATTTAAAGGGCAGTGCCTAGGTACACCACTGGGCATAACCCAGTAACACGTTGTAAGCTTTCTGCTGAATACCTTAATGGATAACATTGAACCCCATGAAGGTGTCCTCTACTTATCTTCCCTCTGAAAAACAGGATAAATTGACAATGCAGAACCAGTCACTGTATCCCACAGACAGCTGGACTGGTGTTGTTGTGGCACACCAAAGATCCAAAGCCTGACGTCCCCTTGCATGGCACTTACGGGGATCTGAAGCAGGAGGTGGCACAGATCTCCAGTAGAGTCGCAGCACTGAGTCAGAGGAAGAAACCAGTCCTGGATACTGGTGCAACACCTATGGTTAGGTGTGAGTAATTCATAGTGACTCACATTGCTGATCCTTCTATGCGTCTCACTCTGAAGGTGCCACAATCTGCTGTTACAGTGACCTGTAAGGGGGTGTTAAGGCCCTACAGCCTAGTTTCAACACACTGGTCCCTCCATGGACTAAAGAAGAACCCATAGGAGCTGTTGCCCTTAGACCTCCTCTAAATGCCAAGGAGAAGAGAAATGGGGATGCAGCATCAGGAGAATAAGGTGCACAGGGATGTGATTCTGTTTAGGCTTTTGAAGGTTCATTGGGTGGTTTGTGAAGTTCTAGAGGCTTATTTCATGATGAGTTCGGGCTATGTATTCCCTTGTTGCCCATTAGGGTATGCTTCATTTTTTTGTTTTTTCAACACTGTACACAAAATGGCTTTGTTTGAGCTATGTGCCTTTCAGATCATAGAGAGAGGGTTGGTGAATCGCACAGCCAAAGGAGTTCCTTTGCAAACACGGCTTTGGGCAAAGACTAGGGCAAAGATCTCTTAGCTTTAAACTGTGTTTAACGCAGCTGTATTGTGCTAAATACCAATGTTATACAATGGAAAGTGGTATCTGGTTTTAATATGATCAATACACAGATCTTTTAGGGCATCACATGCAATATGGATGGCCAAACACAGGGGTCTCACGTGCTGCATATTGGATCACATGATTTCGATTCTTGGGCATTCATCTATCAAGATTTTAATTACTAATTTGTTTAATCCTTTTCTTTCTCATCACACATCCTCATGCACATCTCAGTTTTTGATTGGCTGGCTGGGTAAAGAAAGCAAACCGCCCAAATAAAGTCCAGAAAACTTGCCAACAATAAATCTCTCCATATTACCTTTGTCAATTCACAGATCCTCAGAAGATCAGACTGCCCACCTCCACTCAGAATCCGGGCTCGCTCCTGAGAAACATCTTGGTCTTCCTCCATCACCGGCAAGGAATCCAGTTTCACAGGCCTGTGGAATATAAACACTGGATTCAGCATAGCCGTATCATGCCTCAAAATAACCAACGCATGAGTGCAGACTCCCATAATCAAAGCAAGTGTTGTGTGTGTGTGGCATTTGCACTGTGTTTGATGGACATAATACAGTGCATGGAGACGTGTTATCAGGTCGCTGCTTCACCAGAAACTTCCCACTTGAGCATGGGGGCAGGTTTCTTTAATGTACAGAGCAGTGATGTACCACGTCACCTGTGTGTGCTTGCGTGTCAGGGACGACTTGACTCAGTAGGAATCAGGTCCACCGTCCGTCAAACTGTTTGAATATAACATCACTCCAAAAGTATAGATAAACAAAATGTCCAGACACAGGTGAGAGTGACCTGGTCGGGCCATACTAATCCCTATCGGCTGAGGCCATAGTCTTTCAAACAAGTACATGGATGTCAATCGTGTCAAAAGCTGTACCCCGGATCAGCACCAGTCCCTGCTTGTTAGAGGAGTGCATGGGACATCAAGGTTATAGCTAGAGTCACTGAATTCTGGGTTACTGCTGCAGGCAAGATCAATACTTTCGATATCCATCAACATCACAAGGGTCTCCCAGTCAGTCGGCTCCTGCCTGTATAGTATTCCTTGCCTATGGCATCGCCTTAACTAAGGGTGCATCAGATAGCCCCTTGAAATAAGGCACATTCCACATCACAGAGCCATGTTTATTGTCAGCTATTATGAGAGTCCTTTGCCAGTGCTACGCTATCAAAGGGTGCCTTCAAATGTCATTCTGATTTCACCATGGGACGCTGGTTGCACACCGGTACAATATCACTGGTAGCTGCACAGACATCTCAAGCCGTTTGAACACTACTCAGAATGTCATTGGCCTGTATTTGTGAGTCTCTCTCATCTGCCAGATCGAGAACTGCAATTGCCTATGGTTGAAGTATGACCAGGAATGGTGGCGGTCACTTGACAGCGACATATCAAGGAGCTGGAAGTGCAACCTGTCGATGAGAGTGGTTTGGTGGGGTACCTTCAGAGGAAGCGATAGAGCTCATATTTAATGTCACTTTGTGTGCTGTGGCAATCCTGATTACATTGTTGAGTGTGCATGAAGGGTTTGGCATCCCCATTTCCCTGTGGCCATAGTGGAGTGATCTTGCGATGATGGATTCAGAGATGCTCTAGATGCACCTTGAATTCCGTGCCCTTCAACCTCTGGCTGGATTGGAAAATCATCCACGACCACTAACAGGTATCAAGCACTTGACAGCGAAAAGCTCTGACCTTCTTCCAGGGCTAATCATCATGTCCTTGTATTAGGATGGGCAGCTGGGGATTCCCTGCCCCCACGCCCTGACACATAAGGGATGTATTGATGGCTAGTTCTACCCTGGGATATATTTCCAGAAACCACACATTCTCTTATTCCTGCCTTGATCTTGACATTCCGTTGGGGACCCTAATGAGCTAGATGAACGACCTGGTCACTGAGTGAGTCTGGCAGGACTATTCGAGTGCCTCACAGAAAAATAACCTCTAGAGGTTTTGAAGGCTTGTGGCATCCCATCATCATCGCCGAAAGTGATGCTTTGTAAGGAAGAGGTGCAGTGCCCAGGTAACTGGAAAATGATACTCAAGTATCCCGAGCACCTGGAGGCATTCACCTTTCTGTGTTTCCTCCACAATTTCTTGAAGCTGTATCGTTTTGGGGGCAGTGGCTTTGGTGATCATTCTGAAATGATCTTTGGCTTTGGTGATCATTCTGAAATGATCTTCTGTTATGCCTGGGCGGCCTCTTCTGCAGTGATGTTTTGGGGGTGACTGGACAGGCAGTCTGCTAGATTGCTTGCACCAGGCCAGAACTCTACTGAAACATTGTAGCTGTATATCTATAGCAACCACTTTCTTTTCCTGGGTGGTGATCTTGGAGTCAAACCTTAGAGAATTGGTAATAACGGCTTATATTCAGAGTCTGCTTGGAATGGTTGCCCATTTCCATATAAGTGGAAGTGGCTGATACTCTATAGTACAGCAATAGATTCCTTCTCAATTTAGGAATATTGTTCCTCTGCTGAGGTGAGGACGAATTACTGCATGGGGTTGATTCTTTTAAATCAAACTATATCAGGATCGTGCATAGGAGTCAGTGCCTGGCATCCACCAACAGTTTGATTTTCTTTTTGGTTACAAATAAGGTCATTGTTCTTTTGTGAAATACATCATCCTTCTTGTCTTGAAATGTCTAGTGGCGATGATCAGTCTAGTTGCAGCATGTGCTTGTGTTATTGCAATCTTGGACTGGCTTCTGAGCTTTAAGATGAACTGCCCACAGTAATTTGCCAAGCCAACTTTGCAGGTCCATGACTGACAATGGGGGAGGGGGTTGGCTTTATGTCCTTAACCTTTTTGGGTGTAATCCCTGGCAGTCTAATTTATACCTGACACACTCTAATGTTCGCTTTAAATACTCATCCCACTCTCAATGAAGAGTAAGCCCATTGGAATTCAGCTCAGAGATGAAGTAGGTGGCCTTCTTTCCAAACCTGATTATACTAGGATATCATCACTAATGTCGATGACACCCTTGAGGCTGGCAAGGGTGCTTGTATTGCATTCTGGAATGCGTATGTTGCTGAAGAAATTAAAAAAATGCAATCTTTGGTACCGCCTTGGTCTCACGTGAAAGAATACCATCAGCTGAAGCTAGAGAAAAAAGACAGGGCCATCACCACATTTTCTAGACTTTAGATCGAGGTTTTAGAAATACTCGGCCCCTACTCAGGTCTGCAATCACATAATCAATGGTTGGCATGATGTGTCTCTCCCTCCTAATTGCCTTATTTGGAAGGTGTATATCCATGCATGCACTGGTTTTATAGCTCTGTGGGTGATTACAATTAGGGAGATCAACCAAGAGGGTCCCAACCCTTTTTACAAGATTCTGGCTTTTTCTAGTTTGTTCACTTTCACTTCGGCCTTGAGCCTCATGTGAAATGGAATGCAGCGGTTCTGCAGAAAAGCGGGTTAAATATTGATGTCAATGTGCAACATCAGTGGCTTGCTCTTCAGACCACCTATCCCAGTGAAAAAGTAGTTTGTTTTTATCAAGAAGATTTTTGAGATCTGACTCGTGCAGTTGACGTGCAAATTGAATGCGTTCCAATGAGTTTGCCACTTTTCAGCTTGGGAACACGTCCCTCCTCACTTCAGGGACTAAAAGCTCTCTCTGTTATGCGGTTAGTAACTTGGGACATTGTGACAAATTGAATTCTGACTCTCAGGAGTACAAGGATGAGTAGTGGTAAAATGGCCCCCTCAGCCCTCACAAGTCCACAAACCAAAACACAACACAATCATAAAGGTAAAACAGGGACAATCAAGAGATACACCTGCTTTACCTTTTGTGGCAATACAGGCCGATCGAAGGCTATACTCTTAACTTTTTTTTTTATTAAGTGCATTAGGTTATATTTAGTATCTTTTACACTCGTTCTCAATTAATCAAATATAAAAACATGCATTATACAAATAGATAAAATAGTATCTTAAACCATGCATATAAAACAGTAAATGTATAAAAAAAAGGAGGGCCCAGTAGCCCCATCAAAGAGCGTGTGGGTCCATCATAGAGTGCACTGGATATATATCTTCCTATCTGTAAGCAATAGATGAAATCCTTTCAAGCATTACAAGTCCAAGGCCAGTTTTCCTGGCTGCCCGTTGCCATACATAAAAAGCTGCTGCAGTAAGAATACTCTTAATAGAAGTGTAAAGGCGAACCAGTAGTCACCCAAACAACACAATATCACAGTCCAAAATAAAGAGAATGTCCAATCAAGGTTCTATTAAAATATGAAACACTTTAATAAAACACTTTAATAAAACATACCATCTGCAAGTAGACTGAAAAGAGATTACTATACAAAAACCCACCCCGAAGGAAAGAACAGAGAAGATGAGAAAGACTGGAGGAAGTAGCACCCTGAGTTTAATTCCAGGGGTGGTAGTTAAGGTACTACCATGAAAAGGATATTGGGTTGAAAACAGGAGCGATCATGACCTAGTCATTCTCTAGGGCCCAAGAGGACCGTGGGGGCAGTTCAGTGTCCGAGTACCTGGATTCAGTTTTTTGTGGGCTGTTGTATGTATCAGGCCCGGGTTTGAACGTTGATGCGAGCTGATCATGCACAGTCGGGCATGCAGGATCGTGAAGGCCCTGGCAGCAAGAAGGCATTGAGTAAGGAGAAATGTGGGTGCTCTGTGAGGTTGAACAGTGGCAGTTCAAGTTCTGCAAGTTGGGGGGGTCTCAGGAACACTTCACAGTTGGACAGGCAGAGTCAGGATTTGGCCACTGGGAGAGGTTGGTGAGTGATGCTCCAGTGGGTTTGAATCGGAAGGCGATGATCGCTGAAGTGATCAAGAGTGTGTCGATGTGCAGTCAATGAGACAGCAGTTCTCGGGTTTGCCATGGAAATAACCCCCAGTTAGATTCGGCAAGTGACCCTCCAGAGATTTGGTTCAGTTTCCAGCATTGATTAGTCACTTCGGGCCTAGCTGGTTATGTGTTTCGCTAGGACACGATGAACACAATGTAGTCCAGTCTCGAGCTGGTTTAGATGCAGTGCAATAGTTTGGCTGGTTGGTGGGGCACAGACAACAGCAGCAGCTCCTTCCCTATTGTTCAGCATGAGGAGACCACTGAGTGACTAGTTCAATGCGGGAGAACAGGGAGCTTCAGCTGGTCTGGCCCTTCGGTTGCTGTGAGGCCTTCGCAAAGGACTCAAGGACAGGATACTCCACTTCTGGGTCTGCTCTTCTGGCACAGATTATCCAGTGCAGCATGTTTGGTCCTGGTCCACAACACTGGTTACTCCTGATGTTCCCTGTGAGTAGTTAGGGGACACATCTTTATTCTATCTTCAGCGCCTCCTTCTTCACCTGTGGTAGAGGGGGAAATCCAGCTGAGAATCTTCAGAACGTCTCTTCGGAATTAACGGATCCTTGAGCAACTGATTGGGTGTGAGACTCCTTCTTTTAAGGGTAGAAGTCTTCAGGTGATTGGTCTACAGCTAGCCGGCCTTAGGTGACCAATCCTTGCTCCTGGCTGTAGTGGACTTTGCCCTGTTTATCTTGCACCCAAAGTGCTTTGCTCTGGAGAAAGTGGAAGAGAGTGGAAATGGGAAGAGAGACAGTGAAAAACAAGATGGTGCAAGGCTTCTTCCAGTGTCCAGAGAACTCCTGCCTATCCTACTGCCGTCCCCTTCCCTCCTGCTGACAACAAAGACCTTTGGATATGCAGAACTCTGGTGTGAGGCTACTCCTCCTGAATGGGTGTGCTCCTTTGATACCTGGGCCCAGATGTCTCTAGGGGAGCGTATTACCGGCCCTCCCAAAGAGAATCAAAGAGAGGATGGGTCCTCTGGGTTTCATCATCTCATGTGGCAGTATAGGCCCGTCTGACCCGAATTCACAGTCCCTTCCATAGCAGAGCTGAATCAGATGTGGCGGCCATGATCATAAGTATCACCATGCACCATGCCTAAACTCAGGCATAGCTTATTCTTAGAGATTACCCTGCAAGCAGTTTTGGATACTCACGATCATTGCAGTTTGTGAACAGATGGCCTATCTTAAATGTTGACCAAGTGATGCAGTGACTTTGCTGTCCGTGCAGTGGTCGAGTGGGCATCTTTGAACCTGCTCTGTGCCACGAGCAGAGTGGATGCTGTGGATCAGGCTACTGATGCAGAAGGGCAGGGCACAAGTGCACTATGCTTTTGGCATGGAGTCGAGACAAAGGAGGATCTGGTTAGCAGATTAATCCTTTGGAGAAAAAAAAAAAAAAAAAGCCCACCTTTGACAGCTGCCAATTCCTCCCAGATGTCTTAGGTATGAAAATCTGTGTATTGTTACAATATGTGAAGATGTTCCATATTGTGCAGATTGATGAGGATAAAGGATAGTCACTGCAGGGACTTAGGGAGCATTGATGTGCACCTTACAGTGAGGCGCTTTTCCTTTTCGACTGTAGGACTCCTTGTGGATTTCATATATAAATAATACCTCATTTTCATTAGGATCATGACCCTCTTCTGTTGGCACATCTCCGGCGGTTGTCTCCAGTCTCCCGACTGTGGGTCCTCCTGCGCTCCTTTGTGATGTGGTGGAGCAAGATTGAGCTTGTTACACCTTCTGCATTCATGTCCCTTCCTGAAGATTGTGCAGGTTACCTCCGCAATGTAAGCATCTGCACCTGCAATCAATTCGCCCTTGGCCTTTCATTTAATTTCGTTGTCTGCATAACATACACTGTCACCAGCCTTGTATATGAAACCAATTGGTGAGTGAGAAACTCTACTGATGAGCACATCATTCAGCTAACACAATATGTCCACTCTTTTTTTACATTGTCCTATCTGTCTTCCAGGTCAGGCGAGGCCGTCTACGCAAGAGCTATCAGCCTTCAACCGTGTATGTGATAAATTGACATTCACACACCAGGGCAGCTAATTGGATCTCTTAAGTCTCCCCTGACTGCCTGGTGTTCTGCCACCCCTCTGCACTCTTAAATGTTCCACTGCTAAATCAAGTTGGGCCCAATTAATGCTAGTTTATTATTATGGTCAGGCATGTATTGTCCAGCACCAAGGAAATTATTTTGCACTGGGAAACATTCATCAGTCTCTTTCATTACATAATGGGCTCTTAAGGAGGAATTGAATGCCCCGTACCTTTCATTGGCACTGATCTTTGCTTTTAATATTTTGAAGGGTCAGTCACTCAGTGGACGTGAGGACAAGTAGAGAATACAATTTACTGATTCACTTCACATTCAGCTGCAATCAAACTTCATCTTGCAGAGGGAAAAAAAAATCCAGGGTGAATAATAAATAAAAGGTGGCAATTACAAAAACACCAAAATAAAATGAATGGTTTATGTTGTTGATAGGTTGCAGGTGTCACAGAATATGGGCTCTACTCCGGGCATTTAACCATGCACTGGCCCTCAACTGCAAGACCTTGCAAGTAAATGTTTCCAACATGCACCAAAGACATTTCCTCGTCCATCACGTTGTGCTTATACATTTTACAAGAAATTCAAGTACTTGTGTGTGTCACCAATGGCACGCTTTCACACATTCCTCCTTTCTATAGTCAGGTGGCATGTTACATTACACAACCAATTGCCCTGACACTAATGTCACTGCCCGAGTGACCATCAATAATGTGACAACAATCATTTCCAAGCACCCCACAAGTACTTTTCTGTTTCCCCCAAAATGTGCTAATATATTTGAACATAAATGAATGTGTTTGTGTGTGTCAGCTATTGCATTCAACCAAGTCATGTGTCAAGGTGTGTTAAATAGCACATTCTAAAACATATTTTTGGTATCAAACAAGTTAGGGGTAAGTGAAGCTGCAAACATTTCTGATTCAAATTGATCAAATGGCAAGGGCACATTTATAGGTCTCTGTGAGGAATTTTAGGATCCGCATATTGGGTGTGGGCTCGCCTGGGCCTTTTTGAAATCTTTAAGTAAATGGATGATTGTAGACCTGCCTCAGGAAAATGAGACGGGCTAATCCATGAAATATGACAGGAGAGGAGAGCGCAATGTCATCCCAATGAGGGGGCGGGGCTTCCGTCTGCCACAGACAGCCTGATTAATTGACAAGGGCTGCATGGAACTTCCCAGCTCCTTTGTCAACCCAGCAGCTGGTGGCAGCAATTAACACACCCATACAGGGCACTCCAAACAGGCCTCCATGGGGCCTTGATGCAGAGGATAACAAAGAACACAAGAAACCCAACAAACCTTTCATATGTAACTTTGTCAACCTGAAGACAGCTCCTGCCTCTCAGTATCAATGACAGTGAACTGACATTTCTGAGTGTATTTTTGCAGCAGACAATGACTGCTAGGGGGACTCTGTTCTTAAGAGACAAGAATGTTGTTTGCAGAAGCCATAGAGTGTGGTCTCTCTGTATCTTAAAAGGAGATCTGCTGCTTTAAAAAGGAACCACACACGGAGAACCATTAACCAGAGAGACTCTTTGATCACAGCAGTCAAGAAGGTGGGTGGGACCTAGTAGCACAGGGCAGTGAGCCCAGAACTCTTTCTGTTGAGCGAAGGGTTCAACAATATTGGTTCTGGGAAACCCCTTGTTCCTGTAGGACATCCTTACCATTTCCTGTTGCAAAGTACTCTGGTTGTGACCTCACACATACAGAACATTGTTGGTAGGGACCCCAGGATTGGTTCACTAATGTAGGCTCAGCCAACAGAAATCACTGTGGCCCACTTGGCTTGTTTGAGGGCTGTAGCTCCTCTTTAGGCATATCATCTGAAGACTTGACAGGAAGCACTAAGAAGAACTCATCCTTGGACACTGGGTAAGAGCACAGTCTGCATTACAGCTTTTGCCGGTGAAGGAAGGCCAGGAACATCCAAAGAGGGAAGCAAGATCCCTACCCTTAACTTCTCCCAGGGAACAGAAGCAGAAAAAAAACTCAGAAGACCTTCCTCATACTTCAGAACTGGTACTTAGCCAGCACACATAGTGCCCTGCAAGGCTCTGCTGCATACCCCTTGGACAGGGAGTGCCAGAAGGTCTTTGAACCTGAAACCAAGCACAAGGCAGCTGCCTGCAACACACTAACTAACTCTGGAGCCCATTGAAGAGGCAGGGAGAAATGTAATGACAAGTAACTGTCACCATCCGCCTTAAAGAACATTCTCGAACCCGTTTAGTTCCTCAATCCACAACTGCCTGCAAAGATGACCTCCGTCAAGCCTCGAGCTACCGCTGCCAAGCCGCAGTCACTGAATAAACCTGAGACATCTCTACTAGCGCTTCAGACTCGCCGATCATCAAGGAGACAACGGTTCCTGATCTCAAGTCACTAATAAAGCGAGCCTGCATGAAAAGTCTATATACCTCAATTCCCCATGATTTGGGAATGAAAGCTACAGAGTGGTTCCTCCTCAATGATGAACAGATAAAAGCCTCAAAAGAATGCACCCTTGCTCTATTGCAATTAATTGCAGAGAATGTATACTTTCACTTTAAAGACCGTTTTACATACAAACCTCAGGAGTATGTATGGGTGCCACTATGCCGCCCACATACGCAAACTGCTTCATTCATAAATGTGAAAGAGACCATGTGTTGGAGCATCCAGTTTGGCATAATTATCTAAAATGTTGGGTAAGGTTCATTGATGACATTTTTGGATTATGGGCTGGGACTGCAGAGAGTCTGCAGGGTTCCCAGTTTATTTGAACACTTGATCCACGGATACAATTCACTAGCGAAACATCTGAAAATCAAATGAATTTCCTAGATGTAGTAATAACATTGAAGAATGAGGGACATGTCACACACATCTACAGGAAGGAGATAGACAGGAACAATCCTTTACATCGCCTTTGCTTCTATAAGCCTATTCTGATAAAGAATCTACCTTTTTTCCAGATGTTGCAAGTCAGGAGAATAGTGAGAGATCCAGCAGATTATGAGGACAAAATTAAGAAAATGGGTGACACAGTTTTGGCTAGAGGATACAAACCAGAGGAAATCAATGCTTCAAAGGAATGTTTAGCCAACATCTCACAAATTGATGTACTGACGGCAGAATGGAAAGAGAAGAAGGATCTGGCCTTAATGTATGTTTCCAAATAATCTGTTCAGAGCAGACAGATACATTTATCATGCTGGAGGACACTTATTTGTTACTCAGGGGTTGAGCATGTCTTTCATGAGCCACCAATATTTGCTCACAAAAGAAGCACATAATTAAAATATTGCCTGGTGAAAACTGAAACAATGAGGAAACACCTACAGACAAAAAGGACGGGCACGTTCCCATATTTGATTGAAAGAATGGACTCTGTGGCACCACACAGCATCAATGAAGAGATCGATTATCTTTGCTCTCTGTAGATTGGGTACATTAAGTTACCTATGATTAAGGATGTATGAACGAACAATGAAGTCCAAGTTGGGATGGATTAATTTTGAACTAAAAGTGGCTACTCATGCCCCCAGAAGATCACGAGATGAATGATCTTGTTCTGTATGTTTACTGTTTACTTTTGCCTATGAGGTTGGACTCAGATAACAAGATTCATATAAACATTTATTCCATGAGACAGAGATGTGGTTTGAGATTGGGTAATAATGATGGATCATGTTATATATATTCTTTATGGAACTAGGATAATGTTGTACTATAAGACACTGCAATTTATAAACATGATGTGGGAAAATGACCATTTGAGATATTTGAGCCATCGACTATGAAGGTGAATAACTGTTAATTGCGATTCAAGACTGCATTCTGAATTGTTTAACATGTAACCCACGAGCGGTTACTATATAGCACAGTGAGCTTACTAGGGTGAAAATTAATGGGGGCTCATATTGGATATAACAGATAGAAATAGAGGAGTACTAACTCTCTACACATGGGGCTGCTTATGTGGAAGTATTAATGTCCACATATTGATTTGTTTTGTTTGTAAACATTATGATCGTGAACGCCTTTAAGCGTCATCTGTCTAGGCTCAAGCGAGCAGTTGACGTCACATGGCCATGGGCTCACTATAAGCATCTGCGAGGAGATGGGTTTCACTCGTTTCCAACTGAGCAAAAGAAAATAAGGTAATGACTCTCCATATGTACCAGAAAGTCTCTGGGTTTATATTTTGATTTTCTTTTTTTTTTCTTTATTAACAACTCTGGTGACTATGAACAGCCATAATAAGAACTATGTGATTGTTTTCTTTTACTCAGAAGACTGTTGAATAGAGTTTATCCTGACTATCAAGCAGGACCGCTGAAGACACAGGTGAAAACGATTTCATGTTTAAAAGCAGGTTTTTACTTTTTCATTGAGTATGAGGATCTAATTGGTGTTGTTTGCTACTTTTTCTGTTTTTCCACATCTTGTTTGCACAAGGAGTGTGTTTAAAGGTACAGTGATATGAAGTTTAGAAACCTTGTTGATTTCTGCATTGAATCTGCATATGACAATGGAAGACTAGTACAATGTTCCCATGTTTTGTTTTGTGTCTCTAAATGTTGTTGATACTTATAATATAAGGGTTCAGCCCTGAAGACGGATCAAATCCGAAATGCATAGGCAACTTTGAACCCATGTATTGACACTGCCTCAAACCTGTATTAAAACAAACTGTGTTATGTAACTAATGGTACATTGTTTTGGAGAACAACAAGTTATCCCTGAATAAGGATTGACAAATGGAGGTTTTAAGTTACATGTTGCTCACTTTTCAGCATAGCAGGAGCATGTGTTTTTTTTCAGGGGCGACCCTGGAATAATATATGGACTCATTGAGAAGGCAATCATCAGTGTGGGCCTCCTAGAGGAGGACTTCCCACTAGGTCTAGAAGTGGCTGAAGGTGGACTGGGTGCACTGAGTGGGAATGGTACCAGATCTCCAGTAGAGGTCTTAGTTCCCAACAATACTCAACTGTTCTTAGAACAAGTGTATATCAATGGACACAAAACTCCTGTGGTCAGAGACACTGCGGCTAGCAGCACTGCTGTCACCCGGCAGTGGGTACAGCCAGAACAGTAAGTTGCTGGGCCTAATTGAAGAGTGAATTGGTTTGACAGAAACAGTAAGTGCACCTTGGCGATAGTAGTCTTCAGTTGGTGGGGTGAAACCACCTAGGGCTGTGTAGTGATGAAAGACTCACTCCCTGTACCATGTCAGTTGGGTAATGATCTTCCTGACAGTGAGATAGTCACAGCAGACACCAGATCGAAAGCCAAAGAGGCCGCCATATTGGAAACTCTCAGAGCCTTAGGGTCAGGAGAGCTTCCAGAAGGCTTGTGTGAGGGTAGTTCCACAGACTGCTGGGGCACCTACTCCTGTGGGAGAGGGGCCAGTTGTCACTGAGACTCCTACTTTGGTAGCAGGGGACTCAATGACTTCAACATTGCTTGGCACAGCACAGGAACCTGAGGTGGAGGACCAATTATTTTCAGACCTGAAGGGCCCAACGATGCTGGCTGAGTTAACATCAGCTGTAGGCCCAGATCAGATTGACTTCTTTAAAGCCCAGAAAGCGGCCCTTGGACTATTCAAAGTGTACCGGGAGGATTGATTCCTGTACAGTGAGCCAAAAGACTCTTAGGTAGGGGGCACCAGAGGGTTGGCGATTCCCGCATGCCACAGCAAGTTCCTTTGGTATTTGGCTCACCAGATACCTTTAGCGGGTCACTTGGGAGTGACTAAGACATCAGGCCCGTTGTCTGCACACTATTATGTGCCCCAGTTCGGCATATAATTTAAGGAATTTGTCTGGTACTGCCCAACTTGTCAAGCTTCTGGCAAGTCTGGCGGTGCCACAAAGCCCCCCTTAATCCACTACCCATGGTTGGGTGGCCATTCAAGAGAATAGGCATGGACATTGTGGGTCAGTTAGATCCTCAAACCAGCTCAGGGAACAAATATATATAATGGTGGTGGTAGACCACGCCACTGGGTACCCTGAGAATGTCAAGTAACCTACCGGTTCTCCACAGCCTTCCATTCACAAACCAAAAGGCTTATTGAGAGGCTCAACAAGACCCTGAAAGGCATAATAGGGGGCTTGGAAGAGCACCTGAGGAGAAAATGGCATGTTCTCCTGCCATGTCTACTTTTCACCTACAGGGGGGTGCCACAGAATGGAGTAGGGTTTAGCCCCTTTGAGCTTTTGTTTGGACACCTGTAAGAGGTCCCTCAGTCTAGTGAGAGGGGGATGGGAGGGCAACCCCTCCTCCACAACTCGAGATGTGTCAGAACATGTACTGATCCTTCGGTCTAGAATTGTGGAAAAGTACATGGAACAGTCTAGAAAACATCAAAAGGCCCCTCAGAAGCTGAGGAAGCACTGGAATGCCCAGAAGGTCACAGTGACCGTTTATTCTCCTGGCCAGTTGGTGTGGATTATGGAACCTGTCAAACACAGTGCCCTTCAGGATAAGTGGACTGGGACTTACCGTGTACTTGAAAAGGTCTGTGAGATAAATTATCTCATTGACGTGAAAGTGCCTAAACAGATGTGCAGGGTCTTTCACATCAATCTGCTAAAACCCCATTATAGCTGAGATCACTTGGTCAGGGCATTAGTGAGAGATGGGGAGACTGAGGAGGAAACAGATCCCCTCCCAGACCCCCTGCAGACGGTTGCCAGAGATGGGTCAGTTGAAGGTGTCAACCTTGCAACTGATTGTCAGAAAAAGCAACTGACAAACTGTCACTGTTTACTGGGACAGATGGTCCATTGTTTTCGATGACTCCTGGTCACGCAGATTGGTGCAACCATGATGTGGACACTGGAGGCAGTAAGCCGGTAAAAAGCAGAATTCACTGGATGCCCGATAAGGTAAGGGGCCCCATCAAGGAGGACGTTTCCAAGATTTTGGCCCTAGGAGTGATAGAGTAATCCCACAGCTCCAGGGCTATCCCAACGGTACTGGTACCTAAAAAAAACAGTGGTGGAAAGACTGTGTGGTACTACAGGGGGCTCAATTCTGTCATGAAGAAAGTTGCTCACCCCATTTCTTGGGCAGATGAGCTAAATGACAAGCTTGGCGCTGCCAGATACATGAGTACCTTTGACCTCACGTCAGAGTACTGGCAGGTCAGCTTGACAAACAACAAGAGACAGGTCAGCATTTTCAACCCCAGAAGGTCATTATCAGTTCACTGTTATGCCCTTTGGATTGAAGAATGTCCCTGCCACTTTACAGGTTTTCTCTGGCCTGGAAAACCTATTTAGATGGCATTGCTGTGTTCAGCCACATCTGGGATCAGCCACACCTGTGAGGACCACATATCCCACCTGAAACAAGTGCTTCAGGCTCTACAGAATGCAGATCTGATTATCAAGGTCATGAAGTGGCAGTCAGCGCAGGGCACAGTGACATACCTAGGCCACCTGGTCGGTGGACATAAGAACAACCTCTTGAAGCCAAAGGCCATGCTGTGAAGGATTGGGACGTCCCCACCAATCAGACACAGGTGAGAGCCTTCATAGGCCTCACTGGGCATTACTGGCCATTCATCAAAGGGTATGGGATCAATACGAGGTCCTTGCCTAAACATTTCATTGATGTCCATGATTATATTGTGGAAAATCGATTGGACATTATGTGTCTTACGGAGACATGGCTATTGGACTTGCATGGGCCAAAAATAAAGCAAGCGACTCCATCAGGCTATGGGGTTCATTCCGAGTTAGGAGGTAAGGGGAAAATGATGCCGGAAAAGGATTACCGGCATTGTTTCCCGTTACGGACTATTCTGCCCTACCACACCGTTATTTACGGCGCCGTAAAGTACGAGGTCGTAAATAGCGGTCTAGTGGCGTGCGCCAGACACTCCACGCCGAAATTAGCGGCATGGCATAAACCGGAGCTGATCACATGTAATGCGGACATGCAAAAAACGGCCTCCACAAGGCCGCAAAGTACCTTACCGGCATGGAGTAAATAACGACATTGCCGAGAAGGTGTTAAGAACCATGAGCAGTGTTTCCAAGAGGCACAGGTGCACTCAATCAGCACAGGTGGAGGCAATGGAGTCTGGCACAGCACAAAAGGAGCACACCCACACACCACACCCCCTCCCACACCAAGATGATACCAATTGTAGCAGCATTCCTGGAGCTGGAGGCCCTGCTTGCAAGGCAGCAACTACAACAACAGCAACAACAACAACCACAGCCCCCACCACAGAGGATACACAGGAGGAGAAGGAGGGTGAGACAGGCCCAGCATGCCCTACCGGTGCAGCCAACATTACCACGCCAGCAGTCCCCAACCCCCCGCATCAGAGCCACCCCCTTCAACCTCACACCAGAGCAGATCCACACCCTGTACCGGCTTGACTGGGACACCATTACCACCATAGTGGACCTGATACATGACGATATAGTGAGCCTCATAGAAATCAGCACTGCCATCTCCCCTCTACTGAAGGTAGTGTCTGTGCTCCACTTCCTTGCCACAGGCACCTACCAGCATACAGTGGGACACATGCATGGCATTTCACAGACCATATTATCCCGGATACTCAACCAAGTGCTAGATGCCCTCCTCAACCACACAACGGACTACATATCCCTACCCCGGACTCCCCAGGAGATATATGATACAAAAGTTGCCTTCCATGCACTGGCAGGCATGCCAAATTGCATAGGTGCCCTCGACTGCACCCACGTTGAATTGTTGGTCCCGCATGCCATGGAGGTGCCGTATCACAACCGCAAGCAATAACCACTCCATCAACGTCCAGATGGTGTGTAATGCCAGTAAAGCCGTCACACATTGCAATGCCCGATACCCCGGATCAACTCATGATTCTTTGGTCCTGCGGAACTCCACACTACCACGCTACATGGAGCGACATGCCGGACGACGTGCCTGGCTGCTTGGTGAGTAACCTGAATGGGCCATGGCAGTGCATTGGGGCTGCGAGTATGTTGGCTGCCTACTTCACCTGGGTGGGAAAGGGGCGGGTGCCTACTTCACCTGGGTGGGAAAGGGGGGGAGAGATGCTTACTTCACCTGGGTGGGAAAGGGGGAGGAGATGCCTACTTCACCTGTGTGGGAATGTTCACGCCAGTGCACGATGTCCACCTCACAGAACACTGTGCCCCAAGGCAAGTGACACGGCACATGACTACCTAACCACACAGTGATGAATTAGAGCCGACACATAACACAACATGACTAACAGGAAACCTGCCCAAATACCACAACACATGCACCACTCATAGGCGGCCCTTACAAACCGTAAGGGCATCCTGCACCATGCAGTGCAATAGCACCATGTCGCAGACTCCTGTATCTCACCACACAGGACAGTCATCCCTGGGAGTGCATAGAAGTGAGTCTAACAGGGATCCCACCGTGTGTGACTGGTCCTGCACACTCATAGGATTGCTGCAAGCCAGCATGGCACAGATCAGTGCAGAATGATGAGTATGCTACTAACTACAGCCAACCCCCTCTGTCACCAAAACTCGCACAACACATCAATGAATGCAGTCCAACACTGCTGCATGCATATACGATGCACATGCAACAAGACATGAGTGCACACCATAACCCATCATGAAGAAGCTACCCCCTCCATCATTCCATTGCACAGGACACATAGCCGGGCCAGTAATGGGGTGAATGCATCCTGGGACATGTGTGTATGGCCAGTAATCACCTGCTGCCATGTAAGACTAGTACAGTTCTCCACCATGAATTTACAAACACTTACCTTCATTCCACTCTCATGCAGGTGATGCTGGCTAGCCTTTGAAGCCGTGGCTCATGACCCCGGTCCGCAACCCACAGAACAGGCATGAGGAGGACTACAATAGATCCCATACCCGTACACGGGTGGTGATAGAGCAGACCTTCGGCCTGTTGAAGGCACGATTTCGTTGCCTTAGCCGGTCGGGTGGGCCACTCATCTACAGCCACGAGAAGGTGTCCAAGATCACCATGTCATGTGTAATGCTGCACAACATGTGCATCCGTCGGAACGTGCCACTGCCCCTTGACGTGGAACTGCTACCACCAGATGATGATGAGGGGGAGGAGGAAGGAATGGCAGGACAGCATCATGGTGCCGATGCACAGGAGGGACGTGCCGTGCGGCAATCATTGATTGGACAATATTTCTGACTCACTAATCAGCTGAGGGTGTGAGGATGACAAGACATTAGGCACTGGGTGTGGGGATACATGTACACCATGCACTGTGGAACATTAAAAGACACATGCACAATGATCAATGTCCACTCTGTTTTTTTTGGATGATCAACCGGTGTATTGAATAATAAAGTTCTAACGTGTAAAACAAACCCTCCACCAACACCCCCTCCACCTCCCCCCCAACTGCCACACACACCCTCACCCCATCCCCTTCCCCTCAACTCCCACACACACCCTCACCCCCCTCCCTCTCCCCCACAACTCCCACACACACCCTCACACCCCTCCACCTCCCCCCACAACAACCCCACAATAGTGCAATTAGGACAACATAGGCCACATATGTGTGCCGGCATGGTCAATGTGCACTCCCAGAGCCAGGGGGATCCATGTTGTGGCAGCGCAATGTACGCAGTGAATGACAGACCGGGCTGGTCTGGGTGGAGGAACTTTGTGAAGGTGGGTCCTCCCGCTGGGGCTGTGGTGTGGGGTGTGCTGCTTCCAGGGCATCTGCGATCCGGCAAAGGATGTCGCAGAGCCGGTTTGTGCTCGCTGTGATCACCTCGCCCAGAGCCTGAAGGTCATTGCGCCACTCCACCCTTGATTCGCGATTGTCCCTGATGAACTCCTCAATGAGGCCTGTGAGATGCTGGGAGCGCACTACATCCATGGCCGATGTGGCCGATGTGCTTGGCAGGCTTGGTATTGGGCCTGCAGGCCTTCCCGGAGATTCTGCAGGGGAAGTGGATACAGGACAGGCAGGTTGTACTCCTTGCCCTGTGAGCCCTGGGGTATCACTCTCCCCGGAGTTGCTGTGTGTCACCTGGCTGTATGATGGTGTGTCAGAGGTATGGCCAATGTCATTGGTGTCCTCCACGTTGGCTCCCGATATTGATGTGGGGCTGTCTGGCTTATCGAGGAGGCACATGGCTGCATTCTCACCAGCCACACTGGACTCCTCAGAGTGCAGTGTGGGACATGTGTCCAGCGGCACTGCAGGCATGGGTAGGGGTGCGGGTGGGGGTTGTGCACCCTCCATGGGGGTTGCTGGAGCAGGTGGTGTTGCTTGGGTTGTCTTCCTGCTTGCAAGTATGCAGAGGCCCCTGACTCTGCCCCTGGAGGTACTGGCCCGGGTGCTTTCCTGGTCCTCGCTGTCATGCTCGCTGCCTGTGGGGGGCGGAGAGAGACGGCATGAGCAATGATTAGTGGGTCAGCATTTCTACATGCCTATGGTATCACAGTGGGATTGCAGCGGTTTGTGGATATTTGGGTGGTGAGTAGGACAGTGATCTGGGCTTGGATGGTCAATGCATGCAGATGTCTGGGTCACTCATGTTGGCGGAGTACTGTCATGACTCACATTCACAATGTTTACAATCACTGCCCCGTGTGCCTCACAGATTCGGCCTCTTTGTGTGGTATGGCCCATATGGGTTACAGCCTTGCACCTGACATCATCCTGAGTCCCACTTGTTACAGCATGATTTCATGGGGTGGGGGGGTTGCCCAACCATGACGTGACACCTTGCCCAGCCCTTGGCAGGGACTTACGTTAGGAATGCATGTTCTGTCTTGACTCATGACACTCACCTCCATCAGGGGATGACGCTGCACCGCACTCCATTTCTTCAACACCTTCTATGGCTTCTGTGCCCATCATGGCCGCACACGTTTCCTCCCACGGCATCATTTTGATGGGGGAACCTGGCCCTCCTCCTGTCTCCAGGGCCTGACTTCTGTTTGCCGAGAGGATGGCCTGCACCCTGAGACGGAGGTCATCCCACCGTTTCCTGCAGTCCTTGGTGGTGCGGGGGGTGTTTCCAACGGCGCTCACCCTCTGTGCCACCAAGGCCCAGATCTCTTTCTTCCTGACGACGGTGGGCCTCCGCATATCACTGCTGAATACAGTGTCTGCATGTTCGTGCAGAGTGTCGACCAGTACCTGGAGCTCATCCTGGGTAAAGCGCTCCTTCCTTATGCGTGCAGCACCCTTTTTTAATGCTTTGGGCATGATGCTGGTCTCCAATGCCTATTTCTCTGATCACTATATGCCTCTGGGTCCTGTATGGAGAGGATGGCAACGGATTGTGATTTAAGATGGCCGCCGTGCTCCTTCCCGTTCCTGTGCAATGACGTTTTTTCCGATTCTGTTTTTTAACGGTGACCGTAAATAGCGGGGACCGCTATTTACGGTTACCGCTAATTTCTCTATGTCGGTAGTGTTATGTACGGTGCGCTTGTTGCCGGTAAGGGCTTTTGGGGCCCTTTTACGGCATGGCGCTGAGGTGCATTACCAGCATGGCGCAAAGCGCTGCACGCGAAGTCGGAATAGGCAGATTTTTACGGTCTTGTGCCAGCACGGAAACACTCTTTACGCCATGCCGGTAATCGCCTATACTTACCGTCCTACTCGGAATGAGGCCCTATGTCTTCTTTGGCAAAAGTCGGTCTGAGGGCCTTGGCAGTGGTGTCGCTATTATCTGTATGGAAGATCCAAGAATGTATGAGGTCAAGGTGTACTGTGACAGGTGTGACATTTTACACACAAAGATCGCCCAGAATAATAATAATAGCATTAACCTCATCATGACATATAGACCTCCCGTAGAGATGCCTTATTTAATGAACACATTATCCATATCCAACTGCTATCTTCCCTACAGAAATCAAATTGCTCCACAATATTTCTGGGTGATTTAAATCGCTGGAAAGGGGACCCGAGAGATAAGGCAGCCTTGGATTTAGGGATATGGATATCCATGTACACAACTCAGACCAATCTCATATAAAGGGCCACATCTTAGACTGGCTCTCTAGTGAAAACATTACAGTGATTGATGTGGTTATGGTTCCACGTGTTTGGTTGGATCCTTTTCATCACTGGTAAAATGGAACTTCCTCAACCTTAACAGTATAAACACGAGATGCCCGGCATGGTCCAACTTCAGAAACTTTAAAAAAATTAAACCTCAGATGTAACCGGTTGTTTGAGTTATCTTATGTCCTAAACAACTGACCAGGAGTCCCCCAACATTCTAGTGAAGAGTTATAATACTGAATTGGAATTGTTACTAAATATAACTGTGCAGTTGAAGCTTAGAGCAGGCAGAGATCGTCTGAATTTCCCCAGACCTAACTCTGCTTAAACAGGAAAAGGCAGGCTGAACGCAATTAGCTCAAAGAGAAAACACTGGCAAATAAATCAGACTGGAAATTTAGAGAGAAGGAATACAAACTTAAGATTATGGAGTTGAAGCAAAATGACTATAATGAACAAATTACTAAAGCAGGAAATTAAACCGAATAATTATTCAAACTGTTTAAGGCGTGTGAACAGCCCAATGCTTTGAATCAGTCTATCAACCTGGATAGATATGACTGTTCTCGGGTACAGAAAGCCTTTGCAGGTAAAATCACTTTGGCTCGTGCTAGAATCTGCAAAGACCTGGACCAAGTTCAACCTGAAAACAGCAGGGGGAAGCACGTTTCTGTGTTCTAGCAGCGGAATGATGGAACACGCTACCTATGGCAATTAGAGCCGACACCTCGTTCTGGTCCGTTTATAACTTTCCTTGCCCTTTTTATCATGGACCATTCTGTAACCTGGTCCCTCATGCTATTTATTGTACTGTATCATCACATGCTGTTTTTCGTCTGTGAAACTTTCTGTAAACTATGTTGCTCTTTAAGGTTAAAGCGCCCAGTTACCCCAGGGTTTGGCTGCGCTATACAAATAAACAAACTAAACTAAACTGAACTGAACCAACAAACTATGCCAGAACCCCCTGGCACGGTAGGGCAGGAACAAGGTTAGGACTCTCAGGATTCCTTCAACTTCACTGATGTAACTAACAATGAGATGGTCAACCTATTGAGAGCTATACACGTGACCTGCTGTCCTGGAGACCTTCTTTCCTCAAAAATATTTCTCGAGAACAGGGACATGTTTGCGCCATTCATTAGAAGATTTATTAATGCCTCTTTTGCACAAGGCTCAGTCCCTGCGGCCATGAAGGATGTTATGGTAACCCTGCTTCTAAAAACATGGTTTGGATCCTAAGGCCCACTTAAACCTTAGGCCAATAACTAACAATCCACTCCTCCTAAAAATAGTCGATAAAATGGCTATTAACCAGGTGCAGCACCACCTGGAGGCCTCGGGCCTTCTCCACAAGAATCAATCTGGTTTTCAGAGTGCTGATGGGACCGATCGCGCCCTCTTTGACCTCCGTGCTCACATGCTCTCTGCATTAGAAAGGAGTGGTTCGTGACTGCTGATTCTTTTAGACTTATCAGTAGCTTTCAACCACCTTGATCATAAACAGCTGTTGAATACACTGACTCAGATAGCCCATTTATCAGAGAAAACCACAGTATGGATGGAATATTTCCTTTGTGGTCGTAATTCCAGAATTTGCTGGGTTGATGCCTCATCGGATCTGGCTCCTATTTTGTGTGGAGTTCCACAGGTGGCTTGCTTGTCCCCATCTCTTTTCAACATTTACATTAAACCGCTGTGCACTGAAATAGAGAAATTAGGGGTCTTTTTTGCTTTTTTTGCTAAGTATGCAGATGATTACCAGCTATCTATGCAATTGAGTGGGAATTATGAAAATTATGTGGAGAAATTTTATAAAATTGATAAACTCATTAAAGACTGGATGACTACAAACTAGCTATGTCTAAATGCTGCCAAAACTGAACGCATGGTCTATGGGTCCAAATATGCCCAAAACAGACTGAGCCTGGATTATGACAGTTTCTGTATAGGTCGCATTTCTGTGGTTGACAAAGTCAAATCCCTAGGTATCATTATGGAGTCCTCACTTAATGCGGATGCCCTTGTTAATTACGTAGTTAAAAACTCCAACGATTACGTTAAGGTTCTGAGACAGAATCGCTGTCTAGTAACTCAGAAAGATTGTGAGAAGCTTGTCCAAGCCATTGTACTACCCTGACTTGACTATTGCAACTCGTTGCTTGGGGGCGCAAGCAAGAAATGCCTGGGTAAGCTCCAAAAGATTTAAAATGATGCTTTACAAGCAGTTTGCAATATTGCACAGAGAGAACCGGTATCTATGGCTCGCAGGACATTTCATTTTCTCCCTGCTGAAGCCAGGGTGCAGTTCAAGATACTTATGCAGGGTCACAAGTATCTGTTTGGAACAGCGCCATACTTATCATTATTATGTACCACACTTTGCTTTTAAAATGTACAGCACTTTGGTTTAAGGCACTGCATAAAATATAAATAAAATACAAAATACTATCTGAAGGGAAAATTGGAAATTCATATGTCAGCTCATACTCTTCGATCTTCTGATGCACATGGTCTTATTGTCCCCTGTTTCAAGAGAAACAGGGGGAATGGGCGCTCATTCCCAATGTTGATTGCTCAGGCCTAGAATGAGATGACCGAGCACCTGCAAAAGAAAAAAGACGATCTTACCATTCGGGAAAGCTTGATAGCTAGACTGTTCCCCTAGCTAGTTTTCCCTGTTATTTTATCCGTCATATGGTTTTATGTTCTTGTGTAGTGTCTGGATGCCCAAGGGCTTTGGTGCTCAATAAAAACACAGAAACAGAAATAGAAATTGGCATGCTCTTGAATTATGTAACTTCAAAAAAAAATCCATGAAAGGTAACTTGGAACCCCGCCTGTCAAACCTCCTTTCAGGATTTGAAGGATGAATTGTGCAGCCCCAGTTCTGAAAGTGACAGACTATGGTCAGAAATTCATTATCCAGACAGACGGCTGTGATTTTGGGATTGGAGCAGATTTAGCGCAGCTGAACTCTCAAGGGATGGAGACACTTGTCGCCTACATTAGCAGGTGATTAACAAAATGGGAAAGACACTGGGTCATTTTAGAAAAAGAGGCTTATGTGATTGTTTGGTCCATGAAGAAGCTGAAACCCTACATTTTTGGGTTTCACTTCACAGTCCAAACAGACCACCGGCCCCTTAGATGGTAAATTGCCATGCAAGGAGAGAACCCTAAGCTTTTGCTGGGCCATATCCCTTCAGAGATTAGATATGGACATCCAGCACAAGCCAGGTTCCCAGCATTGGAATGCAAATGACTCTAGTCGGTACTTTTGCCTAGAAGATGGACCAGACCCTCAATAGGGTGGTGGATCACATGTTGAGGCTGGGGGTGCAAGTGAGGAATTTGACCATCTGCATGGTGCGCCTTGGCTCTCCTGGGCTTTTTTGAAGTCTTTAAGTAAATGGATGATAATAGACCTGCCTCAGGAAAATGTGTGGGGCTAATCCACACATATTATCCTATGCTAACACCACAACAAACACATCCATGTGTGCTCTGTTATGGACACCACCTACAGAGACAGTCCACCCCTGTCATATTTAGTAGGAATTGTAATTTGACAGGAGAGGGGAACACAGGGTCATCCGAAGGAGGATTCCTCCTGCCATGGACAGCCTGATTAACTGACAAGGGCTTTATGGTACCACCCTCCTCCTTTGCCAGCATAACATACCAATAGAGGGTACTTCAAAATGACTCCCATGGGGCCTGTCTGCAGAGGATAGGAAACCCAACAAACCTTTCATATGCAACTGTGACAACCTGCAGCCATCTCCCGCCTCTCAGTATCAATGACAATGAACTGACATGTCTGAGTCTATTGTTGCAGTAGACACCTCCTGATAGCGGGACCACATACACAACATACACAAATATGGTTTGCAGAATCCTCAACGTCTGGTCTCTCAGCATTTCAAGGGAGATCTGCCACTTTAAAAAGGAACCACACAGGGAGAAACATTAACTAGAGAGACTGATTGAAAGCAGACAAGAAGGTGGGTGGTACCTAGCATCACACAGGAGCGAGCCCAGAATACGTTCTTTTGAGAGAAGGGTTCAGCCATATCGGTTCTGGGACACTCTTAACCTTTCCTGTTGCAAAGCACTCTGGTTATGACCTCATACATGCACAAAATTGTTGGTCGGGACCCCAGGATTGGTTCACTAAGGTAGGCTCAATCTACACCGTTCACTGTGGCCCACTTGGCTTTAAGAGAGTGCTAGAGCCCCTCTTTAGGGAGATCATCTAAAGACATGGCAGGAAGCATGAGGAAGAACTCACCCTTGGACTCTGGCTGAAGATACAGTCTGCCTGACAGCTTCAGTCAGTGAAGGAAGGCTAGGAACATCCAAAGAGGGAAGCAAGATCCCTCCCCTTAACTTCTCCCAAGGGACGTATGGAGAAAGGAACTCAGAAGACCCCCCAGCAGCTTCAGAACCAGCACCCAGCTAGCACACAGTGCACCCTACTAGGCTCTGCAGCAAGCTCCCTGGACAGGAAGTGCCAGAAAATCTCTGAACCCGAAACCAAGGACACGGTTGCTGCCTGCCACACACTCCATAGCTCTGGGCCATCCACCTTAAAGGACAACTCAACCCCATCTAATAGGTGGGGAGAAGTTCAATGACAACCACATGTCAACAGCTGCCTTAAAGCACATTCTCAAGCCAATCGAGTTTCTCGATCCGCAACCACCTGTAATGCGGACCACTGTGAAGCCTCAAGTTACAGCCATCAAGCCATAGTCGCTGAATGAGCCAAGTGCTTCAGAATCGCTGATCAGCACTGTGACAACTATTCCTGACCCTGAGTCACTATGAAAGCCAGATTGCAGCCATTCACCAGGCTCCACTCGCCGAACATTCTTGCTGCCTGATACCCACCACTGACTCCTGTCTCAAACTCTGTCGCAGAAGCCTGAAAAAAGCCCTGACTCTTACTCAACGCTGTCAAGCACCACAAACAACTACAGCAAAAGATACATTGTGGTCCCCCTGGTCGTTCGCAGAGACATGTTTAGACCCTTTCCCCTTTTGGCTGAAGCCAAGAAGCCTTTTAAACAAGTATTGTAGTTATTGTGGTTATCAACCATACCAACTCGCCTCCTGTTAGTAGCCAGATTCCATCCCTTTTCCTTCTTACAAACTGTCTATTCTCTGCATTCCTTTACAGGGTATGTTGTATTGAGTAGTGTTATAAGATTGTTGTGATATTTATAAAGTAGATATTTGTATCCAACTTTGACTGGACACTCCTTTTATCATTGGGTAGTAATTGTATTTTTGCTGTGTTGCAACTAACCAATGAGCCATGACCTTTTGAGGCGATAAGCCTACGTTCTGTCCACGTTACCAAAATTGGACAAGGAGGTTTATAAATGTATTTGTATGCTTGTTTAAACCAATCTGTGGGGATCCATTCTGGTGTATTAGAGGTGCAGGGCTGATTGATGGTGTAGAAACCGAAATTCACCCCTGTACCACTGGTACCCCGGAATTTGATTCGTTATAGGCTCAATTGCGATTAGTAAGGCATCCATTGGACCTGGTCAATAACAAGTTCCCTCCTTTTTTCAAATGGACCTGCCATCTATAGGCACTGCGGGCAGAACTGACCTACTCCACCTCAGTATGACACTATATTCAAAATGAAAGGGTCTTGCTTTACTTACCACATTAACGTGGAGATATATGGCCTTCAATGGCTACGTTTCTTGATGTGAAAACTGCAGCATTGCCACAACCAGTATTTCATTATTTTTTTAAACATACATTTCCATGCTCAATTTCATTATGGTGAAGGTCGGCATGCAGCATCACTTCATAACCCCGGGGCAACATTTTTTTTTAAATGCACCAAAGGTTACATCTGACTATTGTGTGCCTTTTAGGACACAGGTGATAAGAAGGTGGGAATCAGTGTAGCCCAAATTTCCCGCTCTGTCATTGTTCTCGTAAGGAACTTTTTTTCCTGCATTGAAAGGAAGTTGAGGCAAAGACGTTTTAATTAACGTCTAAGGCGTTTTAAAAATCTTTCAGTCTGCCTCTTTGTTTGAACCTAAAATTGGCGCTAAAATAATGTTTACCTCACAAAATACATTGATAATTCCTGTACGCGGTGTTTCTATGCTGCTATGGCATGTAGACTGGCTAGTAATTAGGGGGTTCATAGAAACAGAGAGTTATTCAAAATGCGGCTTCGTTTCAGCACTACCACCATGCACATATTGAGGAACTAGAAGTGTTTAGCTTTTTCTTAGCTGAAAAGTGGTAATTACTATCCGCCATGGTATGGGAGACTTGAAAATGATAACCGTCCCTATCTATAGACTTCAAGAAGTCAATACGAAATGTGACCTTTACTGAAGTGATGCACCATTGGGTCCTTCGGGCAAGCCTTCAGGAAGGATTTGTGGCCATTCCCAGTTGCCGAAAAACTGTGCATTAGTGGGTTTCAAGCCACAGAAAATCTATCACAGCATCTATATGTGACGGCTGAAAAGCTCTGTGATATAGTGGAGTTCCACAGTAGCGGTTTGAACAATCACAGTTATTTCAGAATTGTTAACGCACAAGCTGTAGAGATTGGTTATCTTTGGATCCCTCATTACTAAGAGGGTGTGTTTGAACATTGCAGTATCCTGGAAGAAGAACGTTGGGTCGAAACACGTGTCGGCTATATTCATTCTTATATTTTGTTCTTTGTGCATATTAAATCAATTGCAATTGCACAGTGTGGCTGTGTAACTTTTTACATCTATATGAATCACAGCAAACGGTGGATCTCCTTACCGTGCCCTGATGAAGAAATTGTACTGTAGGAGAAGCGTAAAGAGGAAGAAACCGATGCCTTCCACAAACATGGCAAACAGGTTCTTCCCCACCAGCTCCCACTTGAAAGGATTTTCAAAACGGTCTTCACCTGTGGGAGACAAAAAGCAGAATCATGACATTTGGGCAGATTTTGCATGCAACTAACATTTTTAGTCAAAGATTGTATAATGTGTTTGTTTTATTAAAACTGACAATCCATTATTCTTTATAACCCATGTGCAATGTTATCAACAGAGTCAAAGTCATGAGTTGGTGTCATAGTTCACCAAAACGATAAAGCTATACAAACTCTCATGGTACTGCTATCTACGACATCCTCAACATTGTTATTAGAAATATTACTTGAGTGAAATGTGGGAAAATATGGCTGACCCCCAGAGGTTGTGCATGGAGAACATCGGCCTTTGCTTAGGGCACACTGCCTCGCTGTTCATGGAAGGAATCGTACCTGAAGAAGTGCGAGATTTCCGTTAAAAAAATGATTTTGTTCAGCTTAGATTGCACTTTTCGCTGCTTCAGAAAGACACAGGCATGACTCGCGTCAGCACCTAACTCTTTGCATATTTGTTACACCATACTTATGAGCCAACACAGTCACCATAGACATTTATAATTGTTTAACCACATCTACTAAAATGACATTGGACTTCACACAGCGAGGATATAAAAAAAAGGTTTCTAGTAAAAAAAGTTCTGTGAAAAAAATACAAAACGAACATCTATTGTGTTCTCATCTATGGCCCCGCAAATACATGCATTCAACAAATCATAATAAAAAACCATTGGCACTTTTATAAGAGAGTGATTATGTCACCCACAAAATACCATAAAAAACGCAGAGGTTTGTCAGTAACAATCAATCCAGTTCGTCCAATCATCTAGTATGTGCTAACAATATCAAACCCGAAGAATCACCAACAAGCCTGCTGACGCAGTATGCCTCTCTTCCTGGTAGTGACACATGCAGTGCTATATCTCATATGTTGATTGTGGCTGTCTGACGCATGTTGCATAAGTGTGTATTTGACCCTTCTGGAGTTTGAGCAACAGTCAATTTGACATATGGAACGTTTAATCAGTGAGCCATGTGGCATAATCCTTTTATTTCATGATTTTGCCCAATGATAGGGGGTGCAAGGAAAGCACGTTTTTTGAAAGTACCCACTTCATGCGCATGGAAGGCAAAATCCCTTTTATTTGTATCACTACTCGACATCACTTCCTTTCAACTTTCGTATCATGAAATACATCCGCAGTACCCTGGTGTTAATACACTCATGGCATTCCAGTGATTACGACTGTTTTTTTTCCAAGTTTGATGCAAGCCAAAGGTCTGGCTAACCGCCCCCTCACTCAGTGCAGCTCATTCAAAACCTTCCCTTTGAATGAGATAGAAGCACATTTTTCTAGACTTCCCCACCACGGGGAATGCCTCGGTCTCCCTAGAATTGTTCAACAACTCTGCTATGAAAATGGTGGACACTCATGCCCTTCTAAAAACCAGCTACTCTAAGACCAAATCATCCTTCCCTTTGTACACCTCTGATCTTGCAACAAAGAAAAAAACACAGTCAGAGCCCTAGAGAAACAATGGTGCAAAAGCCATAAGCCCAGAGATTTCACTATCGCAAATCTCTCAGTGCAAATCACAGGATTCTGATCACCAAGGACCAAGCTGCTTGCTACTCCTCACTTTCGTAACAGCCTCGTAACAGCCTCTAACAGAAGCAATGCTTTCTTTGAAGTAGGAAAGCATTGCACCAAGCCTTCACCTTACTGTGAGGTTCCAGCAGCTCATGAATGAGATAAAAGCAAAAACAGACAAAATGCAACAGATCATCAAATAGACCTCTGCCAGCAATTGCCCCCAGCACAGGCACTGCGCCTCTGGATTGAATTCTCTCCCCCCATGGACTGCCTAAGAATGGTTGTCTCCCTCAAACCTACCTCCTACTCTGATGATATCATCCTGGCCTCCATCATTAAACAACTGACTGGCCCAGAGCTCAACACACTCCTAAGCATCATTAATGCTGCCCTTAACGCATGGTCATTCCTGGACACCCTCAAGAATACTCGCATATGACCTTGTTTGAAAATAATTACCCTAGCCGCAGATGACCATGCCAACTATGAGCCCATTACAAACCTCCTGTTTATCAGCAAAATCTTGGAAAAAGTAATCACTACACAACTACCCCACACAATAGAACAAATAAAGCTCCTACATGACTATCATTTGGGGTTCCGTCCCAAGTACGGCATCGGGACCATCACCATACAGGTGGTGGACGATGCCCACCAAATCACAGACAAGGGGAACTAATGCCTTCTCTTTGTCCTTAAACTCTTGGATGCATTTGACACAGTCGACCATCGCATCCACTTCTCCCGCCTATCTGACAGGATGGGATTCACCAGCACTGTCCTGAATTGGTTTACCTCCTACCTCTCTGGCAGACACCATGCCATTCAGATGAACATACTGCATTTTAACTGACTCCCAGTCTCCATCAGAGCCCCTCAAGGCTCCATCCTCTCACAGATCCTCTTTAACATTTGCATGGATCCCATGGCACTCTCCTCAAAGACCCCAATACAACATCCACCAATATGCAGAAGATAGTTCTACATAAAAATAGAAAGCCCACAGAACATCATTCATCTCTGCTGCTACTGAGCCATCGCCCAGTCCTGGATGTTGACTGACTACCTCAAACCTTACCTCTTTAAGACTGAATTTGTTCTCATTAGGCCCCCTCTCTAAACAACAACGCATCCAACAATGTCTCAGTGAGATGCACCTACAAGGATTTCATCTGCAACTCTTAGATTCAGCAAAATCCTTAGACTTCACCATTGGTAGGATGCTTTCTTTCCAGAAACACATAGCCAAAAAGGACCAAACGGGCTTGCTCCAAATCACCAATCTTTGTAAAATCAACCCCTTCATCCCTCTGCTGTCACAAAGTGGAGAGGATGTTCCTGGGAGGAAGCAGGCCTTCCTCTCCAACTCACCACACAGACCAAAGAGGAAGCATCTGTGGAGAGGACAAGGATGGAAGGGCAGAGAAAGTCCTTGATGGACCACCTCAAAGCTGCAAGGAAAAGGGACACGGTTATTATGGACACTAGTGACTGGCTATAGTTCCTGCTTCCCACCTTCAATTCCCTTCTTATCTGCCTGTAGAGAACAGCCCAGAAACAAGGAACAGAACATGAAGGAAGCCCACAGGTAAGATAACCTGTTCCCTGTGAGGGAAAAAGAAAAGAAAAAAACACACACAAGGGTCCTGACATAGGCAACAACGAGGACAGAAAACAAATGAAATGCAGGGGAGAAAAGGATAAGTAGAACAGGGTCAATGGAGCACTGATAAACAGAAATTTCTGCAAGTCACAATAAATCCAATCCATACACACAAAAAAAGTCTCAAGGAAGTCAATAATAGAAGCCAAGTAAAAGAAAGAAAAATATAATTTCCCAAATGCAATCCCGAAAGGAATGTTGAAACCGGAAACAAAAACCAAGGAGAACACAATAGTCACCCAAATACGCTGAATACAAAGAAGGGGAAATCCAAATCCAAATTCAGCAAATTAAGCCAGAATCCAGAAGCCAAAAGCACAGAGGAAGAGAGAAATGGAGAAAGATGATCCAAACACTGCTTGCAAGGAATTACATCTGCAGCGAGCAGCGGCATCGAACTGAATGCTGCAGGGTTTTACTTCCATGGTGCGGACGCATCGCAACGGCATGAACAAGCGTTGCAATCCCTTTTGGAGACTGTAGTAGGGGTTCCGATTCCAGAAATGCCACAACAGTTTCCAAGGCGTCCTGTGGTGTCTGGAATGACATGAGGTAATCTGCTTGTGTTGGGTGCAGTGTTAAGTTGAAATCTCATCCCACAATTAAAAAATCCTCTGCCAATGCCTGGATCTCCGGCAGTATGCGTTCAGATCATGACCCCTGCAAACCATAAGTATAGGCCCTTGTGGTCTCGCATATCAAGGGGGGAAATGTCCTCATGTGGGGGCTCCCAGCCACTCACCTAAAAGAAGTCAACCACACCACAGTACACCTAATTTTGGGTGCTGGGAAATTTGACCAAATCCCCCCTGTCCTATGCAAACTATAATGACTTGCTCTAGAGGTCAGGTCAGGCTACTTACTGTTCAAGACGGCAGGAATCATCTACAAAGAAGCCATGTGTAGCACACCAGCATACTTGGTGGCTAAGCTCCACATATCTGGAGGCACACTTCTCATGTGTCAAATTGACCCGCAAACAATCCTTCTCTCGTCACACCCCCATCCTCTGGAACTCAATCCCTGTATCAGCTCAGAATAGCCCCATATCTGTCCAATTATGCACGGCTCTCACAATGTGGTTTTTTCAACAATACGTGATGAAGGTCTTATCATTATGGATGCACATACTGCAACTCAAAGTACAGCGCTACTGTTAAAAAGCACCTGCCCAAACGGTGGCTTCCCACACCCTGTAAAGTGTGTCACTGCTCATGAGCTAGGTCCAAGCTTTAAATAAAAAAATTACATACAATGAAATGACATTACTACCAGCTTAATTTCACAATGTTGATATTATTTAGCCGATCTATTTACCTTATTAGAGCTGATACATGCACCATTTTTTTGTTGTACGTTTGTAGCACTTTAGAAAGGGGACATTACACTTGAAGCACATTGTGCTGCTGAGACAATGTCAGTATGTAATTCACTCAAATTAGCTCATAAATATGTTATAGTATGCTAATGTTAGTTTTAATGGTATTCGCACCGGGCACCATCACCACTGCAGTGGTCCCGAGGTGTTCTGGTAGATCTGAAAAAGAGAGTGTGAAGGGGGACGGAGGGTGAGGGAGCTCAGTAGGGTGTAGCGGGAATAGGAAAGTGAGAGTTGCAATGTCCTGTTGTCCGCTTCAGTTCGGTTTGCACCGTTCTCTGAGCTTAAGTGTGGTTTTTCGGGTTGGCTGCCAAATTCCCATGTGCTGTTGTGCCGGACTATGTGTTGTTAGTCTGTTGTTTCAATGTGGTAAAGTGTGCACATAGATAACATAGGTTAGTATTTTGCTTTCCTCCCGGGGGATTCACGTTTCCCTTTGGGTCACTGCTTTCTAATTTTTTCCTCCTGAATCTGGAGTGAAGAGCCACGTTTTGAGTAGTTTTCTGAACTTTCTCTGGAAAGCAATGTATGTTAATCAAACAGGATAGCATCAAATACATATCACACTCAAACCACTTACAATAATGTATTTCTCCTTTACCACGAGAGGTTCAATATCATTTTCTCCAACTTCCTCAAAAATCTTTTTTTTTTACTTGGAGCAAGATGCCTCTGATGCAAATTGGCTATTCATAGCAATGTGCCAACAATGTGAAAAAGGATAACTTTAAGATAAGCTACAGTCTGTGCTGTCAGTACAGATCGGATTGCTCTGAAGCCCTTGAAGTCCTTTTTACACTTGCAACAGTGGTTCAGTATGACAAGGCGAGGTGGAGCTTTGCTTCATAAATGCCATTACACCACGGAGCGGTGCAGAGTTAGGTGCAGAGTTACAGTCTGTGCAGTCCACGCAGGAAGGTCAGGTGACCCGGTGAGACCTAGATGTGAAAGCTGTAGCAACTGTATACTAATGGAAAATGCCTGTGGCAGTGCCGCGCTTGGATTTGGCAGCAGGTGAAGTTAGCGTTCCCCTTCCTGCACTTCCTGGGTAACCAGAGAAAGACTTGCATTAAATGTGGTGAGTGGAAAAGCGTACCATAACTGCATTGTTCCTATCATGCGGGCAATTACAAAATGTTATCAGTAACACAGTTCCAGCAACCTGAAGAATAAAAGAACTACAGATACTAGTCATACCTTTAAAAAATGAGTTTGCAGTAAACTGCCTGCAAACGGGACTGTGAAAGGCATTGTAACGGCAGTACAAGAAAATATAGCACATGCCCACCACTGGCCTGAGCAAGGTAAGATCACAACTTTTTTGAAACCGACACACACGGTAATCAGTTCACCTTGTCCGGAAGCTTTGACAGCAGTGTCTGCAGACAGATACCTCCATAGAAAACCCTGTAGATCATAAGGAACTATTAAGTATGTGCCTGAGCCTACAACGTGAGTCAATTGGTGAATCTATTCAAGTAACTAATGTGATGGATCCAATCTTAAATGGAAACATTATATGTTTGGCACCCACTAATATCTCCAAATTATCTAAATCACCTAATTTAGTGAGCATTACAGAAAGCCTTTATGGGTCTTCATCTATTTATGATGCTAAATTCAGTGTGTCTGACTCTTCAAAATTGTAAGATCAATCATCACCTGAAAAACCAATTATCCTGAAAGCCCTGTCGGAACTTTGCAATAAACTTTTCAAAGAACAGCAAATAATAAAATCAGGAATTGTAAAATTAGTTGATGTGGTTCTCTCTTCGTAGCAAGGAGTTAATGTCTTAATTAATATTCCTCATGAAATAATCGAGGAAGAAAATAGTCAAGACTTTAACAACATGCATGAGGAAATAGAAAGGACAGCTTCTCCCTCACATAACTCCCCACTCATAATAGAAGACAAACAGCCTCAAAGAATGCAGGCTGATAGCAACACTGTATCATCGGATGACACTTTGAGACTCTCAATATAGAGTGTGCGGCAGAAAACCAGGGAGGTCAGCCACGACAACTTAGAAGGAAGTACAGAAGAGCAGAGATTAGGTGGATACATGGAGTGATCCACTGGTTATGATGGTGATAAATAAAGACAATGTGGAAATGAAGAACCACTTTCAAGCATTATCTGTGGAACAGGACATTAGCAATGTTAAAAAAGCTGTACCTGTGCATAACAGCAATCAGGCACACTTGACGCTTGGGTCACACATCAAGAAGAATGTACATGATCCAAATTCTCAGATAATATCATCAGATGAACAATAATAGAAAATAATAAAAACATGTTTGATTCAGTTGATATTAACTCACAGAGAACTCATTTAAGAGATATATCGCACTATATTCAACATAATCAAAAACACTAATAATAATGCGGCAGGTAGTAAAACTAAAATAATAGCGCTATATGCCACAGGACCAGCCCATATTTGAATTGCCAAAGAATATTACACATTTTGCACAATTAAACGCAAGTACAACTCATTGTGCCTTAAGTGACTTGTTTCAAGTTGAAATTCCTGCTACTATGAATTAATTAAACTGGGCAATAATACACTTCACTTCTCCAATAATATCTGAATTAGTTATTGCTAAATGTCTCCATTTTTTAAAACTAGTTTTTGACTTTAGTTGTGTCCAAGCTATTGCAAAACCAATGATGTAATGATGGATATAAAAGAAAATCAATGGTACCCTAATGAATGTACAATGTAACACACTGGAAGCATTAATAGTCAAATTAGCCCAGGTGATAGAAAGTATTACAGAACCATTGTGTACGGACATGTTCGACCCTTCATCAACAATAGAATACAAGGAGTTTGACCAAATAAGGTTATTTTGAGACCCCTTTTGATGATGACTAGGAATACTAAAGGTTTCAATTCTTTTAAAAGAAAACTTTTTGGGCAAAATATATGAATGGGAACTGATGTGTTTGCTCTCCATGAGACATGGCTCAACAACCTATATGATTTGGATGGATATCATATCATTCAGAGATTGGCACTTACAAGTTCAGTTGGCAGACCATCTGGAGGTTTGATCATAGGAGTTAAAAATTATCTCCATTTGATCAAATGTAAGCCTTTGAACTCTAATCACTATGTTTTAGCAGGAATATTAACTACTAAATTACAAAGAGTTTCACAAAACATTTTGATAATTAATATTTACGATCTGTCAAATGCTAGAGAAACCATTAAAACATAGTTTATGTAGAGTTAATTTTGGATGAATGGTTTCTGATTCACCCAGGCTCACAATTTTTGATCATGGGTGATTGTATTTTTAAGCATTATCCCTCCAGACCTCCCAACCCAAACATAGATACGTTTTTCAAACGAGAAAAAAATGTTATGATATAACTGTACTCAATATAAACTGTTGGAAGATAATTAAACCTAATTAGTGGGACATATTTCTGTTTATTCAAGATTTAGTACAACTCGATATAGAAACTACTTTGAGTGCCCCAAAACCATTTACCTGGACTAATGGGATCACAACTCATAGTTATATTATGTACTTATGAAGGAAGAACTATTTGCAAATATTTGAACTCCTTCCCAAAATATCAAGTAATCATGTAGTAGTTAAATGTGTGGTCAACCTCTTGATAAGAAAAGACATTGAACAGACGCTTGGTTCTCATACTATTAACACTACACGGAAATTGACTTATTTGGTAAGAAAAGTATTCAAAAAATGAATAATGAAGTTGCTAAATTTATATGCTGGGTAAATATTGACGACCTATAGATTGTTACGTACTACAAAAACATGGAGATGATCTTAGAAGCCATTGGGAATGGGATTCAAAGCAATTCCCTTTTGGCAAGGAATCCCAATAGAGTTCTGATCTAATTATTGCCCATAGGAAAAAAACAATATAGAACCAAAGTCTGGAAAATCAAGAAAGTCAGAGACAAATCTTTAGATCTTCAGTTAGATCTGACGAAAATTGTAAACAAGCTATAGAAACTGAGTCAGACAACACAAATCTTCAATGGTTTCTGTACAGCTGCAAAACATGTACAATGCAATGCACTCCTCTGATTTTCTTTTCAATTTTAGGCCATATACAACAGACATACTACTTATTTTATGAACAAGAAAGAAATTAACCCTATTACTAATCATAACTGGAAATTATATGTAGATGGCCTTTATTTAAAAAATACTGCTGATAATAAAATGTTATCAGTTCGGGAAATATATACAAGTATAAAATATACAAATGAGGCAGAGGAGATTGAAGAAGTCACTGCTAAACTAACAGTGTCTACAGCGCCAGTCCTGGATCAATTGGCCAATATGGTACTAAAATAAAATCCTAGTGGATGGGTAATCATTATAGAGGAACTATTGAAACCAGTCATTAGAACCGGCTTAATCCCTGCGAGCTAGCAAAGATATATCTTAGTGCAGATATTTAAAAAGGGCTCAAGCGTATTGCCAGGAAACTATCGATTGCTGGCAATGGCGGATATGTTAGCAATTTTCTTTTGCCACTTTATCTTAAAGAAATCAAAATCTGAATTGAAAAGAACAACATCCTTAATTAACAACAAGTTGGATTGAGGCACAATATGAACACGGTGGGAAATCTTTGGAGTTTGTTTCATTTGATCTACTCAACTATTAGCAAACAAAAGGACACTCTCTATATTTGCTATTTAGATTACTCCAAAGCGTTTGACACCATCAATAGGCCAAAGGTATGGCTTAAACTCCAGAGTTGTGGAATGAATCCAATAATTCTTCATTTAAATAAGGCTCTTTATTCTAGCACCACTGTGCAAGTTAGATACAATTCTGATGGAAAACTGGGGGAACCAATTGATACACATTATGGTTTAAAACAAGGATGTACATTAACCCTGATTTTATGTAATCTCTGTGTGTCAGATTTAGACACAGTATTAAATAATTGTAAGAATTTTGCACCTAAAATCAGAACACATTCAATCGGATGGTTGTCCGAAGGGGAAGCTATTGTGTTTTTGGATCGTACCCTAATAGGGTTACAACACAGTAGGACTGCATTGCACAAGTATTCCAAGAACAACAAACTAATAATACATTTACAAAAGAGCAAGAATATGGAGATTAATGGTAAGAAAAATAAGTATGACACATTTGTATGGAAACTCGATGATAGTGTAGAGAAGGAGCCAAGTACTCCCACCTCAACCACTTTGCCCATATTACCTATATGTTGGAGAGTGGGAGATACGTGCAGTAGCAGTGAGAATACCCGTACCTTGCAGAATCCTGGAAGCAAGGATCCCGTTGAGAAAACCGTACCTGTATACGAGAAAGTATGATGGACATTTAGATAAAATTCCGGAAGAAGCAGAAAGAATGAATGGCAAAGATGAATGGTGACGTCACACAGAGTCAAGCTGACATCCATAGAAAATGCAGAGACAAGAGAATGAAGATATTCTATAAGGCATCATGAAAGTGTTAAGGATAAGTGACATCTTGGGACCAAAGTGAAGAAGCTTATGCTACAGAACTGATGAAGATATCAAGTCATTTTACAGGTGTACAGATGCAGAGAAACACATGCAGATGAAGTATTCTTGAGCCTAGCTTTATAGAGAATAGATTCCGGCAAGCGCCAACGTATATATATGAATGTAAATGAACAAGTAAAGGATGGATGTTTCCACTACGTATTATAGCAGTGCTGGACTAAAAAATAAGGCCTCAGTTCCAGAGTTTCGCAGTTAAAAACAATTGAATTAAAAAGTGAATCTCAGAAAGGCGAGGCTGGATGAGCCCAGGAAGCCCAGGTTTTATCATGTTTCGGTGAGCTGACATTGGATACAAATTGTGTGAAAAAACAAAACTCCTGTTCAGAAGGCATGGACAAAATAAGGAAGACTTCAGAAGTGTATCAGAAAATAGTATTTTAATGCACTAGAAGCTCGAAATCATGGTCTTCAGTCACGTGGAAGCATGAAATTGGACGAACGAGACTACCACACCTATGCATGAGGGCACAGCGTGCCTTCACTCCCTGAATTCTCCAGAGCAAAGAGCACTCCCAAGGACAAGTTCAAAGCCTTAATTGACAGAAGACCACTGAGGTGATGATAGATGAGTATGCTAATTGGTGGGAAGCTATGGTTAAGACGAGCTCACCAGCACCTGGAAGCCTAGCCTGCATGCTGCTAACATAGGTGGAAAAGTACTGAGGAAGGTTAGAGTGCCAACCAATTGTAGGGGGCCGCATAATTAAGGGTCCTATAGTTTTTGTAGCCCATGGGACATTGTATATTTAGTAACATTCGTAGTGACCACTTTGAGGGGAGGGCTTAGTTGCCCCACCTGATGTTGAGAAACATATTGCTTTCTCTAATATTCTTAGGAACGTATACTTAGATGTTCTCATAGACCCAATCGCAGTTGCCACTAGGTTTTGTAGTTTGCCACTTAGGATGACGTTAGTAATTATGTAGGTTAACGTCAATGATGATGAGTTTTTAGTATATAAGCTACGTTTTTTATAAAATGCTTTGAGTAAGAGGATCAAGCGTGTTCATTGATGTTTGTTGTACTCCCTGTTTTAGATAATTGATATTAATACAGTTATATTTTGTGGCAACTACCTGAGTCATTTTGATTATTGATGTATGAATACATTCTGCATCCACATCCATCTCAAGGGTATCGCTACTCATTATAGGGATGGGGTCATCCAGTCAATACCCTGATTTAAATTGTCCGAAAATATATATATGGGATGACCAATCTATGATACCTTTTACTATAGATTATTGACACAAGATATTAAGAACACACCATCAGAAAATGTAATGCTATAAAATCATTTATATCTCACAGTGGGGGCTATTCTATGGAGGGTCTTATTAAAGTATTTTAGGCTGGTATAGTCCCTAGAGTACTATATGGCCTAGATATTTTTTGGGATAGGGAGTTACATTCGAAAATAGTCCTCGAAGGAAATCTCTGCCATGGTACTTTGGCAATCTCAGGTACAACTCCAATAGAAATGAGTTAGGTCTAACAACTATTCATACTTGCAAAATGCATGATAGTATTAAAGAACAGTCTGTAAAACAAGATTAAAATTTATAATTGTTTTGATCAAATGCTAAATCTTGAAAGCACATCGGGAACAACTGGAAAATGGCTAGTTGATATTAAATAATTCCATGGTGAAATAGGGTTTCTACCTAGCCAACTTTGCAATTAAGGTCTGGATATTGCAGAAATTAAAAAGAAAAGGG